>NC_085841.1:268952267-269273517 GCF_035594765.1 Anolis carolinensis | reverse complement strand
ATAAGTATACCCCTAGATATGGAAACTTTTTGTACAGAAAACCATTCTGCCCTCCAGTGTTTTATTGACAATTGTGAGCGAGCATGAGCCATTGCTTCTAAAATAGAAGCAAAACATGAATGCTGCCCTTAGGATGGATGGATAGATTATATACACACACATATACACATGTGGAGACACAGACAGACAGATAGATAAGAATTAAATCCAGTTATTTATCCTGCTTCTCTCCAGTTATGTAGCAAAACAATCTTTGTATTTACTGGTTGTGGTGAGTTTTTCGGGCTGTATGGCCATGTTCCAGAAGCATTCTCTCCTGATGTTTTACCCACATCTATGGCAGGCATCCTCAGAGGTTGTGAGTATGTTGGAGACTAGGCAAGGGAGCTTTATATATCTCTGGAAGGTCCAGGGTGGGAGAAAGAACTCTTGTCTGTTGGAGGCAGGTGTGACTGTTGTAATTAATCACCTTGATTAGCATTTAATGGCCCTGTGGCTTACAAGACCTGGCTTCTTCCTGCCTGGGAGAAATCTTCTGTTGGGAGTTGTTAGTTGTCCTTGATTGTTTCATGTCTGGAATTCCTCAGAATATGGCCATATAACCTGAAAAACTCACCACAACCATGAAAGCCTTCAACAATACATTGAACATATTTATATTCACTGTGTTATTTTCTTCTTACATGATAAAACTGTTTTTCAGAGCTTTTGTTTGATGATTGCAGCACCTTAGTAGCAGTTAAATTCACTCACAAGGAAATCTTGAAAATGTATTTAATGCAAGGTTACTACTCTACAGCAAAATTACGAATGAAGAAAATGTGGGCAACTTCTCAGTTCAATACCCCCAAATACCCCACGCCCTCAACTCCTGAAAGTTCCTACATCCATTTTCCGGATCTTCTTGTCTGAGCCGGTTCGTGTTATCAAGCTCTTTCCCATTCAGCCCCAGATGTTTTCATTTCTAGATCTTGGCTGTGAACTCATGGCATGAAGGAGGTATCCTGGTGTCTTGAACACACCAGATACGAGTCCATGACATTTATTTAGATAATGAAATTATCCTTTATTGATATCTCATGTTCTGGATCTCGTGTAAAGATTATTGCAGATAGTGATAATGGGATAGATTTCATACCAGCCACCAGTCAATTCTGTCTATTGATTTTTCTGCACTCTTGGTTGGTGCCTACAGTGAATGTTTCTGTTATTTGTTGGGAAGTGTTTTCCTGTTAGCACACTTGCCCACTCAGGATAAAGGTGCAGACTATCTTTCCCCAAAAGATAACAAATCTGTCTGTTGTCACGTAACTTTCCCAGCTGAGCAGAAGGTTCAGTTTCTAACAGTAATCCGGAGAGTGACAGGTGCTGGAACCAGTGACAAACATCTGGAGTCAGCACTTGGGTCAGAGTAGGTTTGCCAAGCTTCACTGGAGATGGTTGCTATTTATCACAGCTTCTGCCCATCATTCTAATTTTTTAAAGCAATTTATAATTGTGGCAGCAATAGGGACAAGATGCATCTCATATGAAAATTTATCTGATTAAAGATTCTAGGAATGCAGGATTTAGCTGCATTCATAGAGTATCTACCCAGATAAATTTCCATATGAAATGTATCTTAACCCTATTTCAAAGACATGAAAGTTATGTGCATATCCATATAGAATATAATGCACAGTTAACAAACTTATGTCAGAAATATAACATGTTGCTGCATACAGTAATTTTATTATTATTATTTACTTCTAAAATATTCCAGTATTTTCTAAATTGCCAAAAAAAAGGCATGCCAGGAACAAGGTGGTATGTTTTTTAAACTTTGAATTTTAAGCATGAGTGATAACCTTCCGTTGCAATTATCAGGATTTAGCTGCATTCCTAGAGTCTCTAATCAGATAAAGTTCCACGTGAGATGCAGCTTGCCATGATTGCAAATGCAGGAAAGAATGTTGTGCACATATGTATTGTTGAAGGCTTTCACGGCCAGAATCATTTGAGTGTTGTGTGATTCTCCCAAGATGCCAGCCACAGATGCAGGCGAAATGTCAGGAGAAAATGCTGCTAGAACACGGCCATATAGCCCAGAAAACACACAACTCTCCTGTGTGCACATAGTATATAATGCATAGTTGACAAATTGACATGCCGTGTGTGTCTGTGCGTGTGGATGTTCAGCTGTTATCAATACTGGATAACAATGTTATATTGTGAAAATAAACTTTGTTACCTATCCAGTTATACTCTGCGAGAAAACTCCACAACAGGTTCACCTTAGGGTCACCATTAGTCAGAAATGTCTTGAAGGCACACAACAATAACAGTATTTTTTGTCTTTTCTCTGAGAACTAAAGATCTTCCTGTTTTGACTTCCATAACAAGCCTGTCAAACAGGTGAGATTAAGGATTAGTGACTGGCCAGATTCACCTAATGAGGAATGTGGGGCAGGGCTGCCCTTTGCTAATCCACTGTGGTGCAGCTTTAGTTACAAAATGTCTTTGCTCTGGTTTTGCCTGCCTTGTTTGGTTGTTGACTGTTAAGGTACATCTGCCATTTTTGGAGAAAGACAGGATATATATAGTCAGAACGATGTAGCGTGGTCTGAATATTGGATTCGAACACTGGGAGACTAGGGCTCAAATCCCCACTCAGCTATGGAAACTCACTGAGTGACCTTAGCTAGGTCACACACACCCAAGCTCAAAGGAAGGCAATAGCAACCCCCCTATGAAGAAACCTTACCATGACAACCCTTTGATAGGGTCTTAGGGTCACTCTAAGTAAAAAAAGTCAACTAATGAAGATGATGAGTCTGAAGAATGCAATCTGGACCTTGTGCATTTCCTTGCACATGTTATCAGATTGAATGAAGTTCTGCTAGTTGCTTTGCACTCTCAATAAGCTAAAATATATTCCTGACCCAATGAGGGTGTAGCGTCAATCTCTTTTAATGCTCTCAGAAAAAGCATCCCTCTCTATGAATATGATGTATACATATACCATTCCTGTTTCCCCATCACAATGATGCTATTGCATCAGTCTGGCTGACAAATGCTCTATCTGTATGACACAGGGCTGTCAAAATAGGATAAGATTGGATAGATGCTGTGAAAGTCTGCTTCTATGTGGTCTAAATCTTAGGAGTATGGGAGTTTCAAGGCATAAGATTTTCCTGTGTTGTTGATATAACAATCTGTTCAAAGAAGCAAAAGATTTCAGTTGGGGAAGACTGTGTCTAAGCAGATAGTTGCTGTGAAAATTATTAAAATAATAATAATAATAGTTTTATTTCTTGCCCGTCTCTCCTCACGGCTCGAGGCAGGTTACACCATTACTAAAACATAAACAAACACATAATCATTTAAAAACACTCCGTAAAATACACATATTAAAACATACCTCCATAAAATATGTATCAAAATACACAAAACAAAAATAAGGTATACAGTGGAGTTTAAAATTCACCATTAAATTGACAGCCAACTTCAGACCGAAACTTTAAAAATTTAGATGTCCAGTTTTCATGGGAATGGCAATTACATTACTGTTGCAGCAGGTAAAAGAAAGTTATAGCTGCATTCTGTTGCTTTCTGCTTCAAATCTATATATATTAAAATGTAATGTACGTTTTACTATGGTTTTATTGTTCTTTTGATCTTGTTTAATGTAGTGTATATTTTATTTTATTGTGTTGTTTAATGTGCTATGATTTGTTGTTCTATTATATTTTGTTTATATTGTATTGTTCTGGGCATGGCCCCATGTAAGCCACCCCGAGTCCCTGTTCGGGAGATGGTGGCGGGGTATAAATAAAGATTATTATTATTATTATTATTATTATTATTATTATTATTATTGAATAAACAACAAAACCACTGAACCAAATCACACCAAATTTGGCCACAAAAGACATAGTCATCCAAAATATGTCTTTCAAACAAAAAAACCTAGAAAAATAAAGTCCAAATTAGAGGACGAGGAAAAGCCGTTTTTCCCCTAGCTGCCAGTTAGAGGGGTAGGCCCCGGCCAGTTCATCTCCTAGCAACCCAGTCATCCACAATGGAGCCCAGGGCTTCTTTACTCAGGCCTCTTCCACACTCCCTATAAAATACAGATGATCTGATTTGAACTGGATTATATGGCAGTGTAGACTCAAGGCCCTACCACACACCTATATAACCCAGAATGCCAAGGCAGGATAATCCACAATATCTGCTTTGAACTGGATTATCTTGAGTCCACACTGCCATATAATCTAGTTCAGTGTGGATTTTATACAGTTGTGTAGGATGGGCCTCGTATAATCCAGTTCTAAGCAGATAATATGAGATTATAAATATAATATATAATTACTGTGGTATAATAACACAGAACAATATAATATCTAAAATCAGGACAGTAAATAAAGAGCAACACTCTGAAAAACAGGGGAATTCTAGAAAGGAAACAACCAGGGCCAGCTAACACCTCCCAACAAAGGATTCCCCCAGGCAGGAAGCAGCCAAGCTTTGAAGCTGCAAGGCTATTAAATGCTCATCAAGGTGACTAATTGCAGCATTCATACTTGCTGCACCAAGACTATTCATTGCTATTCAACCTGGGCAACCAAGAATTCCACAAGGTAGAAAGCAGCCAGGCTTGCAAACAGCAAGGCTCTTCAGTGCTCTTCAACCTGGCCAACCAAGATTTCCCCTAGATAGAAAACCCTCAGGTTTTGAAGTCATGAGGCTACTCTGTCCCATTCAACCTGCGCAAGGAAGGATGCCCCTATATAGAAAACAACCAGGCTTTGAAGCAGCGAGACTATTCAGTGCAATTCTAATTGGCCAAAAAACCATTCCCCCAGAATGCAAGTACTCAGCCTTCCAAGCAGCAAGCCTATTCCATTGTATTCCAGCTCACCAAACAAGGATTCATATAAGAAGAAAACGGCCAGGCCTTGAGGCTGCAAGGCTATTCACTGCTATTCCACCTGGTCAACAAATGATTCCCATAAGCCACAGCAATGTGTGGCAGGGCACAGCTAGTGTTAGAATAAATATCTCTGAATGTCCTTTTCTACTCTTTGGTCATGTGCTGCTGGACTGACTAGCTGACACATCTTTTGAACACCAAAATGCAACAGCAATGAAGTTTCTTTGTCTCTGGCAGTTTCTAGTGACATGAAAGGTCCTTGCAAAGTGAGAGTTTGGAAAGCAAAACGTTCGTCTTCATCAGAGGAAATAAAAGACAGTAGCAGTGCAGTGGAGTTGGAGTTATAGACTTGGAATGGGTATTGGTCGAAAAAGTCTGTTTTGGGGTAACTTTGATTTCAAAATAAAATCTTATTGTAACAATATATGGTACATATGTCATTTTATTATTTATGCTTAAATGTAGTGTATGTTCCCTTTCTAAATATCCTGGTGATCCACATGGTGGCAATGAAATGGTTTGTGCTATCATTTTACTACAAGAAATTGGTTATAACTAATTAATTCGACTAAACAAGACACTACAGACTGCTTGATATTCATGCCTGCACTTTATCTCTGGTCCCACTCCATCCTACCCCTAACATCATCTCAGGAAACCTTGGAACTCTCGGCCAGGCACTCTAGGGGATAATCTTGTTATTATGCACTTCATTTTGACCCCCCTTTACTCCTCTTGACCTTTGATGGTGAAGCTGATATTGTTTTAAAACTTTTTATCTTGTTTTTATGTATTTGTTAAAACTGTGCCTGAATTCGTTTGTTTTTATACTGCTTGTTGCTTGTTTTTTATTGTCTTGTTTTATTTTTTAACTTGCTCACACTTTGTCTTTTGGGCTTGGCCCCGTGTTAGCCGCCCCAATTCCCTTCAGGGAGATGGTGGCGGGATACAAAAATAAAGTATTATTATTATTATTATTATTATTATTATTATTATTATTATTATTATTATTATTTTGCCATTTATGAAGGAATAAATGTTCGACTCCTGGAGCTGTATTCGGCCTCTTCCACACAGCTGAATAAAATCCCACATTTTCTGCTTTGAACTGGAATGTACGGCAGTGTGGACTCAGATATTCCCGTTCAAAGCAGATATTGTGGGATTTTCTGCCTTGATATTCTGAGTGATATGGCTGTGCGGAAGGGCTCTCCATGACACATCTCATTCCCTTTATGAGTCTGTTTGAGGAGGATGTACAACTAGAGAAACTGGTTGAAAAGTCCACTTGACTTCTTTTTAATACAACTGAGGCCCCCTTCTTCACTGCATATACAATCCAGATTATCTGTTTTGAACTGGATTATATGGCATTGTAGTCTCATATAATCCAGTTCAAAGCAGATAATCTGGATTATCTGATTTGATAATCTGGATTATATGATAGTGTGAAAGAGGCCTCAGTTATGCCAATTGGTATTGACTGGCTTATGATCATAATAATCTTTGCTTCTTCTTATGAATTAAAGGAAATAGTGATTCTTCAGGTAACATTTGGAAAACCTCAATTTCTCATGGCCTCCCTATCAGTACCTCAGAATCCCTGCAAATCAAAATCTCTTTCATTGTGTGTCTTGCTGCCAACCTCTTACTTAATTCTCAAACAGCATGCCAATACTGTTCTTTTAATCTAGGGCTAGGCATCATTCAGATATTGGACTGCAGCTGCCAGCAGTCCTTGTCAGCATAGCCAAAGGTGAGAAATTCTGGAAGGGCTGCAGGAGTCCCATCCCTGTTTTACTCTTGAGGTGCACCTTTTAATTGGCTGCAAGTCTGTTTCCTCAGTCTCATGGTCAGTTCCATGTGGACATAAATTATGTTCTCTCAGGAGGACAAAATGTTAACAACTTCAGTTTGAGAAAAGAAATCATTTAGATATGTCTTGCTTTTTTATTGTTGGCATTTCTTGATGCCAGAATTTCTATTAATTTTTATTGGATTTAATTTTTACTTAAGTTTTAAGTAAGATTTAATTAGGACTGAAATATGCTAAAGTACCAGATCTTGTCTGATCTCGGAAGCTAAGAAGGCTCGGTCCTAGTTAGTACTTGAATGGGAGACCACCAATAAATACCACTTACTCTAGGCTGTATTTCAGAGGCAGGAACTGGCTCTGAAATGCAGCCTACAGCACCTTGTCTCTATTGATGGCAATTTAACACACATTTTAAATAACAATAACATTACATTTTAATATGTAAATAAGCAAAAGATTCTCAAGATGGTAACATTTCTTGACATATAGCCCCATCATAAGTAAGCCTTTTTGAATTCAGAGGGGTTTCTCAAAATTAAATGGGCACAGGAATCTTGCCTTCTACTGAAATATTTTGCCAATATTCAACTGAGAGATATACTATTGTACTCAATGAGGTTAATTTCTGAGAAACTTCGTATACTATCTAGAATTTCTTTGCACGTTCCTTTATTTTTTTAAACAAATGGAAACATATTAACCTAAAGAGGATTTTGAACAACTTTTAGGCAATTAAAAGAAATAGAGGACCTATATGCAAATTTTCTTCAGACTTCCAGCTATGGTATAATGTGATTACATCAAATAGCCTCCAATATGGGAGATTCCAGGGTCGAAAACATTCTCCATTTGGCTAAATCTTTGAGAAAGTCCATTCATAGCTTACAATGAAGCATTTGTTTCTTGCAATTGAACCAGTCACAGAAAGTTTATGGGAAACATTTATAACAACATTAACTAAAGCAAAGACAATCTGAAATGGGAACAAGGAGCAATACATCAAAGGAACCCATACATACATACAAAGAGCCTCTAGATTTATGGACACCAGAGAACAAAACTGACAAAAGAGGTTTCTGTATGATCAGGAGTTACATCACTTCCTCTCTTGCAAAGCTGTCTCCAGAGTTGGGATGGATCGGGTTCATGCCGGCCAAAAAACCCCCAAAAAACCCAAACAAAAAAAACTCTGTTGAACTATGCATCATTTTGCTCCAAATTAGGTGTATGCTACAAGGAAGTGCATCAGATTTGATCTGTGCAAATGAAAGATTGCATTCATTTCTGAATGCATTCAGGCCCCAGAGATCTATCCTAATACTTTCAGCAGCACAATACTTTCATGTCACTCATCCAAACAATGTCAAAATCTTTTTCTCAATGTACTTTGTAAGGGGGGCAGTATAAGAAAATAGACAGCATTGTTTGAGAAGAAAAAAAAAAGAATGAAAAGAGCAAAAATTATAGGTGAAGGGATTTTAAAAGCCTCCTATGGCCAAAAAGGCCCTGGAGAAGTTTAAAAAAAAAGAACAGACATTTGTGAACAAGAAGGAGCATCCATGGATAGGATCTGAGGAGGTACAGAGTCTATTTTACAGTGAATGACAGGGGAGATTTGAGTGAGAGGACTAAGTATAAAAGAAAAAATTCAACACAGAATGTAGCTATAGTGAAGACAGAAGATGATTAGAACATTTTAGCTCAGTGGTTCCCAACTTTTGGCCCAGGTGTTTTGGACTCCAGTTTCCACAATTCCTAACAGCGGATAATCTGGTAGGGATTTCTTGAAGTCCAAAACACCTGGAGGACCAAAGTGTAGGAACCACTGTTGGAAAAACTAAGGACTTCGTCACACCTGACCTTGGATCCACTTTAAATCCACTTTAGGGAGGAGGCTTTAAACAGCTCTGGCATACTGGTCCTGGGCCTCAACAAACTACAAACCACAGAATTCTGCAGGAGGCAGAAACTGGATTTAAAGTGGATTCATGCTCTAGTGTGATGAGGCTATAAGAGAAATGGATGAAGGTCTTCTTTAGAATCTAGGATTTGGGGAGATAGTGAAGAGAAAGAGACACAAATACAATGGCGCCTGGAGAACCTTGTTAATGGGAGAAAGAGCTTCTGCAGTGAAATCAGTAAATAAATGGCTTGATAGATAGAAATACCAATTTGGAGAATGATAGAAACCTTAAACTATGGTGGAAACCAAGCAGGAAGGGGTATTTTGTGTGTCAGGACCAACTTGAGAGACTGCAAGTTGCTTCTGGTATGAGAGAATTGGCCATCTGCAAGGATATTGCAAGGTGATGCCAGGATATTTTGATGGTTTTACCATCCCTGTTGGAGGTTTCTCTCATGTCCCCACATGGAGCTGGAGCTGATAGAAGGAGCTCACCTGTGCTCTCCCTGGGTTGGATTTGAACCAGCAACCTTCAGGTCAGCAACCCAACCTTCAAGTCATCGGCCCTGCCAGCAAAAGGGTTTAATCCACTGCACCACCGGGGGCTTCTACCTGGAAGGGTGAAATTTGCAAATTTTAATATAAAAGTGATGGACTCAGTAAAGAAATATATTTATAAATGGAATGACGAAGGAGGTAATACTTTGAAGATCTGTGTTTTCATAAATGAAAGTCTTGCCATCAATACGAACTGCAGCTGTTTCACAGTATTTCGCTCATAATAATTGTTCTGGCTATGGCATCATAGCTATGGAGCCCCTAGTGTCGCAGTGTGTTAAAACTAGCAATTCGAAAACATGCAAATGTGAGTAGATCAGTAAGTACCGCTCCAGCGGGAAGGTAACGACGCTCAATGCAGTCATGTCAACCACATGAGCTTGGAGATGTCTACGGACAACGCCAGCTCTTCGGCTTAGAAATGGAGATGAGCACCAACCCCCAGAGTCGGACTCGACTGGACTTAATGTCAGGGGAAAACCTTTACCTTTACCCTATGGCACCATGCAATGCCCATTCTGAGAATGAGGTTCTTTGAGATAGCTGGGCTTCTCAACTGTGAGGTTTTTAATTTTTTATGTTTTATTTAACAGTGTGTTATGCAAATATTTGGCAGATAGACCAATTCATTTAGTGAATTATTTGTGCCAAAGAGGGTTATTAAAAGGGTTTGCTCCTGTCAAATAAAATAGCTAATTGCCACAATCTTTTCTGCCCTAAAGTAGACATCAGCAGGTTTTTTTTTACTGTTGCTAGCTTGATGAAACCTTTTTTTAAATTTCCAGTACAGTCTTTGGCGATATGCAAAAAATACAATGATGCTATGGCCAATTGTGCAATTGCAGCAAACCTTTAAAAAATAGAATCAAAATCAGGGAAGGGAGTAAAAACAACATTGTGCCTGTGTAATATGAAGGTTTCTTTGTTCAGACAGGAAATTGAGAACTTCAGTCTGCTTGGGAATGTGGGACAGAGGGAGAAGAAGACAACCGCACTCATTCCCACCATATGACTGCTAGGATATCAACATTCCAGTGAGATGATCTTGGAGCGGTTAACTATTTTTCCCGTCAGTAAAATGGTGTGATTCAATAATGATGAAAATGCAATGCAACAACAGAACAGTCACAATGTTGAGTGATAAGAAAGATCAAGCCTAGTTCAACATTCCACAGCCAGGTTACTAACTGGAGCACCATTCAGGGAGCATACAACTCCTTTGTTGAAGCAGCTCCACTGGCTGCCTGTTAGCTTCTGGGCACAATTCAAAGTGCTGGCTTTGGCCTATAAAACTTTAAACAGCTCTGGTCCAACTCACTCTCCCCCTTTGGGCCGTCCCGGAGATTAAGATCTTCGAGTGAGGCCCTGATCTCGGTCCCGCCGCCGTCACAGGTGTGGTTGGCAGGGACGAGAGACAAGACTTTTTCAGTGGTGGCTCCGTGACTGTGGAACTCCTTGCCAAGGGAGTTTAGGGAAGCCCCCTCACTCATGTCTTTCAGGAAACAGCTGAAGACCTGGCTGTGGGATCAAGCATTTGGCCCATCCTAAGATATGTGCTGATATGACCTAATGGATTAATATTAATTCGAACACAGACTGGCTCTGACTTTGGCTTGAAACTTCCCCTTTTGTAATGGTCACATGGTTTAAACTGTTTTAATTTGATTTGGATACCAGCTTTTATTTGTGTTTTATGTTTGGTTTTCCTACATGTTGTATTATATGTGGCATTTAATTCTGCCATGATGTAAGACCCCTCTGGGTCCCCCTCGGGGAGAAGAGCGGTATATAAAATAAATAAATAAATAAATAAATAAATAAACCTGGAACTAAGCCAATACAATCATGCAACAAACCTTTTCTGTGATAAAGTCATCTGAAGCAAGTCCTACTGACTTTCACTTAGATTTACTCCGCAGTAAGCATGTATAGCAATGCAGCCTTAAGATGAGCACCAATTGTGTGAGATTTCTAAAACACAGTTTCTGTTTTATTGGGACAGTCTAATTCAAGAGCAGGCAGGGTTTGAGCAAACGTTCAGGAAGATCCTGATAATGATCTGCATAAGAAGCATTAGGAAACCCGATCCCTTGCTGTGGTTCCTTTCCTTTTATTATGCTTGGCATACTGAATAAAGGCCGCAATTGTTCCTTTTCTTTATATCCCTCTATTATTTAAAAGCTCTGCACAGAGTCTTTTTGAAAGGACCAGCTCAGGGTTTGTGCATATTGCTGTCTAGTTAAAATCTGAATACAATATAATGGAACCTACATTTTGCAGTGTTTTCATTGCAGCAAATCTACTGTCTGCTTGGTGATTTCAAAGATATAGTGGCACCTTAAACTATATTACTCATGAAAAACAATGATGTGCTATTTACATGCAAAACCTATTTCTTAAACAAGGTCAATTCTGTAGTCCACATATATTACCTATTCTAACTGTATTTATATCTGCTTAAATTGCATGAATAAAAAACATACCCAGCCAGACTGAAGTTCTATTGTAGCCGAACACTACAAAATGCAACCAGGTGGATGCCAGATGAAAATGTCTGAAGTAAAAGCAGTGCTCTAAAAGATAAATACAGTATTCCCCACTCATATCCACAAGAAATAAATTCCCAATTTAAACTGTAGATTACAGTGAACCCTACTGAAAAATGGACTTCTGGCCCAAGAGGATATATAGTCATACTGGCTGACCTATAAAATGCCTAAGTAAAGGTAAAGGTTTCCCCTGACGTTAAGTCCAGTCATGTCTGACTCTGGGGGTTGGTGCTCATCTCCATTTCTAAGCCAAAGAGCCGGCGTTGTCCATAGACACCTCTAAGGTCATGTGGCCAGCATGACTGCATGGAGCGCCGTTACCTTCCTGCCGGAGTGGTACCTATCAATCTACTCACATTGGCATGTTTTCGAACTGCTAGGTTAGCAGAAGCTGGAGCTAACAGCAGGCGCTCATTCTGCTCCCGGGATTTCAACCTGGGACCTTTTGGTCTGCAAGTTCAGCAGCTCAGTGCTTTAACACACTTCACCACCGGGGCTCCATAAAATGCCTAAAGAGGCTATATTTTGTAGGATGTGGATAAATAAAACCACAGATACCAGCGCCATGTATGTTTGGCTAATGTTATTTTCTGCCAAATTAATTCTATATTTTTGCATTATATCATCTTATGGCATTTTTTGTCATGTCAGAAACAAACATACTGTAAGTTGCTTCTGGTGTGAGAGAATCGGCCATCTACAAAGACATTGCCCAGGGGATGCCTGGATGTGTTACTATCCTTCTGGGAGGCTTCTCTCATGTCAGTGTAAGCTAGAGCTGACAGATGGGAGCTCACCCCATCTCGCGAATTCAAATTGCCAGCCTTATGGCATGATGTCTCATACTCTTTGGTTTCAGATGTTCACCACTTAGGACCACCATGTTACGTTCACTGTGGAAAAAAGAAGAGCTGCAAAGAGGAAAAATCACTGTTGGAACAAAGAGTAGTAACCTTAGCAGTCTCTGCAAAAATAAGGCCAAGAACAGATTGTGGCCACAGATACAAAAAAATAGTAAAGAAGAATGGCAAAGCAACCAGTGTGCCAAAATCCAACTTGAAGTACATCACTGTAGGATTTAAAAACAATATAAAAATAGATTTGCAGTATTAACCCTAACTGGCCAGGAGCTGGAAGAACTCTGGACTGAATACAAAAAAGACACTAGCTGCAGCTAAAAAAGAAAAGAAAAATCTCAGCCATGGTGTTTGTGTGGCTTGTTTCTACTAAATAGTTGCCATTGTACCTTAAATGGCCTCTTGTACCTTAAATGGTTTTGATGAAGAAATTCCACCAGGTGTTGCTTGTTATCTGGTACCCCATTATGCAGTATAGCCAGTGTATGAAAGCACTGTCCTCAGGTATGAATGTAGATAAAGTCATCCCTTTGCATTTGTGGTTTTCACTTTTCCAATTTGATTATTCACAGATTTAATAAACAATATTCCTTGTAGGAATCTCTACACCTTCCAGCATGACTCTTATGGTCAACTTCCTCCAATCATGCTCATGCGGAATCTCTAGGTCAGTGGTTCTCAACCTGTGGGTCCCCAGATGTTTTGGTCTACAACTCCCAGAAATCTCAGCTAGTTTGCCAGCTGTTAGGATTTCTGGGAGTTGAAGGCCAAAAACATCTGGGGACCCACAGGTTGAGAGCCACTGCTCTAGGTTCTCCAGTGCAATTCTCTGGTCTACTTTACAGCAGAAGTTGACCATAGAGTCATGCTGGAAGGCCCAGATATTTCTAAAGAGAGGCTCTCTCCGGTAAAAAAAAGTAGCAAATTTTTATTTGCAGTTTTTCACGTTCACAGAGGTCTTGTGCCCCTAACCCCAGTGAATATGGGGGGACGTTTGTAAACTTCCTCCATGTCAGGAGGGGCTCTGTTCCATTAGGATCACTTTTTATGTGGAAGTGTTCTATATTCATGCATTACTAGATGTGAAAACCCATTGAGTATGCAGGTAGTAGGAAAGTGCTTTTTGTCAGGGCAACTACACTTGTCTAGTCCACATGGCCCTACAATCTCCTTCCTACGTTCTTTCAAAGTACTGCAGTGAGACTCATTTGCATGTTTTTTATACTTCTTCAAGTGGCATCATGTGGTGCTAACCAGACGAGAATGCGGAGTATAAGTAAGAGGCAGCCATTAACAAATAATAAATCACATCTGTAGCACTAATTTTGCAACTCAAGAAGCATGAAAATGGGTTGAAGGTTAAGCTTCTGTAATAGATGTTTTGGATTATACCTCTGAAATAATGTCACTATCACAGAGCTTATGTTCTATGTTCTTGATAAACAGTTCTGATATTAATGTAAACTGCTCAGAATAAGTGCAGCTACTATCTGCATGCCTTACTGGAGAGGTGTACCTGGGCTTAAACAAACAGAAAGGTATTCCAGTGACTCAATACATCTACAAGGAACTCTGCCTAGAAAATTAGATCTTTACAGAAAAAACTAGGAATTAGAAAAAAGTGGAAATGAGGTGGGTTTGTTTTTAATTGGGAAGAACATTATTAAGTGATATGATTCTTTCATGCCATCCAGAAGAGATACAGCCATCAAATAGGTATCCTGCTACAGTGAGAACTAAAGCAGGTACAGTAGAGTCTCACTTATCCAACATAAATGGGCCGGCAGAATGTTGGATAAGCGAATATGTTGGATAATAAGGAGGCATTAAGGAAAAGCCTATTAAACATCAAATTAGGTTATGATTTTACAAATTAAGCACCAAAACATCAAGTTATACAACAAATTTGACAGAAAAAGTAGTTCAATACGCAGTAATGCTATGTAGTAATTACTGTATTTACTAATTTATCACCAAAATATCACGATGTATTGAAAACATTGTCTACAAAAATGCATTGGATAATCCAGAATGTTGGATAAGTGAGTGTTGGATAAGTGAGACTCTACTGTATTAAGCATATATTATGCATCATATTTGGATGAAATTCTAAGTGGAAGAGGAACAGGTTTTGGTGCTTCCCAAGGGTGGTTTGTGGTTTGCTCTCCTTCACACATGGAATAAATATAGTGTCCCTACTTCACGGATTTTCACTTATTGCGGGTGGTCCTGGAACGTAACCCCTGTGATAAATGAGGGAACACTGTAACTGCTTTGGGGCATGGTGATCAAACATTGGGACAACGTGGCCAGTCCAGTGAAGTTGATGTCAGAGAATCGTTCTTTCAATGATGGCGCTCTTTACTTCTTCCAGAACGCTGACATTTCTCCACCTGTCTTACCAAGTGATTTGCAGTAGTTTTCAAAGACAATGCTGATGGAATGATTCCAGAAGCTGAGAGTGACATTTGAAGATGGTTCATGTGTCTCAGACATACAATAGAGTAGGATGGACAGTAGCTTTATAAAACAGTCATCTTGGTATACATATGAATGCCCCAGTCCTCAAACACGCTATGCTTCATTTTAAAAAATGCAATTCTGGAAGAGAAGACAAGAAAAGATGGGACAATATAAGAAGACAAAATAAATCAACACAGATTCTGAAGGCAGAGCCGGTCCAACAATGAGGCGAATTAAGCGGTCGCTTGGGGCGCAAAACATACGGGGGCGCAGTTGAGACTGCTTTTTCTGATGATTTGTTGTAAAACATGATGGTTTGGTGCTTAATTTGTAAAATCTTAATGTAATTTGATGTTTAATAGGCTTTTCCTTAATCCCTCCTTATTATCCAACATTTTCACTTATCCAACGCTTTTATTTTTCAGTGATTGGTTGGGGTGTGTGTGCCAAAATTCTGTTCGCCTACACTTGAAAAATACCTAGGGCCGGCTTTGCCTGAAGGATAATCTTCTATTCTTGTTAGAGAAAATGCCATAGTTGGATTTCCCCCCTCTTTTTCTTACTTTATTCCTATACTAAAGAATATGTATGATGAGATCCCCCCCATACGTCTTCAACTATACAATAGACTCATGTATAAAACTGCCTAACGAATATGGCTCTGTAGCTTACATATTATACTCTCTCTTGTTACCCATCTCCCCATTCTTTTTCCTTCTTTCACTGTTTAGTTTTTTTTTTTGAAAACTTATTTGCTAAAAACAAGAGAAAAATGCTACGCTTACAGAGTTCAGTATCAACTTTCATGGAGAGGTGGCTGTCTAGGTAGCGGAAGTGGTTAACCTGAGTCCAATAACCTTCCTAGCCAGTGTTTCCAATGGAGTCCAGCACTTCCAGCATCCTGACCGGATCTATTGGTTGTGTCCCCTTTTACCACACCAAATCCTTGTGAGGGCTGCATCTGGGCTCCGGGCCACATGTTGAACATGCCTGTTCTAGAGACGATTTGAAAGTTTCTTCCAAAATCCAAGAATAATGTTCCTTTTACAAGTCTACATTTTTATTGGTTTCCATTGTGGTGGCCATACTTATAGATCTCTGATTTTTTTTAACAAAGACCAATAAGTATGGCCCCCACTATGGATACCTAATGTGCTGAATAAGAGATTTTATAAGCTGCTGCTGTTTATCTTGCCTGTTTTAGGCAGGTTCACACAGCTACTGTAGAATCCCCTTCTTTCCTAGATCAGACTTCACTTCATGGCTTAATGGCTTAACACACTGCTACAATCTAATATCTAAAGTCTGTGTTACTCTAGCCCTCCTTCACCCTTTTCCCAGTAACAATACTGTGAAGGAAGGAAGGAAGGAAGGAAGGAAGGAAGGAAGGAAGGAAGGAAGGAAGGAAGGAAGCCAAAAACCAGGTGTAAAAAAGGAGCTTCTTTATCTCAGGTTTTGTTAAATGATGTATGCTTTATTATATTCTGGCTTTCATAGAATAAAAATCTTGATTCCCCTAATATCTATAAAATATTGTGCTGAATTTGTACCAACTTACACTAATTTGCATCCTTCCAGAAGACTAAAATCAGCAGTCTTGGCAAACAAGCACTTTAAAGCATTTTTCGTTTCACTCATGCACCTTAGCTTTTAGCCTTGGGCACAATGTATGGCAATGAACAGTCCAACTACTTGAATTGAATAATATGTGCATTGTGTGTACTGGCATTTTCCTTGCAATCCACCATGCATTAAGAATATCTAAAATGTATTTGCAGCTGTAATCCCATTGGCATTGCTAGGTAATAATTAATAACACAGTTTGGCTAGAAGTTTTTATTTACTACACCAACATTACTTAAGGAGTTACAGATCATGATAGTTCTCCTCCCAGATCTGTCATTAATACAAACTGAGAAAAGTCTAAATCCCTCAAGTTAGCAGGAAAAGCAACAGCGTATTTTATACTATTCCTGCAACAAAGATCTGGTAATGCAAATGATGAAGTTATTGGATAAACTCTTGAAGCAGATAAAGCATCTGTTTTGTTCTTACAGAGACAAAAAGCCTATCTGTCTTCTCATTTGTTTTGGTAACAGAAATAGCTTGGCTTGCTATGATAAAAGCAAAATCATGTCTTCATTTTCTATGGTGTTGCAAAAGCATTGCATTGAGTTTCAGTCCAAGTATTGACAGCACCTAGGTGTCTGAATCGGCTAAGTCTGCTAAATGAATATGGTTGGAGCCTGGCTGTATTGAAGCTCTAGAATAGAGACACAGTTCTCTGTTACTATGGAAACTAATCTGTTGAGAAGACATTGATTAAAAAATAAAGTAAAAACGTAAATGAAGACCAGTTGCCTGCTTTTCTTTCTTTCTTTCTTTCTTTCTTTCTTTCTTTCTTTCTTTCTTTCTTTCTTTCTTTCTTTCTTTCTTTTTCATTCATTTTTTCTGACAATGTTTCCATAGAAACAGTTCAAAAACTTATAGATAGAACCATTAGAAAAGTCTAGAAAGGCTCATATTATATGCAGAGAGAGCGCGAGAGAGTCTAGGATCTCTTTGTCAGTTACCCACAGCAGTATTCTTTGATGACACTGAAAAAAAGGTGTCATGAAAACCCTTAAGTTGGCTGGGAAAGCTCTTACATGCCAAAAAGGATACTAATGCAATAGTCTGGATACTAATAAACCTAGTTCACCATAATGCAGAGGGAACATGGTGCAGCTTGTTCCTGCATCAATTATCAGACTTGGCAGGAAATGGTAGTCCTAGTAGATTTATGGTTAGTTACTAGGATTTTCTGAAAAGAATACATTTAAATAAATGCAAAAAGAGTCAAAAGTTCTGTACTCATGCCTTGTTATCATCAATGAATGTTATGTGACAGGCACAAAGAGCCAAATGATTTACAATTAGTTATAAGAAATGATGATGATGATGATGATGATGATGATGATGATGATGAGTGCTGTTACTGCTGGTTAGAAGAATGGTTTTCTCTAGATTAGGTGGACACCTATATGTGCATATGCTCTGAGTAGGCATTCAAAGTTTAATTCAAATTGAGCCAAGTAGTCCAAAGAATATTTTTGGCAGTAAAAGAGAAATTTGTTGAAAATAGCTCTTTTTTTGCCCATCATCAACTCAAAGGCACCTCTATCCCTGCACAGCTGGAAGGAGTGCCGTGATCTGTATGGACCCCAAATTCTGGCTAGAATCCAAAAGCTCAATTAAAATGCTGTTTCCTTTCCCTTCCAAAATTAGAGCCTGTGAATTGGATCCAGCAGTCCAGTGACTGAAGCAGGGTTTAAAGTATCCTCTTTGACTGAGGCCCCAAAAGCCATGATATTTTGCTAACTGGCTCATTCCGTGTCCAATAATCTATAAGGCTAGCAGTTGGATTTTGCTTCAGCTCTGGAGATGGGACAGTGCAGCACCTGAAGGCAACAAGATAATTCAGAAGATGAAGAACTGGCTTCGAGATACACCCAGTTCTGTTCTTCAGTACAGAGCAGTGGCCAGAGAGATGAAGAGGAGTTTGGGGAGCTCCTCTGCTGTTCCCAGCACTTGTTGCCCGAGTTGGATGACTCACTAAAGAATAGGCTAGAACGTACAGAAGAATGCTGCCAGGGTCACAATGAGTCCATCTGTATTGTAGAATTAATGCAGTTTGATACCATTTTAACTGCCATCACTCAATGCTATGGAATCCTGAGAGTTTTCGTTTGGTGAGGCACATGCGCTTTTTGACTGAGAAAGCAAAAGACCTGATAAAACTACAACTTATGTGATTCCATAGTATTCAGCCATAGTAATTAATGTGATGTTGCACTACATTCATTCTGCAGTGGAGATGCACCCTGTTTTTCCCATCCAAAAATGGTCATACAAATGTATGGCATTTAAATTTTCTTAGTAAGAGCAACAGTTCAGTTGCTATTGTGCTACAATTGGTGTAGGCCTCCAACACGAGTTAAACTGCCAGAGTTTGATTTTCCATTCAGCCACAGAAACCCATGGAGTAATATTGGGTGAGTCACACACTCTCAACCTCAGAAAACCCGATGACAAGGTCACTTTACAGTTTTAATAAGTCAGAAACAACTTGAAGATACACAACATTAAACATAATACACAAAATATAACACAACTCTACAGTATTGGATTACAATAATCACAATTAACTAATTCATGAAGAATAAAAGGTTCAAGTTTCTGAGGCATGCAATGATGGGACTGATAGACAGGTTAGATAAATGCTGTACTGCCACAAACTGCAGGAAGAAATGGAGATGAACAGGATACCAAAGTGTGGCTGAGCTGGGATGTCAATTGTACAGCAGCTCATGCAATCAGGTACTGAATGTGAATCCAATTTCAGTATTTGACTTAAGCGGCTTCTGTGAAACTTGGTGGAACAGATTCAGTTGCAATCATTTCTTTAGCTTTATGACTGACTGTGACTCATTTGTCACTTAATATTCTTACTCAAAGTTTGCAGCTACATGACTAAGATGTTGAATAGGGATTCATTAAAACAAAGCCAAGACTAAGAGGCGACGGCTGGTGCAGAGTTCATACAGAATGGGACAGACATAAGGAACTGGAATGCTAAAGTCACCAAAAATCAAAACTTAGTAAGTTACTTTTTAAAAAGCAATTGTTCAACATCCCACGGCCACTGGGTAACCCTGCGAAAGTAACACACTCTCAGCCCCTTAAAACCCCGTGATAGGATTACCTTGGGGGTGCTAGAAGTAGGATATGACTTAAGACACACAACAACAACAACAACAACAACAACAAGTCAACATAGTATTGAGGAATACTGGGAGTTGCATCTGGAAAGCCACGTGACTTCTGCCCCAACTTAAAGTGACATAAAAATCAGAATATGGTTGAATGAACAGGAGTGTAAAACTTTAAACATTAAAAACAGAGTTTTCTTAAGTATTTACATTAAGATCAGAAATTTACAGCAAACCTTTACAACTGTTCTTTTAGTATGCAGTATATAAAAAACAGTCACATCCCTGGCATTCCCCAGAAAGAGGAGGAAGATGGCACTGCATCCTTGTTGCCATCCCCTTTCCACTTGGAGAAGAAAAGGTTGGTCCATTGCCACAAGAAAAGGAAGACATGAGCCAGAAAATAGCTGGCTGTGTACAAAGCAGTGGAGACATCTTTTCTCTTTCACTGCCCCTTTATTTGGAGTTATTTGGCATGGGAGACGCAGCCGCATTCATGGAGCTGTAGCTACCATATGGAATTGGGGGTGGGGGTGGGGGGGATTAAGGTAATCTCCACCCCAAATAAGAATATTTCCCAATGAATTTTCATCCAATCCTTGAATTTCTAGTGTAGTAGTGAGCATTTGGAAAGAGGGGAAAGGCAATTACCGAAGAAATGCATACATACAAAATATGAGTGTTTGAATAATTTTCACCACTTCACTCTATTCTGTGCTAGAAATATGAATGATGGAGGAAAAATTCATTAGGGTAAGAATTCCTATTTGGGGAGGGGGCACTTTCATTTCTTTCCCAAAGTTACAACCCTGTACATCCATCTGCCTCCTCCTTCTGGGACAGTGAGGAGGGTGGGCATTGAAGGCAGCTCTTGGGGTGGAAGGGCAAGTGGTGCAGTTCCTGTGAAGGTTAGCAGAGAGTGGTCAGTTTTTCTGCTTGTGGTGCCCTTCTATCTGCAAAGATTGCCTTGCTGAACCTAATGGTGCCCCCCCCCCCAAAAAATCAGGGCTGGCCCTAGGTAATTTTCAAGTGTAAGCGAACAGAATTTTAGCACCCTCCCCCACCAAACCAATCACTGAAAAATAAAAGCATTGGATAAGCAAAAATGTGGGATAATAAGGAGGGATTAACGAAAAGCCTATTAAACATCAAATTACATTATGATTTTACAAATTAAGCACCAAAACATCATGTTTTACAACAAATCAAAAGAAAAAGCAGTCCAATATATGGCAATGTTATGTAGGAATTACTATATTTGCGAATTTAGCACCAAACATTGAACTGGGATACAGGGCAGTGTGGACTCAGATAACCCAGTTCAAAGCAGATATTATGGGTTATTCTGCTTTGATATTCTGGGTTATATAGCTGTGTGGAAGACCCCTGGGGGTCCTTGCACACAGCCATATAACACAGAATATCAAGGCAGATAATCCACATTATCTGCTTTGAACTGGATTATATGGCAGTGTGGACTCAGATAACCCAGTTCAAAGCAGATATTGTGGGTTATTCTGCCTTGATATTCTAGGTTATATGGCTGTGTGGAAGAGCCCTGATGGTCCTTCCACACAGCCATATAACCCAGAATATCAAGGCAGATAATCCACAAGTATGTTTCAGTCTACTTGGAATACATGAAGCGTGTTTAAGAACCGGTTCAAGAGTCCAAAAGAGCCTTGATTCCCCATATGACCATCATCCCACTTTCTTTGCTAGTTAACTTGAACCCAGTATGCTTTACTATGCCAATTGTTTGCCTTAGATCAGTCATGAGGCAAACTTCAGCCCTTCGGTTGTTTTGGACTCCAACTCTCACAATTCCTAACAGCCTACCGGCTGTTAAGAATTGTGGGAGTTGCAGTCCAAACACCCGGAGGGCCAAAGTTTGCCCCATGCCTGCCATAGATAGTTGAGCAAATAGTTTTCATGGTTGCCCCTTGCTGTTAGGAATTGTGGGAGGTGAAGTCCAAAACAACCGGAGGGCAGAAGTTTTCCTATGCCTGCTGTCAAGTAAACAAATGCAACTTGGCAGCACTTTTAATTGCCATGACTCAATGCTATAAAATCCTGGGAGTTTCAGAAAGTGTTTGGGCGGGTGACTCCCACCCTCAAGCCCAGGTATCTGAATAAGCCAATCAGGAGGCCGCACCCCAGCCCTCCTTGGGAGCGCTCAGAGAGCTCCTTCAACCCCCTCCCAAACCCCCCGCCCACCCCAAGTCCCGGCTTACGGCGCTGAGGAGTCAGGCGAAGACTTGGGGCTGCTGCAGGAAGTGCCACAGGTCGAAGGGGCTGCCCGCCTTGGCCACTCCATAAGCGTCCCCGTCGTCCTAGCCCCGCTTTCCACACCGCAGCCCTCCATTCCTCACCAGTGATGGGAGCAAGCTGCGGCCGCCACATCCGAACTTGAGTGCCCTCCTCCTCAGGCCACGCCACCAGAGAGGACACTTCAACTCCCAACAGCCTCACTGATTTGGCTGATGCTTGGGGTTGGTGGGAACTGGAGTCCAAAACACCTGGGTCACCACCGAAGCTTGGAAAGCACTTGAAGGAAGTGACTCTGCACCTCTGCTTTAAAGTGAAGGCACCTCGGTGCCACTTTTAACTGCCATGGTGGCCCGGCCGCCATGGAGGCCAGGCCAGGCCACGGCCACGGAGGCAGGAAGGCCACGCCTGGGTGGAGGTGCCTTAACAGCGCCCCCTAAGCGCTGCCTAGAGGATGGTGTCTTCAGCAACCGCATACTTTGCCTAATGGTTGAACCACCCCTGCCCCTCATTCAAATACGCAACAAAATCAAAATGCTCATGACAACAATTCATAGAAGTCGCCCCCTTTGTCCAAAAACCTATTTATCTGGCCTGTCCTTGAAATGACAGTAAAAGTCAGCCCTTCACATTTGCAGGTTCAGATTTTATAGATTGGATTATTCAGATCTGATTAACATGTTTTCTCTGGAAACCTGTGTTCTCCAGTGCTATTGAATGGTCATTTTCCACTGGTCTTATGGCAGAAGTTTACAGAGTCACACTGGAGGACCGAGAGAGGTATTATCTCAGGTCAAAAAGTGTGTTTATTTAGTCACAGCTTTTCCACTTTTGCAAATATCCTGTGCCCTTGGGCCCTGTGAAAATGGAGGGCCTGCTGTACAGTTGGTCCTCCATATCCATGGGCTCTGCATCCATGGCTTTAATTATGCATGACTTGAAATATATATTGTAAAAAAATCCAAAAAGCAGTCCTTGATTTTGCCATTGTAGATAAACCCTGATTTTGCCATGTTGTGATATATATGTGTGTGTGTGTGTTGATTTTGTCAAACCTTCTGGTTTTTTAACCATAATATTGTGGTCTGGTCTGATATGTGATGAGGCCAATGGTGACACCATCATGCATTACTGCAGTGGGTGACACCAGTCCTATTGAAACCACTGCTTGAACTCAGTAAACATAGATACAACAGGTGGTAGTCCTGTGGCCCTTCAGATATTGCTGGATGCAGGTGAAAGCTGCCAGGAATTATAGTCCAACAACCTCTGCTGTATTGCATGATTCCCATCCCTGAATTAGGATAGAAAAAGCTGGGCTAAAGTAGTGTCCGCTCACTTTTTCCTTCTCCTGGTCAAATGTAGATAAAAGATAAAAGAAACAGGTACAGAGATGGACCCAGCTCCAGGGTGAATGTGGGTTACTATTGAATTTCTGCATTGACACTGCTTCCTTTCACTGTTGATTTCACGACTGTGGGATTCCACATACCAGACAACATGTCTGCAAGAGAAAAGAAAAGAAGAAACCCCATTGGCAACAAAACACTGTGAAATTGAAATGGGAAGATGTGGCGCCTGAGATAAAAGCACACATAATATAGTTGGCTCATCCACAATGGTATGGGTATCCAGAGATAGATTTTTCTGTCGCCATATCAGTTACCTGCAGGTGAAGAGCAGCTTCTTTTCCCAGAGGAAAGGAAAGGCAGGGCTTTACTTCTGGATCTTGCCTCCCCTCTCCCACAATATCCCTTGGCCCTTGGGATCAAGGCTGGATTAAGCCCTTTGGAGACCCTAAACACTTTGATTTTGGTGCCTCTGTATATAATTCAAAATATAAAGAATAATAAAGAGGAAAACAAAGTTTTATTTTTGTGAAATGAAACAAAAATTACAGTAAGATGGAACAGAACATCTGTTCCATTATCCGGGTGACTCCAAAGGAGGCCTTTAAAGAAAAGGATAGTTAATTTTATGGGGTAGGGAGTTGAATGAGGAAAACAATTTCCCCAATTTTCGCTGCTTATCCCCCCCCCCCTTTTCCATACTATAAACAATTATTGCTTCCATTACCATGACATAGGTGGTGGGAATAACAGGAAAACTGGGGGAAATGGTTTAACCCCTTCAACCCCCTTCCTGGTAAAAGGGACTATCCTTCTCTCTCTAGCACCCCCTTGTGGCCTCCGCCTGGATAATGTAACTACCGTTTATTTTTTATACTTTGAGTGTATTTATATTTGTTATTTTTAGTTATTTTATCATAATTCAATACATTTATTATACATCATTTGTTTTACAGCAGACACATAATATTCAATACAATCTTCAATACATTAACTTTTGGCAACTATTGTTATTTTTATGCTTATACGTATTTTTTTTATCCTTCACCACCATGTTACCCTCTTTTTATATATCATCTGTTCAAAATTTCATTTCCTCTTGTGGAGGTAACTTTTCATCTTTTTAAAAAATCCTTTTTCCAATAAATTTTCTCCATACATCCGCAAAATCACTTTGTTTCCATATCCCTCTTTTAACTTTTAATTTACATGTCAGCTTAACATTTATTGCCAGTTTCCATACTTCCTTATACCACTCTTCTATTTGTTTTTCCAATTCCTTGCTATAAGCAGTCTTGCTATGTTTGTTATCACATCTTTATCCTCTATTTTCAGCTGTTTATTATTATATAATGATAATAAAACTATACTAGGACTTCTTTCTATTAATGATCATTATATCCTCTATTTCTCTAAAGAATTTCCTCCAAAAATTACTTGTATATTTACATAGCCATCATATATGTATACATGTTCCCGATTTTTGGCATCGTCTTTGAATAATTTTTATTTATATTTGCTATTCTTATTGGTGTTCAGTACCATTTCCATATTAACTTATAGTATAGTATTGTGGATTGTAGATTTTTTTTTAAACTCCCTACCTTGCTCTATTATCCAGCGGATATTCTATATAATGGCAAAATCAAGGTATGCTTTCTAGGACTTAAAAAAAAAACCAATCCGCGGATAGTGAGATCGTGGATGCAAAGCCCGCGGATATGGAGGCCCAGCAAGTGATCCCCTTTCGGGGGGGGGGGGGAGGAGAACGAAAGGGGTGGGGACCCGGCGGGGAGGCCCCGCCCCCTATTCCTCTCCCCCTCCGCCCATTCGCTCCGGCTTCTGTGACGTCGGGATGTTCTAAAAAAGAGCCAAGAAAACAATCGGCATTGAGAAAAACAGCTCCACTCGGAGCCTGTTCGGGAGGCGAGGAGTCCGAGAAAGAAACCACGGCGAGGGTGGGACTGAGTGAGTGACCGCGGGTGGAGGGAAGCCGCTTCTGCCAAGATGGTGTCGCCGGTGACCGTGGTGAGTCAGTGCGGGGGAGGGTGCGGGCGGGGGGATGGCTCCCTCCTTCTGTTCCCATCTCTGCCCAAAGGACTCAGGATTCCTCTTGTTTGGATAGGTAACACCGCTGGGGCATCCCGCGTGGGCTCTCCTTGATCCCTGCTCTCTGATGGTGCTTCTTGAGAATCACTCCCCCCCCCCGCCCCTTTCCCGGGATCCCTGCTCTCCTTCTCTTCCTTGCTGTTGTTTTTCTCTCTCGCTCCCCGACTCCGCGGTTTTGCTGGAAAGGAAAGCGTGGCGAGGAGGGCAATGTGTGTGTATCGAGGAGTGGGGAAAGGGAGAGACATCCTCACCCAGCGGGGTTCGCTATCCGCTGTTGGATGCGAGGAGGAGGAGGAAGAGGGAGGGGGGGGACCCTGAGAAAAGTCGATGGGAATGAAAACATTGGGCATGTGACTGGGAAGCGTGACTTGGTGGATTTTCCCTTCCTCTGATTGATAGACGGAGGAGGCCAGAGGGAGGGGGGAGCCAGAGAGAGAGACAGATCCAGCTCAGCCCTTTCCTCAAGGCACAGGATCTCTTCCTGAATCACCTCGTGTGCCATCCAGTCCAACCCCCTGCCAAGAAGCAGGAATATCACATCCAAAGCAGCCTTGACAGATAGACATCCAGCCTCTGCTTGAAAGACTCCAAAGGAGGAGCCTCCACCACACTCCAGGGCAGAGAGTTCCACTGCTGAACAGCTCTCACAGTCAGGAAGTTCTTCCTAATGTTCAAGTGGAATCTCCTTTCCACCTGAACATTGTTCCACGTCCTGGTCTCCAGGGAAGCAGAAAACAAGCTTGCTCCCTCCTTTCTATGACTTCCCCTCACATATTTATGCAGGACCCTCATCATTTCTCCTTTCAGACTTCTGTTTTGCAGACTATAAACATGCCCAGCAATTTAAGCCACTCCTCGTAGGGCTTGTTCTCCAGACCCTTTATCATTTTAGTTGCCCTCCTCTGGACACATTCCAGCTTCCCAACATCTCCCTTCATTTGTGGTGGACAGAATTGGACACAGTGTGATTCCAGGTGTGGTCTGATCAAGGCAGAATAGAGGGGTAGTATGACTTCCCTCGATCTAGACCAGGCATGGGCAAATTTCGGTCCTCCAGGTGTTTCGGACTTCAACTCCCATAATTCCTAACAGCCGGTAGGCTGTTAGAAATTGTGGGAGTTGAAGTCCAAAACACCTGGAGGGCCAAAGTTTGCCCATGCCTGGTCTAGACACTATATTCCTGTTTATGGGACTATAAATAGGTAACTGGAGTCCTGCAACATCTGGAGCTGGGATGGAAGGGAGTCTCGGCTGCGGAGAGATGTACAGCCCTCTATCAAGTCATCACTTCTTGCTGAACCTTTTTGTGCCTTGGATCCCTTGCACCGCCTGGGGTCCCCTCCTGAGAACAAGGTTTCCAAATACATGGGTTTGCAAAGGGAGCCAATTATTTTGAAACACCAAATATTTTTAGAACCTGCCTTTCTGATCTAATCCTCGATGTTCTCCTCTGTCAACTCTTAAATTATGCATGGATATCAGAAATAGCTGCAGTTTCAGGCACCTCTAGGTTGTCAGTTGGGTTCATAATGGAAGGAATGCTACATTTCAGTCAGAGAAGGAAGCGAAAATAACGGTATAGTATATTGTCGAAGGCTTTCATAGCCAGAATCACAGGGTTGCTTTGAGTTTTCCGGGCTGTATGCCCATGTTCCAGAAGCATTCTCTCCTGACATTTTGCCTACATCTATGCCAGGCATCCTCAGTGGTTGTGAGGTCTGTTGGAAACTAGGCAAGTGGGGTTTATATATCTGTGGAAGGTCCAGGGTGGGAGAAAGAACAGTGTGTATGTTGCAATTGGCCAGCTTCAAAGCCTGGCTCTAAAATCAGGACAATAAATAAAGAACAATGCCCAGAAAAAAGGGGAATTCCAGACAAGAAACAATCATGACCAGCTAACACCCCCAACAAAGAATTCCCCCAGGCAGTAAGAAGCAAGGCTTTTTAATGCTAATCAAGGTGATTAACTTCAACATTCACCCTTGCCTCCAACAGACAAGAGTTCTTTCTCCTACCCTGGACCTTCCACAGATATATAAACCTCACTGACCTAGTTTCCAATATACCTCACAACCTCTGAGGATGCCTGCCATAGATGTGGGTGAAATGTCAGGAGAGAATGCTTCTGGAACATAGCCATACAGTCTGAAAAACTCACAGCAGCCCAAAGGTATATCCGCACCCCAATTCAAGTTCAAGGACCCCCTGAAATCTATGCACAAATCCACAGGTTAAGACCCCCCCTTGCTCCAGCATTTCCCTTCTCCCAAAACTGGCATTGCTGCATCAACTGCAGAAGTATTTTGGCAACATTGCCAATAGACATCTCCGTGCTTTGAGCGGCTCATGGATGTATAATTCATCTGCCAGCGCCATGTACAAATATCCGATTCTCAGGTGCTGCCATCAAGGGCAGAAAAATCAGCAAGGTTGGCTTTTTGGCACTCTCTGCTGCTTTCCTACTACGTCAGGTTCTGCAAATGAGAAGCATCTTTAGATATTCATATATATATTTAAAAAATCAGAGAAAATGGTTGGAAGTCTCCCACTGGGAGAGTAATTTCCATATGTAGCTAGCAATGAATTAATAAACAACAGAGAAACATAAAGGAACTTAACTGTATTAAATACATGAATATCTGTCAACCAGCATAGGAGCCTGGATAGAATACTAGAGAGACCGAAGTTGCTTTGGTTCAACTCCATGGTCATTTATGGAGCCAGTTGACTTCTGCTTGACAGAAGAGTAAGCTTTGGGTTTGATATTGGGGGAACAGCAGGAGATACGCGTAAATACAATGAAATTAAATTAAATAAGGTGTTGTGGGGATATGATGGAATAACCTTGTGTTGATCACTCTGAGGGTACATCTACACAGATGTTTGTTTGAGGCTGATCCGGCATGCTAGACACTGGATTTGCCCTGAAAATTGTCCCCACAGGAGCACCCCCAGCTGCTGCAGAAGTGTGAGGAATCCCTATCACCCAATGGATCCAAAACTGGTTTGACACCACCGACTGGCCACCTTAACTGCCCCTCCTTCACCCTGCAAGTCATGGGGGTCAGCGTAGATGGGGTGCAAGCTGCCTGGAGGAAGGAAGCAGTAAAAACTCAGCGCTTCCATCAGATTCAACACTTTATTCATTTCCATAATAGAAAGGTGGGAGGCAAAGTTAAATCCGTATACAGGCAGTTTCCAAATTATGATCAAGATAGTTTCTGTAGGTTTGTAGGAACAGGTAAATTTTTCAAGTGTAACTCCAGCCAAAATATATGTGTGTGTAGACGTGCACTTTGGATAGCATAGGGAAAGATTGACACCCCTGTGGTGTTTGTTTTGCTGTCTGTGGTCCTGTTCGGAAGATTTCACCTCACTTTCTGTCCCTGTCGTAATTGGATTTTGGAAAACTGGGCTTGTTGAGGAAACAAGGATTGGTGATAAAGCTTCGGTGGAGACATTTTTTCCCCATGATAACTCTTCCAGGCATGAATTTCCCTTCTGAGGGGTAGATTCCTATCACGTCCTGTTGTCTCCTGTTTGCAACTATGAGCTGCTTGTAACTTGGGGACTGCCTGTAGTTATGGTATTAATGTCAGTAGTGGCAATTTGAGCAATTTAAGGCTAATCCCTCTTCAAAGCTCCCTATCTTATCCTCTCATCTGGATACTAATTGCAGATGAAGGAAGCAGAGGTAAACAGAGGAAAGCTGTCTACCTATGAAAACACATTTTCTTTTTGAAAAATTACTTCATGTGTTCAAGGCCTGAAATAAGGTTCAAAAGAATAGGTCAAGAGACTGAGATGTTGTCAACCTGCCCCAAGCTACCTTGTAAGCCTTTCTGGGAGCCTAGCTATCTTGTGCATGCTGTACTAGATGAAGGCAATAGCAAACCACCTCTGCATATTCTGTATGTCATTGAAATACAGTTCTCTTGCCTGTGACTGATGGAAATTGCAGTCCAACAATATCCAGGGAACTGTGTGATTCACATTCCTTGTGTGTATTCAAAATCACAACACCAAACCTTTCCTGAATCTTCTTTCACTGTGTGTACCCCTCTATACTGCCCATATTTTAACTCCCTGGAGCAGGCTTGGGCGATGGGTGGTGGTCCCACTACTCTATGTCTGTGATCTTTATACTGTATGTGACCTCTCTTTTCTCACTCTGTTATAGTGAAAGATCACAATGAGGCAGTCTTGCCTTATTCAGCATGCCTCCATTAAGCATATGAACTGAATTGGCACATGCATAAGGTACACCTCAGTTGATCTGTTTGCGGATGTTTAATCTTTAATATAAAATAAAGAGGGAGAAGTAACATGGCAATTGTAGAGAAACATTCCTACAAAATACAAAAGAAAAGCATGTTTCTGCATACACTTAATTTAAAACTAATAACACGCTTATGTGAAATAAAACAACCAGATGAGGTAAGTAAAAGTAAAGTTTTCCCCCTGACATTAAGTTTAGTCGTGTCCGACTCTGGGGGTTGGTGCTCATCTCTGTTTCTAAGCTGAAGAACTGGCATTGTCTGTAGACACCTCCAAGGATATGTGACTGGCATGACTGCATGGCGCGCCGTTACCTTCCTGCTGGAGCAGTACCTATTGATTACTCACATTTGCATGTTTTCCAACTGCTAGGTTGGCTGGGACTAACTGTAGGAGCTCACCCTGCTTCCCAGATTGAACTTCTGACCTTTTGGTCAGCAAGTTCAGCAGCTCAGTGGTTTGATTCACTGCACCACCGATGGTAAGCCCCCATAAATAAAGAAAAAATAAGGCCCGGGCTGTGGCGCAGGCTGGAGAGCAAGCCAGCTGCAACCAGCTGCAATGAATCACTCTGACCAGGAGGTCATGAGTTCGAGGCCCGCTCGGAGCCTATGTTTGTCTTGTCTTTGTTCTATGTTAAAAGGCATTGAATGTTTGCCTATATGTGTAATGTGATCCGCCCTGAGTCCCCTTCGGGGTGAGAAGGGCGGAATATAAATGCTGTAAATAAATAAATAAATAAATAAAAACATGTTGAGCTTTCTAGAGACCATGTAATGGTTTCTTCAAATGTGCACCCAGGAATGATTTTTACCAGCCTTCATGCTTATGATTTGGTGGCCACGTTTACAAGTCTACACTTTCAAAAAACATGGTAGGAGTAGGCAGGCATATCTGTGTTCCTCTTTCCTCACTATTTTGTAATCCATTCATGCTGTTAGGGATTTTGGAAGCAGCTACTGTTCACCTTCCCTGTTTGTAAGCACTGAGCAGGACTACATTAGGATTGCCTACAGAAGAATATCCCTTTTCCCAGCTCAAGATTTGTTTATTGTGTTGTTTAGTGTGGACACGGTGCTTCAACATGACACTGAAAGCCTGTGTTTCTCCAACTCTCTCCCAGCACCCTTGCCATTGCTGTATCCAGCTAGATAAGGAAGAGCAGGGTGGGTATGAAAAGGCTTTGTAAAAAGGAGCTCCCCTGTCAGAGGCTTTGTTAACTGAGGTATAACTGTATATATGTCTGTGTGTGTGACAGAAAGTAAAATCAAATCTTCTATATATAGGTTTCTTTAGTAAGGATCCATGTTTAGCTAGCCTCTTTGGGTTGAAATCTTGGAAGCATGGCCCACTAAACTCTTAAGAAAACATGCAAAGGGTTTAGCCGCAAGGCTTCCATCTACACCCTTATCAACATATGTGATAACCCTTTGACTTGTAGTCTTCTCACACTTGCAACTTAACTTACTAAAATTCTCTCTATGCATTCAAAGGAGTAGGTTCCCTTTTTGTATGCAAATACATGATTAGGTTTTAAAAACATGACAATAAAGGGAAACACAACCTATTAGAATGGTAGAAACTCAGGACGTGTGCAAAATTGGACCCATGTTAATCCTTCTAAGCCATTATCATTCAGGTGTGCCTACCTATACATTGTCTCTCAGCTTTTATTACCAGTCAATTGTACCAAGAAAATACTGCCTTGCGGCTTTTGTCTCTTTATTGTCCCTTGTTAAGGAACTTGCACATTTGCTGGAAGCAGACTGGAGTTTTCCTTCTCCTCCCCCTCCTCCTCCGCCGCCGCCGCCGCCTCCTCCTCCTCCTCTTCCTCCTCCTCTTCTTCTTCTTCTTCTTCTTCTTCTTCTTCTTCTTCTTCTTCTTCTTCTTCTTCTTCTTCTTCTGCCTTTTGACACTTTACTTGCTTAGGCAATCCCTTGTTATACGAGTATGATGGTCCTCCAAGTGTAGTGTCTTGGTGGTGGATACGTAGGTGACTGTGGAGTCCTATTCTTGACTCACATGTTCTTCCACTGTGAAGGCATTGGATTCCAGGTGGAAGGTGGTCCTGGTCAGGGTTGGCGTGATGTGCCTTCTTCTTGGCATGTTTCTCCCTTTCACCCTCCATTCATGCCTCTTTGAATTTCACTGCACTGCTGGTCACAGCTGACCTCCAGTTAGAGTGCTCAAGGGTCAGGTCTTCCCAGTTTTCACTGTCTATGCCACTAAACACCTTTGCAGAAGCATACAAGAAGCTCGGCCTCTCATTGAACATCGAGAAAACCAAAGTGCTCTTCCAGCAGGCACCAGCCAATCCCTCTGCAATGCCAGGAATACAGCTTAATGGTGTAACATTAGAAAATGTTGACCATTTCTGCTACCTTGGCAGCCATCTCTCCACAAAAGTCAACACTGACACCTTTGAAACTAAATGTCAGATGATAAAACATACTGCCCTCTGGTTATATTTAGGTTGATTCAGTTATTTTGCCTCATTACATTTATGGCTGTCTTCACTGTACTTTGGTTTCCATCCCTGCTGATTATTTTATCTTCTAATGGATCATATGCTTTATGATCTTTTCCCTGAGTATGACAGCACAGTTCCATCTAACCTTTAAGCTGCAGTTCAAAACAAATCTAGAGGTTGACTATTTCTTACCCAAAATGCTTGGGACCAGAAGTGTTATGGATTTCAGATTTTGGGGGTATTTTGGAATACAGTACCTGTATTTGCGTATACATAACATAATGATATTTTTTTGAAAATAGGAAACAGGATCCAAGTCTAAACATGACATTTACTTTTCATACAACCTTATCCACAGGCCCTTAATATATTAGCTTATGTTCCTATAATTCTGATAATGCCAGTCTTCCTGGGCAAGATCTGGCCGTACTTTTACCGAGAAGCAAGTGTCCTCATACTTTCTCTGCCATTGTCCTTTCCTTTCTTTTTTGCCTCTTATGATCAAATGTCTCTTGCGTCTGAAGTTAATGCTTGCCAGTTTGTCATCTCATAGTTGCAATGATAAGAGACAGAACTAAACTAAAGTAATGACCAACTGCTATGCTTGCAAATTAATAAGCTTTGTGGAGGCTTAAAAACCCTAAAGGCATCAGATTCTGTCTGATCTTGGAAGCTAAACAGGGTCAGCCCTGGGTAGAACTTGCCTAAGAGACTGTCAACAAATACCAAGTTCTGTGGACTTTATTTCAGAAAAAAATAAATTGGCAAAACCACCTCTGTACATTCCTGACCTAAGAACACTGGTGACAGGTGACTTGAAGTCACACACAGAGATATGACTCAATAAGGGACGATTCAGGAATGTCATTAGCTCACAGAAATGCACTAGGTTATGGGAGCAGAAGCTGTTTTATGAGAAAGAGATGAAGTGGACGCTTCACATTAATGGTAACACTCCCTTAAAGGCTGGCCATATTAAACAGTGCAGTTGTGTTTTAAGACACACATATAGAGCTGCAAAAATGCAAGAAGACAACATGGAAAAATTGGAACATCATAGTTTTCCAACAATGTCATTGTGATATCTATACAAAACAGAGAGATGTTCACTGTGGGGAAGGTAATGCAGAAGCGACATTGGACTTGTGTCAGATAAAGATAAGATAAAGGCCGTAGATATGCAGTCTGAGCAGAAAATGGTTGGTATCAACAACATCTCTTCCCATAAACGCTTAATTGAAACCTTAGATCTACTGCAGGAATGTCAGAAACATTTACGCTGATCTTGGTTCCCTTGAGGATATCTGAGGAAACAACAAATCTCCATGGTCTCTTTAAAAGCATTGTCCTTATTCTTAGAGAAGGATTTATTTCTTAGACTTGTTTGACCAGCTCCTCCGCCACCTTTTTCAGGTTCTTTTTAAGACTTCCTGTTGTCCAAGGATCAATCTAGGTGGGATATGAAATGCATCATTTGAACAAAATGTATTGAGTGAACCGTGCTTGCTCTCGTAATTGTTAATAGCCATTCCTGTATGTCTCTGTAGATATGTGCATGTGACAGACCCACAGGGAGTGGAGGGTAAATCTTTCCTCTTCTGTAGTGATCCTTTTGGTGGTGGCTATTATCTTGGGAAAGTAGGGCAGTGTTGCAATTTTCTTTAGGACAACTATAAGGAAAGAAAGGGTGAGCCATCCTTGGTATGTACTAGAGTCCTGACTAACTCCTAATCACAGCTTAGAAATTACCCTATGAAATTCTTAAGACGACAGGCAACTTGAATGCCCTGAATCCCCCATCTACCATGGCTAACTCTTCTTTTGCACTCACACTTCTAGTGTCAATGGACAACTTAACAGTAACCAAACACATTACTTCAAGAAATGCATTTCATCCAATGGCCTATTTAGCTTAGCCCTCAATATGCTTTTTTCACAAGCAAACCCAGAGAGTTTGAACCCTTTTGTGTATTTTCATCACATAGATTTTCCCATGCATGCTGACATCTTTCCCTCTTGCTTTCAACCTGCAGATTTTACTAACCCACATTATCTAATGTCCCTGAGTTATCAGTGCCTTGGTTCACAAGCAGGCACTAGTGCATTTTCTGTATATGCTAAATACTGCAGTCACATCTTAGAGGGACTCGTATAACTCCAAGTGTCTACTTACTTCAGAGGACAGAAAAGACAGCAGGACCATTCAGCATTGCAGTGTTTCAAGCCACAGCTATAAAGATAACAGCACCTTTGTGCTTATGTATTTGCCATTGATATTAATGTCATATTAAAAAATCACTTAACCAGGTTATAGTTTACAAATCATGCAGTTTAGAATGGATCCACTAATGCAGAGTTTCTGCAAATCCCAAATGCTGCTTTTAGAACAACCATATTCTCTGTGGAATCATTTCATGATGCATATTGTCATTTTTATATGTTCCAGTTGCAAATATAATATAATTGGAAAATTAAGCAATTTTAAACTTTATTAATTTCATTGGAGGAGGTCTGACTGCATGCATATTGGAAGGCATTGATCAGAGAGAACTTAATTATATGAAATTCATTTCGTTCAGGGTTGCATTTTGTTGGAATGAGTCATTCAGGTGGTGGTTGTTCCATTTTTGTAAGGATTCCAGTAATATTCCTTCTTGCAAGGGCTCCCCAGGAAAGAGTAGCAATTGCCTGCCACAAAATGGTGATAGTCACTTGGAAACCAGTAAGCTGTCTAGCTATTTTGGAAGATTTCTAAGTCTAGCTCCAGAATGGTACTTGCCCATCTGATCTTGGAAATTAAGCAGGGTCAGGGTTAGTTAGTACATGGATGGGAGCCCAGCAAAGACTCTGGTGCATGCTGTACCTGTGGTAGTGGTGGAGTAAGGGAGCGGAACAAGGGCATTGGAAACTGATCTTAATGACCTTACAGCAATAATAATAATAATAATAATAATAATTTTATTCTTATATCCCGCCCCATCTCCCCGGAGGGACTCGGGGCGGCTTACATGGGGCCGGTTCTTGTTACCAGGTGAGAGTATAGCGGAATCAGTAGCGTCCAGTTAACACCATGTGCAAAAGACTCAGACCAGGCAGAGGAATTGAAATGAACAAAGGAACTTTACTCTTGCTTGTTGAATTGAAATACAAAACAGTTCTGCAATCGTACAATATCCATGTAGTTGCATAAGATCAATAACCTAATCAATCAGCATCAATATATACAGCATAGCATATCCAAATTACTACTTGACCGTAGCTAGAGAGCCTTTCTTTCCTGTGCTTTCTCTCGAAGCTCAAATTCCAACTGACAATCCCAGCCACCTGCCATCAAACAGATACATTGTTTTAGGCGTGGCTTTGCCTCTGCAGAGCTGAGCTCTTATGCAGAGTTCCCTTTGCAAACCAACTTTGCAAGGATTTCTTTACACACACACATAGCAATTTGGCGCAATAGTTCTCAACCTGTGGGTCCCCAGATGTTTTGGCCATCTCCAGAAATCCTAACAGATGGTAAATTGGCTGGGATTTCTGGGAGTTGTGGGTCAAAACACCTGGGGACCCAGAGGTTGAGAACCACTGCCTTACAGGATACTGTGAAGACGGACATTCCTTTGTGTACCTAGGAGCCAAGTTACATTGTGATGGGGCTACATGTATTTCCACACCAGGTTTTAGTGCAAACCTCCCACCACTCTCCTTCTCTTTCAGTTTACTTATATGCTTCATTTCCCTCAAAACTGGGACTTAAGGTGGTTTGCAAAAGACAAAGGAGCTATTCAAAGTGTGAGTTCAATTAATTTAGCACATTGGACAGTTCCTGAAAGCTTGATTAAAATTAGTCACACCATTTAAATGGGAGCCACTAGTAACCAATGTAAATGTAAATTAACAGGTGGCTAGTTCAGTTTTATTTATTTTGTGTGTGTGTATTTATTTACTTATTAAATAAACTTGTTTATTAAGTAAATACATACATACATAAATATTTTTAGAAAGCGCTATAAGATGTTTACTAGGATCATGCAAGAGTAAGTAATACCCTTACTGTGAAGTTTGGATGGTGGGGAAATCTTCTAAGCTTTTAGGCTTTGCCATGTTTTTCATAGGACAAATAACTCTCTTCCACAGTGTCCAGTGTAAGCTACTTACAGTATTGCTTCTGGACTTAAAGTTACTTTTGTCATACAGGAATAAACATCCTCCATCTGCCATGGTAGTCACTGGGACAATCCTTCATTTTGGTAAACCCTCTTTTCCTTGCTCTAGAAAGGACGCTTTCATGGGGAATTTAAAAGCAAGCTTAAAGCTTATATACAGGAAACACGTAAGGATTAATTCTAGGACAGTGAGTGGCAAACATAAGATGAAATGTGACCAGAGCAGTGGTGTCAGTGCACCCGGCAAATATCAAGCATTGATTATTGCATAGCGATTTCCAAGCTGTCAGCTATCCTTTATTGGAGTTGGCACAAAATCAATTTCTGCTTTCTGCAGAGTCTGCTGTTTGCTCTTTGGGGGGGGGGTTAATAACAAAAATAGAAGAAAAATAAATTTCATCTAAGAGGGATTTTAAAAATGTTCAAAGTGGAGACAGGGAATAGGACAGCCTGAAGGCCTCTTTGTTCCTAAACAGAAAACAGTGTACCACTATACAAAGAACTAGGGAATTAGTATCTCTTTATAAAAGGACTAATACTTAATTATGTCCTTTCTTGGTAGCTATTGCCTTGAGGTTTCATTGCAAGTGCCAACTTAATGGTATTGAAGAGGAATTTCCCAGCATACCTCGCTATTTCGAAAGGCACAATTGCTGCAAGCCATTGTCCCTTCATACTCCACTGATATATCTGGGGGCAAAGCTCTTAAGTCCTTATAATTGGGACATATCTTTTCATTAAAAGGCCGAATTACACAGAGAATATCAACCTTGTTCTCTGTGCTTTTCTTGCAATAATTTGAGATCAAAAAGCCAGTGTCCACACTTGTTAGTACATATGGCTCTCCAGATGTTGATAGACTGCATCTCATATCAACCTTGCTGTTATAGTGATGAGAGATGATACAGCCTAACAACCTCTGGAGGATCATATGTATCTTAACCCTGGATTATGGAATGGTTAAAGTAAATGCTGATGCCCCCGCTATCAGATATGGGTTTGGCTGCATGCCTTTCAGAGGTATTGGATTCATTATCTATATCCCATGGTCAAGGTAGCGGAGATGATAGCTGGTTCATCACATTTAAAGAGTCCTCTGTTAAGGCAAGTAAGGCTAAACTGTTGGCTTCCAAGAGGAAACATGGATAGTTTCTACTGGTGATATCCTTCTATGGTTCTTATTTTTAAAATTCCAAGGAACTCTATGAAAATTAAATATGTACACAGTACCCCTAGCTTGAAGGAGCTGCATTAGTGCATATGTTCATTTAAGCCAATCACTTTAATTGATAGTGGATCCCAAGGGTGTCAGGTAGTGGGCTCAACCTCAGCCCCCTCAGCTGTGCACCTCAAGGCTGACTTTATATATGCAAAGCTTGTGCCATACCATTTAACCTGCCAAGGATACCACCTAAAAGCCAAACAAGATGCGGCACTGGTGATCCATGATTGAAAGGCTTCCTAAGAATTAGTAGCCCTGTCTCGCTGCTGTGAACTCATTTCTCCAACAAACGGCGATAGTCTTCATGAATACAGTATAAGAGAAGACAGGTACAGATTCATTCTTCTTGCTTTCTTTTGCAGGAACTAATGCAGTTTCAAGGAATATTTGAGAGCAGAAAAAGGATAAGGGTAGAAAAGCCATAAGTAGATCGGGACCTCCTCTCTCAAAGTGTGCTTTTTTTTTTTGTCCTCACCTGGGATTGCTATTAGTGGAGAGGAAAAACAATGCTCACAACAGTAGCACACCAAACCCACAAGGGATACTTTCAGTATTAGTTCTGAAATTGATCAAACATTACCAGAATTTCAGAACTCTCTCCCTCACCCCCCAGTGAATGGATGAAAGTAGAAATTATATTGGTTAATTGCTACAAGCATTATTTTTGTATCCTTATAATGAGATACAATCTTATTAGGAAGGTCAAGTGACATTTTAAGGGCCCTTGGCATCACTCTAGTGTCACATGCTAACTGTATATTGACTGAGATCCTACATTGGTTAGTAGCTCTGAATACACCTTCCACCACCTAAGATAGAGAATTCAAACCGTAGAAAAACAGCTGGTATCTCAGTCATGGGAGAAAAGAAAGGCGTGCTCTATAATGGACCTTTCATTCCCTTCTTCTGGGAGCCTTAAACAACCAAATCTCCATGGCCTGAGTCACTCTCTCCATCCGTTTCTCCTTGTCAGTAAGCAGCAGCAGCCACTCCTAAGGTTTGACAATCGCCAGAGGGTGGGAGGTTTGGTGGTAGGGCAGAAGGATGAGAGAAAAGTCATCATCCTCCTGTCCAAAAAAACCCTTCAATGCATATAAGTCACCCTTCTGCATATGCAAGTCACTGACCGTATGCTGACCATCATGTGCCAATGCAAGTCCTAGAGCCCCAATGTTCTCTTCTATAATTTAAAGAAAAGCAGCTTCAAAGACTGTGAATAATACAGGAGCAGGAATCAAATTAGGAATTGAAATTAAAGTCTGAAAATTGTGCAGCAGTAGGAACACTTTGCAATGTTTTTGAAATAATGAAATATTGATCTTAAGATATTAAATGTGTGAACAATTGCTCAGAAAGTAATACAATTGTACAGCATTTTCAGAAGGAATCTGCTCTCTCCCTATAATTCCTCCCCTATTTGCCTAAAAGATCTGAAAGCGGTTTAGAGATGGCTGCAGGGAATAAGCTAGGAAGAAAAGGCTCAATTGTGTAAGTGGAATGTAATAGTACATAGTGTTGGATATCACAGCTTACATCCACCTCATTGAGTAGTGAAGAAGAAACCCATAATTAAAGTCTATAATTGGAGGGCACAAAAACTGATTAAATTCTAGATAGCACTCCTTTTCATACTGCAGAATTACACTTTGAGGAAAGAAAAATTACACTGGGGTTTAGCCTGACTGGACAATGAGGACTCTGCTCCCACTGCTGAAATGGTTCAGGAGTGGAGTGGTGTGGCATAAATGCTATGGCAGAAGCAGCAATGCTTCAGAACAGCCCCGGATTGTGTAGATGTGCTCTGAGTCAATTTCTTCAGGCTATGAAAGCTTATGCTACCAATTTCATTATCTCATTTAGTCTCTTAAGTGCCAGAAGATCCCTTTGAATACTGACGTTTGAGAATAACCTAGGCATGTCTTTGAATTCTACATCAGCTCTGTTCATCCTTCTAATAATTTCACCTACAACAACACTGTTGGAGAGCAACAAATCACTTTCTGGGATATTCTTCTAACCACCAGGCACAACAAGATTGTTAAAGATGTGTTTTGTAAATGAAATGATGCTCACTCGTTTTGGAATTGGAATTCCTGCCATCTCAAACATATGAAAATGAAGGCCATATATGGTTCACTACTCAGGACTTGTCACAATGATACTATGTGTTTACCAGCAAAGAATCCAGGAAGTAAAACATCATCTGGTATTCCCCAGGGTAACCTATGGATGCGAGAGCTGGAACATAAGGAAGGTTGAGCAAAGGAAGATAGACGCTTGTGAACTTTAGTGCTGGAGGAAAATCCTGAGAGTGCCTTGGACCGCAAAAAGATCAACCCAGTCCATACTCCAGGAAATAATGCCCAGTTGCTCACTGGAGGGAAGGGTATTAGAGGCAAAGATGAAGTATTTTGGCCACTTCATGAGAATACAGGAAAGTTTGGAGAAGATCGTGATGCTGGGGAAAATGGAAGGAAAAAGGAAGAGGGGCCAATCAAGGGCAAGATGGATGGATGGTATCCTTGAAGGGACTGGCTTGACCTTGAAGGAGCTTGGGGTGGCCGACAGGGAGCTCTGACGTGGGCTGGTCCATGAGGTCATGAAGAGTTGGAAGCGACTGAACCAATAAACAACAAAATCCAGCTGAGAGCCTGAATATTTCGGCGTAACTCCAGTGATAATGGAACTCTTACATTGTATCTATGTCTTATGATGTCATCTTCAAAATTTATCTTTCTATCCTGCAGAACTTCAATCAAAAGATTTTTGAGGTGCTGCATATCAGGGACACTGGCAGTTGATGTCCTCAACACTTTCTCAGTCACACCACAGCTGTGAGGACACAAATTTTCCAGTACCTTGTTCAGCAGTATTTTGGAAACCCTTTCAACAGCTGCTGCCAGACTGAAATGACTACCATAAACGTGACTCCTCAGCAGTCATGCCCTTACTCTATATTCCAAGTACAATTGCTCTGGTGAGATATCTACAATGCCATATAATGCAGTTTCATACAATGCAGTTTAACAGCATCAGACTGCATTATATAGCAGTAATAGACTCATATAATGAAGTACAGTGCCATTAATCTGCATTATGAAAGTGCATTATATGGCAGTGTAGATGGGGCCTGAGGGAGAGAGAAGCAGCCAGCATCTGCTGTACTTGATCTCCTCCCACACTGTTATTCCTTTTCTTTATGTATCATGTCATATTTAGATTGTAAGCTTGAGGGCAGGGAACTGTCAAATTAATGATTTGTAAGATGTCCTGGGAGCCATTTTGGCTTAAGGGTAAGGTATAAATATTCTAAATTAATAAATTATGAGATGGTCAGTCCATCTTATGATCTCAGAAATACAAAACAAAACGATAGCCAGCTATCACTGTGAAGCATTGAATGGACTGTGACATTGAGAATGTGTTAGGAAATAAGAGGCAGTGGTGTAGTGGTTTGAGCATCCAGCAGTGACTCTGGAAAACAGAGTTTGAAAATTCTCTTGACCCACTGGGTGACCTTGGGCAATTTCTTATTTCTAGAGGAAGGCAAAGGTAAACTGCCGCTGAACAAATATTGCCAAGAAAATCCTGTGATAGGATAGTTTCAGGATCACTTTAAGTTAGAAACAACCTAAAAACACATAGCTTCAGTAAAAATGAGGACAGTCATGTGCCTATTATAGACAGTATTTGCCTCTTGTAGTTGATTTCCACTCATAACCTCCAAAATACAATTTGACCATTAAAGAGAGTTACCTTTTGATGGCTAATGCCCTTGCAGGTGAAACTACGTATCAGTTTTCTCTTATTGGTTTCCATAAACTACCTTTCTAAAGAAGCTGCTTGGCAAGAGCTTCAATAAAATCCAGCTGAAAAGACTAGATCACTGTGCATCCTAACTTGCGCAAATCTATGCGGAACATATTTCAAATGTAGAAGCACAATTAAGATATCTCACATTAAATACAACATAGAGTAGAGTCTTACTTATCCAACATAAATGGGCTGGCAGAATGTTGGATAAGCAAAAATGTTGGATAATGAGGAAGGATTAAGGAAAAGCCTATTAAATGTCAAATTATATTATGATTTTACAAATTAAGCACCAAAACATCATGTTTTACAACAAATCGACAGAAAAAGCAGTTCAATACATGGTAATGTTATGTAGTAATTACTGTATTTACAAATTTAGCACCAAAACATTGCAATGTATTGAAAACGTTGGCTATAAAAACATTGACTACTAACAAATTGACTACAAATAGAGATAGAATTTCATGAAATGAATTTATAGTAACAACATTGTCGGAAGTTAAATCTGTAAAAAGTTCAGTCCTGTGAAGATTTAAAAAATCTGTGATCCTTGCCTGCCTAGAGAAACAGTTTTGGATCCAGACAAGAGGCAGATTGCACTGGATAATGTAGGATGTTGGATGAGTGAAGGTTGAATAAGTGAGATTCTACTGTAGCTTGCAGTTTCACCAGTGTCATTATGTGTCAAATCCCTAGATGCAACATGTAGTATGTAGGAAAAATCAATATTGATCTGCACACCAGATTCACAAATCATAAGTTAGTAATTATTACCAAAAGGGTTGGAACAACCTATTGCTAATTAATTTAATGTTGAGACACACTGCCTTTAATGCAGGGCTGTAGTTCCAAAAAAGCAACCCCTTGATCCAACAATGCTTGAGAAGAGAAAAGACTACTGGGTCTACAGACTTACGTTTTGACACTACAGTGTTCCCTCACTTATTGTGGGGGTTAGGTTCCAGGACCACCCGCAATAAGTGAAAATCCGTGAAGTAGGGACGCTATATTTATTTTAAAATATATACATTATTTTAGTAGTAATAATAATAATAATAATAATAATAATAAAACTTTATTTATACCCCGCCACCATCTCCCCAACGGGGACTCGGGGCGGCTTACATGGGGCCATGCCCAAAACAATACAATGTAAACAGCATATAAAAGAACAGCACAACACAATACAATAAGCAATACAGTAAATAATATCCATTACAAAATAAAACAAGGAGACAATAAAAACAAGGGCAGACCACATGAACATTAAGTTAAAACTCGGGGTGAGAAAGACATAAAAATAAAAACCACAGCGAACAGGGTCATAAGGGAGTGGGGTATTCTGGAGGATAGATATTAGGGGGAGCAACGGAAAAGAAATATAAAATGGTTACTCTCCAAAAGCACAGCGAAAGAGCCATGTTTTCAAGTCTTTCTTGAAGGCTGCTAGTGTGGGGGCTTGCCTAATCTCCGCGGGCAGAGAATTCCACAATCGGGGGGCCACAGCAGAAAAGGCCCTCTCCCTTGTTCCCACAAGGCGGGTCTGGGATATCGGGAGTGGGGACAGGAGAGCTTCCCCTGATGAACGAAGGGATCATGTAGGCTTGTGATAGGAGATACGGTCACGAAGGTAGGTGGGTCCCAAACCGTTTAGGGCTTTATATGTGATGGTATACACCTTGAATTGGGACCGGAAAATAAAAGGCAGCCAGTGGAGCTCCTTGAACAGGGAAGTAGATCTCTCCCTGTAACTCGCCCCCGTAATCAACCTGGCAGCCGAGCGCTGGACCAATTGTAGTTTCCGGGCCGTCTTCAAGGGAAGCCCCACGTAGAGCGCATTACAGTAGTCCAGTCTAGAGGTAACTAAGGCATGCACCACCGTGGTCAAGTCAGACTTCACGAGGTATGGTCGCAGTTGGCGCACAAGCTTGAGTTGTGCGAAGGCCCTCCCGGCCACCACTGACACCTGCGCCTCAAGCGTCAGCGCTGAGTCCAGGAGGACCCCCAAACTGCGGACCTGTGATTTCAGGGGGAGTGCGACCCTGTCCAGCACAGGCTGCCACCCAATACCCCGATCAGATGGGCGACTGACCAGGAGGGCCTCTGTCTTGTCGGGATTGATTCTCAGCTTGTTCCTCCTCATCCAGTCCGCCACAGCGGCCAGGCACTGGTTCAGCATCCGAGGGGTTTCCTTGGAGTCAGATGGGAACGAGTAGTGGATTTGCGTGTCATCTGCATAGAGATGGCAACGCCCTCCAAAACTCCGGATGACCTCTCCCAGCGGTTTCATGTAGATGTTGAATAGCATGGGGGATAGAATAGACCCTTGCGGGACCCCACAAGTCAAAGGCCAGGGGTCCGAGCAGGTGTCCCCAAGCTTCAACTGGGAACGGCCCTCCAGGAAGGACTGGAGCCACAGCAGAACCGTGCCACCGAGCCCCATCCCAGAGAGCCTCCCCAGAAGGATACCATGGTCGATGGTATCGAAAGCCACTGAGATGTCCAAGAGAACCAGCAGGGTCACACTCCCCCTGTCCAGTTCCCTGCGGAGGTCATCCACCAAGGCGACCAAAGCCATCTCAGTACTGTGCCCAGGCCTGAAGCCAGACTGCGAGCGGTCCAGAAAATCAGTGTCATCGAGGAACTCCTGGAGCTGCGTGGCAACCACCCACTCCAGAACCTTGCCCAAAAATGGGAGGTTGGAAATTGGTCTGTAGTTGTTACATACAGATGGGTCTAAAGAGGTCTTTTTTAGTAATGGTTTTACTACCGCCTGCTTAAAGCAGGATGGAACTGACCCTTGACCCAAGGAGGCATTTATAATAGCCACAAACCAATCCAACAACCCATCTTTGGCCAGCTTAACCAGCCAAGAAGGACAAGGATCCAAAGCGCAAGTGGTCGCCCTCACAGACCCAAGAATCCCCTCCATGTCATCAGGAAGAACAAGCCGGAAAGAATCCCACAAGATCGGACAGACAGGTATCTCGGTTACCTCAGCTGGAACTACAGTTAAGCTGGAGTCCAACTCACGGCGTATCTGAGCAACTTTGCCTGCAAAATGGTGCGCGAAATCGCTGCACCGAGTTGCCAAGTCATCAGGAAGCCCCTGGGTCTCGGGAGGCCGCAGGAGCTCCCCAACAACTCGGAACAACTCCGATGGCCTGTTGGCTGCAGACGCTATGCAGGCAGTCGTGAAAGCTTTCCTGGCTGCTCGCAGAGCCACGGAGTAAGCCTTAATAGCGGCTTTAGCCCGTGCTTGGTCAGCAGGGCCGGTCAGAGATAAATTTAAATATTAAGCGGGGGTGCTGAAAAGCGCCCCTCGCCGGCCCCGCCTCCTGCGCCCTGGCCCCGCCTCCCACCCAGCGTGCCCTGGCCCCGCCTCCCACGCTGCGTGGGAGGCGGGGCCAGGGCACGCTGGGTGGGAGGCGGGGCCAGGGTTGGCCCCGCCTCCCATGCTATTTGCCCTGGCCCGCCTCCCACGCAGCGTGGGAGGCACGGCCAGGGTTGGAAAGAGGGAGGCTTCGCCGCCCGGGGAGGATGGGATCCCTCCTCCCCTTCCCGGGTGGCGAAAGAGGGAGCCACAAGGCCAGGGCGTACTGGTCGGGCGGCGGGGCACCGTCAGAGCAGTGCCCCGCCTCCCGCCCAGCCTGACAGCGCCCCCCGGGACCTGCGCCCGAGGCGGCGGCATCACGTGGCCTCTATGGTGGGGCCGGCCCTGTTGGCCAGACTCATCCTGAGATTTCCTCCAGATGCACTCTAGTCCCCTCCTCGCACGCTTCATCACAGCCAGCTCCTCAGTGAACCAAGGAGTCGACGTGACTCTACGCAGCGAGAGGGGACGTTCGGGAGCGATCGTGTCAAGTGCCCTTGTCAGCTCACTATTATAGCGATCAGCCAGGACATCGACAGGATCGCCAGTTATACACTATTTTAAGTCTTTATCAACCAATCGTGTGTTAATAAATTGCCTCCTTCTCCTCCCATTGCCGCTTGGGCTCCTTTTCTCTCCCTTTGGTTTCTCCTTCCTCCCTTCCTTAGGCTGTAATTGTATTTTTTTATGATTTATAATAGTCTTTTAGAATTTATTGAAAAACCATGAAAGAGCAAATCAGCGAAAAGTAAACCACGAAGTAGTGAGGGAACACTGTATGTGTCCTTAAATTAGAGCAGAACACCACTCTTGTATACAAGATGGTCCACTGAGTTACATGCCATGACCCTGGGAATTCTTTGACTGCTGTTTATGTCTCCCATTCCAACAGCATCACTCAGAAAAGCAGAAGCAGAAATGTTTGACACTTTTTATGAACATCTATTTGCAATACGTTTACTATATTTTATAGTATCCTTTTGAGATCCAGATTTTGTCTGAAAACAGTGCTATGATTTTTTTCCCCCTAGTATCCTTTGGGGATCCAGATTTTACCTGAAAACTATGCTATTACCATCCCCAGTGAGCATTTTTTCAGCTATAAAAAGGACAGCTTTTTCAGCGAGTCATTTTGGTCAGCATCACCAGCTGTTCAGCTTCCTGCTCCTGAGTTGAGCTCCCTTTCCTTGAGGCAGTTAAGCAATCAAGAAGTATCCTTGGAAAATGCCTCGTAAATCTTTAATGGGGACGTCATTGCTGGCTTGTACTAACAGATGTAGCCTTACAGCTGAACCATTGTGTTTATTTGAGTTGCACTTTTGTGAGCATGGTAGATGAAAGGAAGATGGAAAATAATAATATGATACAAGGCAGAGGGAGAGTGGATATTGTCCTTTAATCTGGACTGAAAAACAATTTCATTCAGTTAGATGTCATTTCCTGTAGTTATTTTAGTCACTTCTCTGTATAAAACTGGTATATTTGGAGCCCCCGGTGGCACAATGGGTTGATCCCTTGTGCCGGTTCAAATCTGGGGAGAGTGAGTTGAGCTCCCTCTGTCAGCTCCAGCTCCCTATGCGGGGACATGAGAGAAGCCTCCCACAGGATGGTAAAACATCAAACATCTGGGCATTCTCTGGGCAATGTCCTTGCAGACGGCCAATTCTCTCACACCAGAAGCGACTTGCAGTTTCTCAAGTAGCTGCTGACACGAAAAAACAAAACAAAACACTGAGCTTTGGATATCTAGCCTGAATGGATAGATAAGAAGCTGTGTCCGAATGGAAAGTTCCTAGTACTACCATTCAATAAACCCTGTGCAACTACTGAATATTTTGAAAGACAACTAATCTCCTGAAAGTAGAAGTTATCATTTGCTCTTAATAGGCCTTAACCTATGAAAGAAGGCACTCCTGAAGCTTCAGCCTTCAACAACCCTTTCAGGTCGTGCAAATTCAGGATTCTGGCTTCTATGATTTAATCAATCCATCTGTAGTGTGGGCTTCCTTTTTCCCTACTGCGTCCACTTTCATTATTATATTTTTGAGTGAACGATATCATGTCATGATATGTTCAAAGTATCGTAGGATCGATCTTAGTCATCTTGGCTGTGAGAGTTAGGCTTGAATTTTTCTTGGCGCTCTCTATATGTTTCTCTCTTTCTCTCTCATTTAAGCACTCTATACTTTCTGCAGAACTCTTGTTCGGCACCATGGTTTTAATGCATTGACCTGCTTGTCAGCTTTTACCATTGTGAAGTTTTTATATTCGTATGTAGAAATTTGAAATGTTATGACACAGATGATTCTGACTTTGATATTTAATGACATACACAGAATTGGAAATGGAGCCCTGTAATTTCATTAATGAGCCAGTGTGATTACACATTAAAACCCTCATTTCCAAAGGACCTCCCTTGATGCCTGGGCTCAGCCTTGGCACACTTAAGTGACAACCCAAAGATGCTATTGAGATTGGGTAGCATTTTTTCCTTGCAGGAAAGTGTGTGACAAAATGCTACAAAGAAACAGATGGTGATTATTGGAAAGTTCCCAATCGTCCCACCCAATGTCCAGGGAAGAAATTGGGGGAGTTATTTTTCTGGACTTCTTATCAGAGGAATCACCAGCAAGGATGAAAAAGTAACTTCCCTCAAGTGTAGTCAGGACCTCTTCCTTGCTTAGGAGGTATAAAATCACTTCTGGGGGAGAACGTGAGAAGCTCAGAGGCAACACAAGCTGCAGCAGTAGCATTTAATCTCTCCAAGAGAACTGCGACCCCAAAGACAGAGATGTGACAGAATGTGTGTCTATAATTGGAAAGTTGGGTGTTTTTTCCCTTGAGAAAGGAGTGATGCAAGAAACATGTATTTTGTTTGTTTGTGGGATATGTTTCTCTCTCAGCTGTCATTTGTAATTACACTGATCTGAACCTCTTGGATTGTTTCTTGGAAAAATAAAGACAGTTCTAAAAATGAAAAAAATACAAACTACTCGTGTTTTGACGTCATTACAATGTGTGTTTCTGTGCTACCACAGTGAGGGCTACTGCTGGGTACAGAGAAAGATATTTACTTTGTGAATAACTTTCATAAGTAATGCAGTTTTTTTAAAAAAGTGTGTGTGTGTATATATGTGTGCTTTCTAGTCGCACACCAAAGGCCCTTCCACACAGCCATATAACCCAAAATATCAAGACAGAAAATCCCACATTATCTTCTTTGAACTGGGTTATTTGAGTCCACACTGCCATATATTCCAGTTCAAAGCATATAATGTAGGATTTTATTCAGCTGTGTGGAAGTGGCCTTAGAATGGAATACAAGTACAGCTGAGAGGATTGCACTATACAACGCTATCATGTCATCTTATAAGGTACATTAAGTCCTTGATCCTCTTTGCTGCATTTTTCTGCTGCCTTTCCAGGCAGTGCAATATCAATTTTGAAGGGATGCAACTAGAATTATACATAAGGTCATTGCAGTCAACCTTCCTTATGGGTTCTGCAGCCATCATTTCAACCAAGTGCAGCTCAAAAATATATATTTTTAAAATTCATAAGGCAAATTTTTTCTGTGTCAAGGGCAAAGCACTGTGCTGATATGTTGGCAAACCCTGCTGTAACTACCTGGCATTTCATAGATCTTTTGGCTGTCTCCTACATTTGTTTGACTTGTTTCCCATTTTATTATGAAGAATGACATTTTACTATACCATTGTATATAATGGGATTTGATATCTGGGTGGTCCTGGAACCAAACCTGCAGATACCAAGTGTGAACTGTATTATATTGAAATGCTTATCCTCTGTCCTATTCCTAGTCATTTTTAGAATGGATTTTATCTTTTGGGCAGCTATTGTGCACTGAACCGATTCTTTGCCCTAAATTATCAGTATCAGAACAAATCCCACCAATTGTCAGGATTTCACAACACAGTAAACCAAAGATTTTTTCTTCCAACAAACTAAAAAAAAGGATCCACAGGCAAGCAGGAGCAATTGAGTAGAATATGTCTGCATGTTACCTATCTACAGTACGTCAGGGTTCCCACAGATATTTATTCCACCATACAAATGTGTCCATTGTTTGTCACCATTCTGGAAATCACAAGCAGTTCTAGCTAATAAATGGTTTGTAAAACTATGAGAGATAATGGAACATGCTGAAGATAGCTTCTTGCAAGACTTATATGACGCCAAGGGCAATGCATTGACACTAACAAAGTATATTGATTCAGAAAAGTATATATCTACTGGGGATCAATCGTTATTTTAAAACTAAATTGAAGTGTTTATAATTATTATATACAGTAGAATCTTGCTTATCCAACATAAATGGGCCAGCAGAACGTTGGATAAGCGAAAATGTTGGATAATAAGGAGGGATTAAGGAAAAGCGTACTAAACATAAAATTACATTATGATTTTACAAATTAAACACCAAAACATCATGATTTACATAAAAATGACTGAAAAAACCGTTCAATACACGGTAACGTTATGTAGTAATTACTGTATTTACAAATTTAGCACCAAACATCACAACATTTACTACAAAAACATTGACTACTAAAAGGCAGACTACATTGAATAATACAGAACACTGGATAAGCGAAGGTTGGATAAGCAAAACTCTACTGTACATTATAATTACATGGATACTATACAATTAAGGATGAATTTAGTTTTGTACTAAATATATGTGGAGAGAGAAAGAAGAAGAGCTATTTATGCTAACTTAATTTTTTAAAAATAACATGGATTAGTGGTGTGAACTCCAGTCCCAGGTCGTACAATATGACATGTAGTAGGATAGGGTGCTAACCCATTTAACAGTTAGGGGTTTGACCTATTTGTAGAATTATTTAAAAAACCCATTAACAATACAGTAGACTCCACAAAAGAGACTCTTTTTTCCCCTCTGCTATATTTCTCATAGAAGTGAGACTGTTGCTATCATGCAAATGCTTATATACAGTATGTCCATAATTTGTTGCAAATCATCTTTACTCAGAACAGGCTGTAATTTTAACATTCTTGTTTATTCATTATCACCCTGTGGAAGCAGCAAAGGAGTTGTGATAAGGGGAGGGGAATGTACCTAACAAAGATGTCTCATCAATTGTTCCTTGGAAAATGACCCCAAATTGAAAGGCACGCTACCTTCTGACAAAATTCCATGCAGTTATGCCGGATACATGACCTTGGAGGTGTCTATCTTCAGCTTAGAAATGGAGATGAGTGCCACCCCCCAGAGTCGGACACAACTAGACTTAATGTCAGGGGAAAACCTTTACCTTTACCTTACCTTCTGACTTAATTCCCCTCTCACATGTAATTGCATCTAGCTAAATTGTGTGTGATTGAATCACAAACCAAAAACTGTCTCACATTGGGGAAAGAACAAAAATAATGCAGATTTCCAAATCTTGCTGAATCACAATTCTCATCACCTCTTGGTGTTGGCTAGGCATCTACAGGATTATAGAAACTGTAACCCAATAACATTGAGAGGGCCACATGCTTCCAATTGTATCCTAAAGTCCAAAAACCTTAACAACTGGTTTGAAATTACAGAAGTGCTTGGGTTTGTTTTTATCAGGATTGGTTTTCTCCCCTCCTTTCCTCTGCAGCACCTGATCAGACTGAATAGGTATCTTTCATGAGCAAATATGCAGGTGGAGAGACTTAAGACAGAAGGAAGGCTTTCATAGCAAGAACAGTAGCTTGTGAAAAGTAGGTTGGCTGATGGATTTTCCATGTACATATTCTTTCATTCAGACGTAAAAGCATTCCAGAAACAATCTAGGTCAGATTGGTGCCCCCCTGATAATTATGATGACGTACTGGGTGACAGTTTTTGGAATACATAATTCTCAAACGTGTATTTTTCCTTCTAAGTGAATGAAGACAACTCCCCCCTCCTCCTTGTGTATTATAAACACATGGACAGGGTTTATGCCTTTCAACATTATTGATACACACCACCTGGTATCTGAGGCTGTCTCCTTCTCTTTATATCAGAACCAAATCTGATATAAACTAACATTTAGCCACTGAAGCATCTAATCAGCCACTGATTCAGGTTGGTAGCCCATATTTACGAATAGTGCCACTTATTTATTTGAAGGTATAGCCACTGAAGTTTGTTTTAAAGGAATCCATTAACACCAGTGAGACTAACTAAGAAAATAAATTTATAGTGGAAGCTTTCATGAATTACAATCAAATTCAGCAGGTACAAGAATGAAACAATCACATATATAATTCATCTTCTCAGTATTGTTGTATAGAGGTTAGCTTCATAGCTTGAAAGACTGACTGGTTTTCGATGATGTCAATATTCATGAAAAGTGGATTAGAAACAGAGAAAGCTGTCTTCAACCAATTTTTGATCTATGTAGGTCAGTACTACTAATTTGCAGCAGTTCTATCAAAATTTTATGCAGGATTCTTTTGTATCCTAACTTGGAGATTATATGTATTTCTTGTTTGATCCCCCATCTAAATACTGACCAAGTCTGATCCTGCTTAGCTCCTGAAATCAGGAACGATTGAATGTGATTGCTGTGTGGGATAGTATTGTAGTACAAAGGAGTGCATACATAGCCTCCTTGTAGATCTCTGCACCAGAGCTTGGACAGTTATGTTTTTAGACCATTGGTTCTCAACCTGGGGTCCCCATATGTTTTTGGCCTTCAGTTCCCAGAAATCCTCACAGCTGGTATACTGGCTGACAATTTCTGGGAGTTGTAGGCCAAAAACATCTGGGGACCCAGGTTGAGAACCACTGTTTTAGACTATCATTCTCAAGCTGTCCAACCAATATGGTCAGTGTCTCAGCAGTATTCCATTTAAAAGTAAAATTGAGGTCTTATCTCTAGTTCCTATATTGCTGCTGCAGATCTGAGTTTAAATGCACCTGCAGTTTGGGCCCAAGAGCATTACTGTCCTATACGTTGGCAGACCATCACATATTGAAGATTCAACAACAAACATGATAATGGCTTAAATAAAATAATTTATTATTTAGACTTCAGTGCCCAACCCATTTCCTTGGTTCCCTGAGGCCTGGGAAAACATAGTTTTGTCCCTTCCCCATGAACGGTTTGTGAATTTGGGTCTTCTGTAAAATGTCTTAATAGCTTTCAGGGTTGAGTATCATGGAATTTGCAGAAGATAGAAACATTTTGTTAAAATAATGGCTGAAATAAAAAAAAACTCACCCACCCCAATTCCAGAAATCGTTTAAATTGTTATTTTAATCACTAAATTCCAGCACTCTTATTTTTAAGTAATGAGTAACTCTACCCATTAATTTAATCACCTACTGATCATTTTTAGTACTTTTTAATGTTCCTTTCAGAGCTACTGATTGTATGGATTAATGGATTAAACAAAAAGCAAATCTATATAATTTTCTGAACAGGATAATCTGGGTAAAATCATTTAAATTTTTTTGGACAATTCAACTCCATGCCAAGAACAACATTTTTAAACATTGGAGCTTGAAAATGTTGTGATTGTGGAAGCCACCTGTTGTGTGTTTTCTGTGGAACCCAGTTACTGGCCTCTAGATCACATTGTTTGTAATGTTGTCTCTGAAAATAGGCATAATATCTTCCCCATTTAACACAAATAAAAAAATGTCATTGTAAAATATTTGGATTCTTAAACATGAGTGCATCATTTGAGCAAAGACTCATGGCTTCTACAGCTGAATCTTTATCTCCCTATCAGCCATAAGAAAGAAATCAAAGGACTATTAAAGGTCCGACTACCAGCTTAAACTAATGATCTTCCCAGCATTTGGGGACTCCTGTCATTTATAATATTTACATGAAATGTCTTTTAATAATAACTATAAGAAAGACTGCCAAAAATTTGAGATCTTTAGAGGGGGTTGCATGTCTTAACAACAACTGAAGTTAGTTCAGTGGGTATACATTACAGGGCTTTCTCTGTTGCAATGCCTCCACTATGTACCTTCCTACCCAGGAAAGTTAAGCTTTCAGTGCACAGCCAAAACAGTGCTTTTCTACATGCCGTTCAGTGATTGAAATTGCTGTTTTAACTTCCTTTCCGTTTTTGAAGAGTATTGTTTTAATTGGTCATCACCTCTCACGGGGAGGAAACAGAGAGATACTATAAAGAAACAAACAAAGGGTTTTGTACATCAAGTCAAAATCAGGGATAAGTCTATGAGAAATGTCTGTAGAATTCACTTGTGAACAGTGTACAAAATAATCTCTTCTAATCTTCTCCCATTTGCACATGATATATGAGATTTCACAGTGTTCTCATTTTGTGAAATGCCAAGGACCATCTTTTATTACAGGCAACTATTCTGTCAGTTCAGGATATTGCTACTTTGGAATATACAAGCATGAGTAGAGAGTGAATGTGAGTTTTAGTCCAAAAATTAAAGGAACTAGTTCTGAACCACCCATCTACAGTGCTGTCTTCTTCTTTCCCCACTGCCTTCTACCTTACAAAGCAATATTGTCTTCCTAGTGAGTTAGGCTTTCTCATGATGCAGCCATCTCAGTTGAGCTATATTGGTTTCTAAGGAGAATTCAGGCTTGATTTGCTCTTGGACCCATTTATTTATCTTTTTAGCAGTCAATGGTATCCATAGAACTTTTCTACAGCATCACAGCTGAAACAAATTGATTTTCTTCCTATCAGCTGGCTTTGCTGTCCAGCTTTCACAACAAATACATAAATATAGATATACATAGATAGATATAGATGGCATAGATCAGTGGTTTTCAACCTATGGGTCCCCAAGTGTTTTGGCCCAAAACTCCCAGAAATCCCAGCCAGTTTACCAGCTATTAGGATTTCTGGGAGTTGAAGACCAAAACATCTGGGGACTCACAGATTGAGAACCACTGGTATAGGTAATCCTAACTTTTATATTTAAGGATATATCTTGACATGCCAGGATCTTGTCTAGTTCTTTCAAAGGACCATAAGAATAAAGTTAATTGATTTATTGTTTGTAACCATTAGAATAAACAAAGGGAGTATTTACGCTGTAGAAATAATGCGGTTTGACACCACTTACTGCCATAAAGTAAAGTTATGGAATCCTGAGAGTTGTAGTTTGGGGCAGAGAAGGTTAAAGACCTTATAAAAGTATAACTTCCATGATTTCAGAGCATTGTGCCATGGCTGTTGAAGTAGTGTCAAATTGCATAAAATCTACAGTGCTGAGCCAGTCATAATCAAGACTTTGATGAGATGAGGATAATCCTTAACTAATGACCAAACAATTACAAAATAGTTGGCAAACTTGTAAAGTGGATGTTATAAAACAAAAGGAACAAAGTCAGACAATATTCAGAACTGTAGAACATATATAAGAGTAATTACCATAATTAAAACAAACTTTTTCATATTTTGTGGAATTGCATGTATGTGTGACTTGAGTCAATATGGGAGGGCAGTAATGGCATTCACGTGTCTGTAGAAAGGTAACAGGCGACTTGAAGGCACATACACAAACCCACAGATTCCCCCAAGTTGATTCTTGAGTCCTTGACTTTCAGATGCATATGATGCTTCATCCTTCTCTTTCCATTGATCTGTCTGAGTTAGCCCTCTCTCCCTGTAATAAGTACCAGTCAGACAGCTCATTCCCACCATAATGAAAAACAGTAAATTGCAGCCAAAGCTGATTCAGGCCAAAAAGGTAAACAAGTTCCCACAAAAAATAATTAGCTACTGAAGTAAATTCTTAGAAAAATTAGTTATGCTTTAGTTCTGGGATGGAGAGAAGGGAATGGCTCATCCGTCAGTCTCATTCTCACTTCATGTTGAGCAAACTGATACTAAAGGAATGAACCTATCTGTTCAGAGGATGGAGGATGCCCTCTTCTCTTGACATAATGTAGCCTTCTGTGTGCCAAGTAGGACACTTCATGATTACAAATGACAAAGCTGGTTGCAGGAAACTATAACATGGGCCACTGAAACCATAATATAGGCTTCTGAGTGACGGAGTGCTTCCTTAGTAGCTATAAATAGGACAGAGACTGGGATATGTTTCAGATGCCATTGTTTTAGCCTCAGGACTACAACCACCTTTCCTTTTGATTTGGCTCATTTGTATACTTGAGACATTTGTCACAGTCAGTTAAACTGCAACAGTAGGTCAATATCAACCTCTCTAACTTTATCTAAGATGGAACATGACTTCTATTTTCTTTCACATGGACTATGTTGCTCTGTTCATCTTTAACTCTTTTCCCAGAACAAAGTAATAGTTCGAGACAGTTTGGAAGTACCTGTTCTCCATTCAGTAATTGATACATAAGTTGTGCATTTCTTTTCAGTATCGGGCGTTTAGGAAGCAAGAGAGGACAGTGCTGCAAATTCCCAGGAAAAACTGTGGATAATACTAATTTGCTAGTACTGGCAATTTCATCAAAAAATCCCAGTGTCCTCATTCTTTAGACCAGTTTTGCAACTATTCTTCAAATGTATCAGTTGCTTTAAATAAGACCAAGAATGACCTTGTGACATGTCAGTTAATGGAGGATACAAAATGAAGTCAGGTAACTTGCCTTCAGTGTTCGGGAAAGTAATTTTTGGCCATGCTGGCTACGGAGACCCTAGGTACTGTAGTTTTAAAGCAACATTTTCAAACTCTGCTTTCTTTAAGCGTGGGACAAGGAACAAAGGCTGGAAACCAGGCTAGCATTCAGTTGGATAGATTGCCTCTCTCTCATGAAAATTAAATTTGAATGGAAATTCATCCTACTCAGTTGGGAAATGAAATTTGGAACAACGCAATTTGGACGACACACGTTTCTACAGCAACATGCAGACTTCCAGGACTCATCAAATACTGTCAATGTCTGAAATGTATTATAGAAAATAGCAGTCTGATGTAGCTTTCCTGTCTCTTTTATAGATGCTTTCAAGACCAATGCTTCTCTCATGAAGTTGTTTAGTGCATACATGAGCTGAGAAGTGGGGCTGTCAAATAGATCCCAAGGCAGAATTGTCACAACTCTGAAGACAATTCACAGGAATCAGAAAACTGTTTTCACCCAGGGAAAATAACGTTATTGGAATTTCAAAATGCAGCCACAATTTCTTCCTAGCAATACAGCACAGTTGCTATTTTTAGTTTTCACAGTATTATGCAGCATTCACATGTGAACCATCAGGAGCAACAGAAGCAAGTGAGAAGTAGGACTGCCTTATCCTTTGGGAGGCCCTGTAGATTCTGATATTAAACTGTTGCTCTTGGGGTGAATACAGAATAACTGCCTGCTTCATCATCTATGTTCCAACAGGGAAGCATCAATGTCCTTTGCCATTCTTAAGCATGGCTCTAATTTGTCCATAACTTCAACTGGTTTGATGTCTTCATACCTTATTCATCCCAGAAGTGATGTTTAAATAATTATTCCTCCCCTTGTTGTTCTTACCTTTCTCTCCCTGGAATCTCCCCATCTAAAAATTGGAGGGTAATGCCACGTGGGAATTACGCAATAATAAATCCACAAGCTAGCTGGCAAAGTGGGAGCTGCAATCCAAAGGGCTGTTGTGAACACATGGAGCATTTCTGCTATAACTATCATGCCACTGAAGAAGTAGCCACTCATGATGCTCAGGCAATACTGTGGATGCACATAGGAAACAGATCTGCACACAACTGTGAGCAGGGTTTCTAGATCTCCATCTGGCAAGAAGTAAAAAAAAATCAGGTTGGAGTAACACGAAGAGGGGAGAAATTCAACATGATGTTGACGCCATGAAGTCTGCATGGTTAGATTAGGACTATCCCAAATTTCAGAGCCAAAACTGAACTGTAGGTATAAACCCAGATGATGTCACAAGTGGTAGCCCCTAATGAAGTTACAATTGGATGCCTTGATACTTTTAACATTAATCACAGAGGCTCAGAAAGTGCCATTCCATTAAAAAATAAGCCACCAGAGCCCAACTGACCTTGGAAGCTAAGGAGGGTCAGCCGTGTTTAATATTTGGATGGGAATCTCCCAATGAGTACCAGATGCTCTAGGCTCTATTTTAGAGTAAAGAACTGGTAAAACCATATCTCAGTAATCCTTGCCAAAAAAAAAAAAAGCTCTATGAAATTCATGGGGTTGCCATAAAACAACAGGCAACTTGAAGGTCCATTTGCACACACACACAGCTACTGAGGCAAACATGTCATGGTTGATTCCCCCAGTCTTAAAATACAAAAGTAGCTGTTATTGTTTTGCTATGTATCATATCCTGCTTGGGAACAATCAACATCCAAAATATAGACGGCCTTAGTTTTATTATGGGAAAGACATGACCCTGTACTCTTCAAGGATGCAGCTCTCATTGCTGTCCTTCATTTCATTACAAAAACGCCCAGCAAAGTTCAATAGCAGACTAATTGAAGCCGTGACCCAGAATCTCTGTATCCATTACCCACTCCTTTCGCCTGCTGGTCCCTGTGAGCAAGAATCCAGAATGTCATGAAACCTAAGAAAACAGAGCCTTTTTCTTTGGTAATGTACAATCTGTGTTCTCTTAACAGAAGATTGTGATATAAATAATGAAGCGTCTCTGGGGAATGTGTGCTTTGAAGCTTGAAAAACTTCATTAAGATCAGCCACCAGTGTGTTTCTTTCAGCTGTAGAATGTGTGTCTGCAAAGTTTGGATAATTAGATTAAGAACAGGATCTGGAAAAGTTATTTCTCAGACTTCCTTGGCCCCCCCCCCCCCCAGCCAGCAAGGAAAGGGGCTATGGCTAAGGATATTAGCGATGCCTTCATACATTTTTCTGTGTTCCTGAGGCAGAAAATCAAAGCTGATACAAGTTGTCCAAATTTGTAGGTTTGACATTTGCGATGTGGATTATTCATGGGTTTACCACAGTTTCAGGGAGTAGAGTAGGGACTATTTTAGTCGCCAACCATACCCAACTTAAGTCTGTGAACCAGCAGTCTTTGGTGCAAGGTGGATAGCAAAATGTGAGATGATTGCTGCTGTGCTTCAATCTGAAGATGAGAGGAGCAGAGTAGTGGACATTTCAGTTGCCATTCACCCCCTGCCTATGCTGTAGACTTTAGTGCAGTGATTCCCAACCTTTTTTTTTTGTTCAGGGCCCACTTTACCAGGGCCCACTTTGACTAGGGACTACTTTGACCAGGATCAACTTTGATCAGGAACCACTCTCTAACATTAATACCAAAAGGGTTATGAATCGGTTGTTGGTCAACTTTTTGGTTTGCTGATTCAGAAAATTGCATTAGATAGACCACATCTGATACAGAACATATGCCATCCAGTAGTCACCATTTGCTTGCTCACAGAAAACCATATTCAAAGATCTAGAGCTAATGTGGTCTATGAAATGCAATTTATTTATTTATTTATTACAAGCATTTATAATCCCGCCTTCTTACCCCTGAGGGGGGACTCAGGGCCTTACAATTAGCATGATTAGACACTGAACAAGCCAGTATAAAACATAATACAAAAACAGTTACTGTTAAAATAGATAAAAATTAAAACATCCATATAAATATATATAAATATACATTCAAAGGCGCATTCCAAATCATAATCCATGTCTGTCCATCCTAATTTCATTTTACAGTTAGTGCTGTTTCTATTGCTCAAAGGCCTGGTCCCATAGCCAGGTTTTGAGATGTTTACAAAAGGACAGGAGCGAGGGAGCCTGCCTGATCTCGTTAGGGAGGGCGTTTCAGAGATGGGGGCCACCACTGAGAAGGTCTCTCATCCCCACCAGACGCGCTTGTGAAGATGGTGGGATCGAGAGCAGGGCCTCTCGATGGGTGGGTTGTAGCGGGAGATACGTTCAGACAAGTAAGCTGGGCCGGAACCATTTAGAGCTTTGTAGGCCAAAGCCAGCACCTTGAATTGTGCTCGGTAGCATATTGGCAGCCAGTGGAGCTGACGCAACAGGGGAGTGGTATGTTTCCTGTACGCTGCTCCAGTTAGCAACCTGGCTGCCACCTGGTGGATTAATTGGAGCTTTCAAACAGTCTTCAAAGGCTGTTTGAAAGCTCCAATTGTATGGTCAGCTCTGTGGAAAGGAGCGGAAATAAAATAAATAAAGTGGAAGGAGGTTCACGGACCAGATTTTTGTTTTTGTGGCCCACTGCTGGGCCACAGCCCACTGGTTAAGAACCACTGCTTTAGTGGAAAGCCTTTTAAATTAAAACCTCTGCCCAAGATGAACTGCCTTTTTCTGTCTGAAGCCTAAGTTTGGAAAAACAGAATGATTAGCTGACACGATGCAATGGTCCAAGCCCTCGATTTGCACTCTTAAGAAACCAGGATTCAAATTGACTGCCATCTATGGAAACCCACTGGGTGACCTTGGATAAGTCTTACACTTTGTCTGCCTATGAGGAAAACAAGGCCAAGCTTCACCATAAGTCGGAGTCAGTTCATAACACGAGGAACAAAGTATCAGATCTTTGCATTAGTCCATTTCACACACACACACACATCTCAATTAACTAAGTAGGTGTGTTACAGAGTATTATTTCTTTAGCAGAAAATTTGGTACCAGAGGCAGAAATAACATAGAAAAAATAAGAATAGCTTCCTGCCCTAGAAAACAGTTGAGCCGTTTAACAGGTTTGAGCAAACCCTTTATCCTAAACTAACCTCACATGTGAAATGAAGCAACGGGTTAGGTGATCCTTGCTTAAGCAAACAAAAATATTCTGAAGCTTCTGGAGTTCCTTTCAAGTTTTTTTCCCAAAAGACACCCAGGGAAAAGCGCTTTCCTTCTTCACCTCTGCTTTTCTTATGTTTTCCATTTTTGTGGCCAGATTTATAGATATAACAGGCTGAGGAGAGTTGGGGAGACACATTTATTTGCAGTATCCTTTTCTCTCTGTTTTGCTAAAATACTTCGTAAAAAGGAGATTCTTTGTCAGAGGCTTTGGTAATAGAGGTTTGTCTCTGTGTGTATACCCACATACAGAATATATGATTTAAATTTACTGACAAGTTTGCTCTGGATCCTAGAAGAATATATCTAATAATCACTATATACACACCTGTGTATGTATGTATATAAAAGTTTGGAATTGGCAAAACTACCTGAGTATTCCTTGCCAAATAAAATCTTATGAAATTCATGAGGTCACCATATGTTGACGTATGTTTAAATTATTAATATACTGATCATACCTATCATAAAAAATTAATAAACATTTCAGCTTCTGCCTCCTTTATTTTAATGCAACTTACTTTTGTCTTCAGCAATGGAAGAAGATAGACATCAGAACATTTCCTAATTTATTTACATTTTTATTGTTACTGATTTTCAAAATTACATGAGATTGTATGCTGTTGAAAGAGTTATCTGTCTTATGGTTTTAATTTTATAGAGTCATGGAGATTTGATGGTGCTATACACACACACACACACACACACATATATATATATAGGAGCCCCGGTGGCGAAGTGCATTAAAAGCACTGAGCTGAAGACTGAAAGGTCCCAGGTTCAAACCGTGAGTGGCCGCTGTTAGCTTCAGCTCCTGCCAATCTAGCAGTTCGAAAACATGCCAATGTGAGTAGATCAATAGGTACCGCTCCGGCGGGAAGGTAATTGCGCTCCATGCAGTCATGCCGGCCACATGACCTTGGAAATGTCTATGGACAACGCCGGCTCTTCGGCTTAGAAATGGAGATGAGCACCAACCCCCAGATTCGGTCACGACTGGACTTAACATCAGGGGAAACCTTTACCTTTACTATATACAGTAGAGTCTCACTTATCCAACGTTCTGGATTATCCAACGCATTTTTGTAGTCAATATTTTCAATATATCGTGATATTTTGGTGCTAAATTCATAAATACAGTAATTACTACATAGCATTACTGCGTATTGAACTACTTTTTCTGTCAAATTTGTTGTATAACATGATGTTTTGGTGCTTAATTTGTAAAATTCTAAACTAATTTGATGTTTAATAGGCTTTTCCTTAATGCCTCCTTATTATCCAACATATTCGCTTATCCAACATTCTGGCGGCCCGTTTATGTTGGATAAGTGAGACTCTACTGTACATAAAAAGAAAATAATCTCTGGAGGAACGATAGATATTAGGAAAAAAGTAAATTCATCCAAGAAAACTAGTTCACTCATTCTTGCTATTGATCTTGAAGTGTTTACATAGGGCTCAACTACACTGTAGAGTTAATGCAGTTTCACATCATTTTAACTGCTATGGGTCAGTGCTCTGGAATCTTAGGAGCTGTAGTTTTACAAGATCTTTAGCCACCTTTACCAAAGTAGTTCACCAAAACTATAAAATGCTTCACCAAATTACAAACACTAGGATTCCATATCATTGAGCTGTAGTAGCTCACAGTGCCAAACTGCATTAATTCCAAACTGTAGACACACCCTTAGTATCTTGGTACTGCACTATGTTTTGGATCTAGGATCTAATATCTCATAACAGGCAATGATGGCATTGTTTTTAAAACTGGTTCTCCTCCCCTCCTTTTCCAATAACACTCAAGCATTTTAAAAGGCACTGCTAAGTTAGCCACCCACAGAATTGTGTTTGTGTCATGTTCTGATGACAGCCAAAGAATGGCAGGGATCTGCAGCCGGGGCCTTTAACCTTCATACCACTCATGCCTCTGTTGCATGTGAAACTTCCTGTGTAAAATGCCTTTGCTCTCCTAACAGCCCATTAAATTAATAGCTAGTACATGGGCACACCTGGTGCAGAGAAATGGGATCTCAGAAAGAGAGTGACATGTATTATTGTCTCCTATAACCCAGCGTTACAAAGCAGCAGCCATGAAATTAAGGATGGAAAGCTGACTCATGCTATAGTTTGTAACAAAGTAGCTGACAGTGCAATCTGAATTGTTGTCTGCCTTCAAGTAGTTTCTGATTTAAGGAAAACCTAGGAAGCCGCTGTGGTTTGAGCGCTGTGGTGAAGATGAGAGATTCAATCCCCACTCAGCCATAGAAATCCATAGAGTTACCTTGGACTAGTCACACTTTCTCAGCCTCAGAGAAAGGCAAAGACAAAACTCTTCTGAACAAATCTTGTCAAGAAAATCCTGTAAATAGATTCACCGGTTTGCTTCCTTCAACTTGGCAAGGTTTATTCAGAGGGGGGCTGCCTTCGTCTTCCTCTGAGGCTGAGAGAGTGTGACTTATTCAAAGTCACCCAGTGGGTTTCCATAGCTGAGTAGGGATTCAAATTCTGGTCTCCAGAGTCTCCTAGGCTGGATCTACACTGCCATATAATCCAGTTTCTGAATCTAGACTGCCATATAATCCAATTCAGAGCAGATAATCTAGATTCAGAAACTGGATTATATGACAGTGAGGACAGGTCCCTAGTCCAACACCCAAACCACTATACTCACTGGTTTCCAGTCTATGGAAGTCTACTTGAAATCAGTCACTTAGTTCAGTGGGACTTAAACCCATGTAAATATCTGTAGTATTACATCCTAAAATAATGATCGAGCATGAAGAAGTCTTTCTAATTATATCTCGATACCATGATTTATTACAATCTTTTATTAATGCATAGGAGTCCAGCTGGCAGGATTATGAGGTTTAGTCTATTTTTAAGCTGTTACTATATCATTGTCTTTTACAAAGAATATGTTTTTTTGCTACAAGTATATATTTTTCCTCTGTGTGCTACCAAGCAGCATCAGAATCTTTATATAAGATTTAAAAGTCTGTACCTCAAGAATACTACACACAGGCATTCACCGATGGCACTTTCTCTTCTTTTTGTGTGTTCAAGGACAACTGAATTAGAGAAAGAATAAGGCATCTTAAAAGGCTAAGTTGCAGTGCTATACATTTTCTCTTCCTCCTTAGAACAGGAAGCATCTCTTGAGGGGATAAAGAAATGCTGATGTTTTGAATAGTCATATTTGCAATATTATTTGTGTCTGTTTTAAGCTTGAAAAACTTTCCTATTCCTTGTATCCTAAATTCTTACAGGGGAAATTAAATCTCTTTGAACTCATTTCTAGCCAGATCTGTAGAGGACTGAACTTTTAGTCAGTGGCTGTTCCTGTGCTTTTCCAAAGAGGCACAGTAATATGAGGGGAGGGGAGTTGTAGTGATTTTTGTGCTCATTCTTTTGAATGATATTATGGCTTTCCCTCCTCATAATGTGTTGAGAGGACTTCCAATGCTAAAGATGGCTCAACCTTTCTCCCAGTTTTTACATGCAAGAACACAAAGAGTGATCTATTATTTCATTTTTTAGGTCAGAGCCAACACAATGTGGTGGTTTGAGGGTTGGACTAGGACACATGCAGACTTGAGTCTACACTACCATATAATGCAGTTCAGAGCAGATAATCTGGATTCAGAAACTGGATTATATGGCAGTGTAGATGGAGCCCCTGATGGTGCAGCATGTTAAACCACTGAGTTGCTGAATCTGCTGACTGAAAGGTTGGTGGTTCAAATCCAGGGAGTGGAGTAAGCTCCCGCTATTAGCCCCAGCTTCTGCCAACCTAGCAGTTTAAAAACATGCAAATGTGAGTAGATCAATAGGTACTGCTTCTGCGGGAAGGTAACTACTCCATGGCCACATGAACTAGGAAGTGTCTATGGACAACGCTGGCTCTTTGGCTTAGAAATGGAGATGAGCACCAACCCCCAGAGTTGGACACGACTAGACTTAATGTCAAGGGAAACCTTTACCTTTACCTAGATGGGGCCTGGGTGACCTTGGGCCAGTCATGCTCTCTCAGCCTTAGAGGAAGGCAATGGCAAACCTCGTATGAGTAAATCCTATGATAGGAGGCAGATAACAATAATGCCCTAAGATAGAAGATGACTAAATTGATGACTCTCTCCTGCTGCCTAGCTCTTCTTCACTATCCATTCAGTAGCATTGATGGCTCATTTGTTTGTGGATGTGGCATATCAGACTGTATACTTATCTGCAATATGAAAAAGTTACTTTTGAGGAATTGTTGTTATGTTCCTTCAGGTCATTTCTGACACATGGCAACATCTCTCATAGGGTTTTCTTGGTAGAGTTTGCCTTCCTCTGAGGCTGAGAGAGTGTGATTTGCCTAAGGTCGCCTAGCAGTTTCCATGACTGGAATACACCTCCACACGTTCCTCAGCCAGTGCAGCTCCAAAAATTGTAGTTAGAAAAGCAACCTTTCCAGGCTTTTCCTTTGCATTCCCTGCCTTTCCTGTGTGAAGCTTGTAGGGGGGAGTCCCTTTGCTTTGCTTTGCAGTGGGACCTCATCTAACCAGCCCAGTAATGATCAGGCCTCCACCTGCATAGCTTTAGCAAGGTTGCTGCAATGCAGTGGTTCCTATGGAGAATCTAAGAAAAATAAAATCTTTCACCCTTTGGTTGCAAGCATACCCTTTAAAAAATCCAGAATCCCTCAAAGAATTCAAACCAGCTATTTGAATACTACCATACTTCCTAATTCCTCAAATAGGCTTTTCTTTTAATTATTGGGATATATGGACCTAACCAAGTGCCCAGCTAGAAAGGCCTTCACATCCCCCACTTCTTTGCTAGGCCCTTTGTGAATGCCAGTCTCTCTTTAATTCCACTTTGATTAATTCCCTTTTACTCTTTCACTCTGTCTGCACCTCCACCACCGTGCCAGGCTTTTGCCTTTTGGATGCCAAATCAAGTGAAATAGGAATACATTGCCAAGAGTTTAATTATATTTCCCTGGCAAACAGTCATGGCTTGCTCTTTAAAAAGTCAAGCGTTACTGGCTGCCAACTCTACTGTTTCGCACAGCTGAGGAGGGAGACTTTGGAGTCTTGCAAAAGGCTTTTATTTGTGCTGAACCAGGAAGCAATAATGCCGCAGAGCCAGTTGTGGGCTGAGGACATGCATAAATCCCAGACGAAGGGACAGTTGCCTTGTGATCTAAGCAGCTGGAACATTTCAGATGATAGAAATTTGGTCACGGTCCAGCAGGGTGAATGAACTCTCCCAGGCACTGCTGATACAGGGAAACAGTTCCCTTAGCTTATCAGATTTTTCACATGTTTTACTGTGCCTATGGTTCTTATTGACAGCAGACTTAAAGTAAGGAGGGTGGATGTATAGTAGCAACTAATATTTCAAAAGTAGGACCTGCCGGTATTCAGTGATAAGTGCCATCAAAGCTGGATTGACAACAGAGCTGCTGACAAACAAGACAAACGAACCTACATACTTGGGGGAGGGAAGCAAGTACTAAAACAAGCTCCTCCAAATCTTAGTGCAGTGGTTCTCAACCTGTGGGTCCCCAGATGTTTTGGTCTTCAACTCCCAGAAATCCTAACTGCTGGTAAACTGGCTGGAATTTCTGGGAGTGGTAGGCCCAAACACCTGGGGACCCACAGGTTGAGAACCACGGTCTTATCCAAATGAGAAATGAATGTGTTCAGTAATAGATGAAATGTAGTAGAACCACTGGAAAAGGGAAAACATAGAAATGAGTAGGAACCAAATAGAGTCCCAACTTAGCAAGAATGGCTGGCTAGAAACTAGAAGTTCTCCTTTTAAGAGGAAGGATACACTGCTTCATTTTGTAGAAGGCCCCACTTGTATATCTCTTTCTCTGAAAGGTTCTCGCATGTGAACATTATTAGAGTCATCTCTTGTCTGCCATGGAGCCACTTCTTCATCTCTAGAAAAAAATCAGTAAATTCTGCAGTCTCTTTATTTATTTGCTTTATTTTTGTTTCACATTTCTCCCGATATAGCGAATTTTAATGATTTAATTAGTCAAGAAGGTACTTCACTTAGCTGCATTGAGCAATTGCACAAAAATACTGGAAAATCCCTAAGATTCTGTTTCTTTGCTCACAGCCTGTCCATTTTCATTTCTTTCCTTGGTGTGATTACATTTATGACAGCTTTTCCTCAAAGGCAAACATTTTCAAATCACGATGGTCGTAGTACATGGTGTTCCCCCTAGAACATTTCATTGGTTTTCATTGTGCAGATGACGTAAAATCATTCCGTAGGTTGAGATGATCGTGTAAACTTACGAAACTTCTTCCTGTGAAAGCTTAGTTAAAAATAAACCCTATTCAATATGCACAGACTTGTGATTATAAAGAGTTTTTGAAATGTGTATGGAGAATAATAGCTAATAAAGAAAAAGTGTTCAATATTAGTTTACAACAGGGTTGGGCAACCTCAGTAGACTCCAGAGCTAATTTTGCAGCCCAGAGCATGGTTTGGGATGCTGCCGCATTTACCAAGTTTCAGAGGTGAAGTGCACTTCAATATTTTGGTGGCAAACCAAAAAAGTTGTTTTTTGGTGAGTTTTTCTGACTTTTGTTTACCAAAAGAAATTATTAAAGGCCAGCTTTCTTTTACTTGTTTAATGAGTTTCTGCAGTCTGTTGGAAACATTCAACAGTATTTTCTATAGCATTATGTTGATGGTGGCTAGAGGAGCTGCAAGAATATTTTTGGACATCTGCCTGTTATCCCTGGGCTGCATGTTACCCTTTCCCGGTTTAAAAGCTGTGGGCACAATTTGCCAAGCACTTGACCTGTAACCACCATGTGGCATCTGCCCAGACACAGCCCAGGATGCTGTGGCCATATGAATGCCACCTCTAAAGCTGAAGCTTACTGGAAGTGTATTGAATCATTGAAAGATGTGAAGGCTTAGACCTCCCTGTTGATTAGCAATGTAAATGTTTGCTTTGCTTTTTCAATTATATTTCTCATCATACAATTTTACCTGCAAAATATTTTACCTGCAACAGCACACCTTATTTTTAAAATATTCATCACAATGCAAAACTTTTTGCAGTAGTGTCAAGAAACCCTTTCTCACTGCAAATGAGAACATTTGCAAATATTCTTTCCCTGCCTGTTCTCGACTAAAACTGAGGCAGAGCTAAAAACTGAAATCTGCAGGAATTTAGGAAAACAAAGGTAGGTGAAAAGTATCCAGGAGGCTTCCTTATGGGAACATGAAATAAGCCATTAATGTCATTCTAGAGGATTCACTCTAGAAAAAAAATAAAAATAGTTCATCTTGCAACTAGTGTGAATGCCTCCCCCTCGAGTCTTGACTAGTAGTGGCCACAGTGGATGGTTGTACACATTTTGGTCCCATAGGTCTACACAGATGGTGTAGACCAATGTGAGATTTCAAAACATTTCACCACACAATGAGCTTCTTGATTCTATAAATATTAGAAGTAACCATCACCAGACACATCTAGTGTTACTTTTTATATTTACTGTATCTTGTTAGTGACACGCATAAGTTGTGCTGCACATGCAGATTTGTTTGGACAACACATAACACTCCCATCTAGCTGACGACAACATTAAAGTACACAGTGTAGCATGTGCATTGGTTCTGTGCTTTGCAGGTCCACACTGATTTGTCAACTACACGCATTAGCATGGTAACCCACATACATTGCACTATGTTAGCATTTGGCAAAGAGTTCTTTGCATATATATTTTTTGCTATGCTGAACGGGTTAGGATTCTGGCTGTAATTAAAACAATTAAATTTAAACCTATATAAAAGTATTAAATTAAAAAGTACTATTGAAAGCATGATTAAAACCAGTAGGTTCTAATCATCAATTTTAAACTCATGTCTTGTGTTTTAATTTTTGTTCTGTGTATTTTCATAAAAATACAATTTAATATATGTATTTTATAGAATATTTACAATGATTATGTGTTTTTAGCTATGTTTTAATCTACCTCGAGCCACGAGGAGAGGCGGGTAAGAAATAAAATTATGATTATTTTTATTATTATTATTAAAATATCTTCATCATCATTATTATTATTACAGTAAAAAGTGCAACAGTTCACTTTAAAAAAACATTCTACAGAAGCCAGGTAATAGTGAGAAGCCTATTTACCTGCTAGTGAACCTTTTACCTGCTGCTGAAACAGGAGCAGGGAAGGGGGACAGCTTAGTCTCCTTAGGCAGATAGTTGAAGAGACTTGGAGGAACCACTGAGAAAACCCTGTGACCTTTCCTGCTAAATATGCCTTTGATAGTGGTGTTGCAGAATGTATTTATTTCATATCCCCCACAGCTTTCTCCTAATATAGAGACTTTAGGATCAAAAAAGAAAGCACTTAGTACTTCCATCATCTTGGAAATCTTATCTTTGGACAGACTATACCCCAAAAGGGTGTTTTTGTCCAAGCTCTGTTTGTGTGTGCGCATTGTTATTTTTACAAAAATTGCATGTGGGCAAGCTGCAATTGCTCAGCTATGTCCACAATAGAATAGGCATGGCTGCATGGAGTCTTCAGAGCTTAAACTCTGTGCAGATGTGCAGCTGGGTCTTTTTTCCTAGATTCCTATTCAGGAAGGGGACGCACCCCATGTATGAAACAGCCGCTAAGCAGTGTGACTCCTCAAAGTCCGCATAATGAATCAGATTGATTTCTAAGGCTTTTGTACTTTAGAGAAATAAACCCAAATCCCTTAAGCCCCTTATTTTTGGCATGGAAAAGTCCAGCAAGGTTTGTACAGCTGGTGACACAGGAGGAAGGGAAATATGGGAAAGTTCGAGAAGCCGTTGTCTTTACTTCTGATCGGAGGGATTCTGACACAAAGGGGAAAGTAGGTTTTTGGAGCAAAGGGGGTTTTGGACCTATTTTGTTTTACCATCTCTGCATGGCCAACACTCATTAATTGTGTTGTATGTACAAAGGAGGAGAGAAACTTACAAGCCAATTTCTTGTTTCTTCTAGGTGAAAAGTGAAGGCCCCAAACTGGTGCCCTTTTTCAAAGCCACCTGCGTCTACTTTGTCCTCTGGTTGCCAACCTCCAGCCCTTCCTGGTTCAGTGCCCTTATCAAATGTCTGCCTATCTTCTGCTTATGGGTTTTTCTGCTGGCTCATGGGATCAATTTCCTGGTGGCCCACCGCAGCGCCTGCAGAATCTTTGCTGGCTTGATATTCTCGGCAATAGGAGATGCGTTCCTCATCTGGCAAGAACAAGGCTACTTTGTTCACGGTTAGTATGGTCTTCCACTTTTGAAGGACACATGCCTTGGCAACTAAGCCTTTGAAGCACATACTGGAAATTATAAATGATTAAGCACACAGCACTGATGTTTGCACAGGAGCAAAGCTGGGGAAAGTTGCATTGTGGACTACAGTTCTTAGAATCCCCAGCCTCAATGGCAATGGGTCAAGCTAGCTAGGGGTTTCTGGGACCTGTGCCCCAAGAAAGCAACTCTCCCATGCTCTGGACTGGAGACAGACCATATTTTAAACAGCTAACTGAAGATAGTGTGCCAGAGCTGCTAATACATGTGATATACATATAGCATTAATTTCTTTACTCCTTCTTTTCTTTTCTTTTTTTTGGTAAACAGTTTTGCAGGTATTGGAAGCGCTAGTAAAGTCTATAAAGCCTTTGGACAAAAGGCCCAAATACAGAAGGCACAGTTAGCCTTCCATATTGATAACTTCTATATCCACGGATTCAACCATATGTGGCTGAAAAATATTTTTTAATCCCAAAAGCAAACCTTGATCTTGCAATTTTATTTAAGGGACACAATTTTTCTATGCCTTTTTATATAATGGGGCATGCGCACCTATGGATTTAATATTTACAAGGGGACCCTGGAAACAAATCCATCAGATAACAAGGTCTACTGTATAGGGCAACTGCTAAGAATTGGATGAAATTAAAGAATTACTATCATGATATCGGAGTGTACATTTTTCTAGAGTCTGTAGATAAGTAAAGTCAAGCCATTTATGTAACAAGTCTTCATTTTCCTATACTAATTCTGTCTAAAGACAACATTTTTAAAAAGTGGATGAAGCAGTGGGTCTTAAGCTATTTGATGCAGGGGACTGCCAGGTTTGGATGTTTTGCACTCAACATGCCAGGGATTAGCACCATATTTGTTCCCATTGGTTACAACTGGTTTTTTCCCTGGAGAATTGCCATGTATCAGCAGCTGAGAGTCTGTGGACAAGCCCAGTTTGAGTGTCTTTAGCATAAAGGACAAAGAACAACAAACAATTTAGTCATATTCTAGCTACTCCATAACTTTGAACTGCCCCAGTTTGACAGAAACAGCTTGATTAATGGGCTGCCATCCAACTTGCTCAGCTGCTTTTAAAATGCCCCAGTTTCTCCCTCCTCTTCCCACTTTCCCATTTTGTCCTCAGCTTATAGCAACTGCTGAAAACTGAACACATAATAAATCCAGCAGCAAGGAGTAGATGTTTTTATTGGTGAGATTCCCTTTAAATCTGCCACCCCATATCTGTGTCCACATGTCCTGGTTTTCATGTGTGCAATGTTGGAAGGCATGTTATTCATGCCTCCAGTCTAAGTGTGACTGCATCTTCAAGATACCTGTTGACTTATGCAAACCCATGAATTTCGTATGCTTTTCTTAGGCAAGGAATACTCAGAGGTAGTTTGCCAGCTCCTTTCTCTGAAATGTAGCCCATAGCAGCTGGTTTGTTGTGAGCAATCTCCCATCCAAGTATTAACTAGGACTGTTCCTGCCTAGCTCCCCTGATGTAGGCTATATTTCAGAGGAAGGAACAGGATGTGGTACCTTCAAAGTATTTAGGGACATCTAGGTCTCCAAAACTAACATTTCCATACATTCATTGCCTGTGTGTATCTGTGTCAAACAGTGTGGATGTGTGGGTGGGGAACACCCCCACGCGCTTGTGCCTCTCTCTCTTTAGAGCCTGAGGTTTTCTCCAGCAAACAAACAAGCAACCTTCCTTTGCAAGGAGATGGACCGTGACATGTTGCCCCCAGGCAGAGCCTGACTCACGATAGCTGGGAAAGAAATCCTCTGTGCACGGCTTCACCTTGTGGGTAGAAGAGGAGTGAGTGGCTGCTGTAATCCTCACAAGGCCTTGAATATTTTGGCAATTGTAAATATTTTGCTGACCTGGCACTTGGCTGCCTTGCAAAGCCAATCTGGTTTGGCAAGCTGTGCTCAGCCTGGAGAGTCACAGCTCAATCCGAAGAGGCAGGTGCTGTTCTTTTGCAGGTATGAGAAACCTTCCTGATGGTGGAAATTTTTGAAGTCTCTGCAAGAATTTGGAAATAATTCCTGTTTGATATGCCTTCTGTTAGCTTCAGGGCACCATTTCAAAACCAGGCCATTTATCCCCCAATCCTTGCCACCAATTTGCACTGATTGGATAAACTTCAAGTACTTTGGAGGTTGCTATTGCAGCAGTAAACAACAGCTAAGATGATATTTTAGTTACAGAACTTAAAGCTTTTTTACTCTCACTGTGAATATCCCCTGCACACAAATTGTGGTAGAACAAAGAAGCCCCAAACTGTTGCAACTCCCTCTCTCCTAGCAGTTCCCTGGGAAAGGATGGTAAGAAAAATGGGGATCAGAGTTTGTCAGAGATTCAGAGTTTGAGTGTAATGGTTTGAGTGTTGGACTAGGACTCTGAGAGACCAGGGTTGAAATTCACACTCGGTGGCAACAACAACAACAACAACAACAAAACTTTATTTGTATACTGCTCTAGCTCCTGGGAAGGGACTCCCGGGAAGGGACTTTGGGCAAGTCACACTCCTTCAGCCTTAGAGGAAGACATTGACAAATGTCTTCTGACAAAATCTTGTCAAGAAAACCCAAGAAGAGGGTCTCTAAAAGTTGGAGTTGACTTGAAGATGCATAACAGTAACACATGGTGTATCTCTCTAGTCTTGCCTTCCAGTGGCTTTAGTGACACGGACAGCCAAAAAGTTGGTTCAGGTATTATTATCCCCAAGGAAATACTTTATATACTATTCTAAATCTCTGTCCAGGCCGTAGAAAGTCTTCTAGACCATTGCTCCCCTGTAGGTCAGGTGTAAGATGTAGCTAATCATTTTAGATGATTCTCTGGGAATTAAGCCATGTGGATTGATGACACTTCAGAATATCAGCACAGATAGGGTGTTATTGCCATTATTGTTATGGTTTTATACCTTTAAACATTTTATGACTTATGGTGACTCTAATGTGAACTTATCACGGGGTTTTCTTGAAAGATTTCATAGATCCTTAGAGTTGGAAGAGATCATAAGGCCAATCCAATCCAACTCCCTGCCATGAAGCAACATACAATCAAAGCATTCCAAACAGATGGCTGTTTAAAAACCCCAAGGAAAGAAGGCTCCAACACCCTACAAGGCATATCCACTGCTGAACAGCTCTTACCATTAGGAAGATTTTCCTAATGCTTAGGTGGAATCTATTTTTCAGCAGGAGCAGAAAACCAGTTGTTCCCTCCTCAATACAACATCCTTTCAAATATTTAAACATAGCTATCAAGTCCCCTCTGAATCTTCTTTTTGTCAAGATAGACATACCCAGCTCCCTAAGCTACTTACAAAACTTTCACCACTTTAGTTGCCCTTCTCTGGACATGTTCTAGCTTCTCCATATTCTTCTTTGTAGTTCCCAGGACTGGACAAAGTGAGGATTTGGCTTTGCTTTCCTCTAAGGCAGAGAAGGAGAATGCCTTTACCAATGTTTCCCAGTAGGTTTCTGTAACTGAGCAGAGTTTGGAACCGTATTCTCCAGTCATTGTCCAATGCTCAAACCACAACGCCATATTGACTATCCTAGAAATTACAAAAAGTGACATCACCCAGAACATATAATTTCTAAGAAAGCCAATTTATTTATATTTCTCCAATAAAACCTGAATTACTGATCACCCGACTTCTGGTCAATAACATTTGGCAAACTGTGAAACCAAGATCACACTAATGATAACTATAGCAATTATATCAACATAAATGGATAGTCACTGGTTTTTGTGAAGGAAAGGGGTAGATGCCTTTGATACTCATGGTTGGAGCATAGTTATGTATAACAACACTGAGTTATTGTATAGAGTTGCTAGAGATAAGGGTCTCTCTGTGTATGTAAGTATGTGTTTTTAAGTCAGATGTCCATTTAAGGCAACCCCATGAATTTTATAAAGTTTTCTTAAGCAAGGAATAATCAGGGGTGAACTCTGCACCTTGAATTTAAAATCACACAGATCACTAACAGGTTGCCAGTTTTTATATGTATGTGTTGATTTCTGTAGGTTGTTCTGTTCCTATTTAAAAATAGATCCTTTCACACTACACTGTTATAGCTATATGTTTCTACTAACTGCCATGGTTCCATTCAGGAATTTGCAATTTAGGGAGGGGTAGTTCTCTTGCCTCATTGAACTGCACACCTGGGAGTACGTAGGATGAAGCCATGACAGCTAAAATAGTCTCTGTCTTCCCCCTCCATTTTTTTGCTTTTGCAAACTTCAGGTTATTTTCAGTCTATTTAAAGTTGTCTGTTATACATAGGCAATTTTGCTATGTACGTAACAGCACTCAGAAAATTAAATCAAAGATGGAATATTAAATTCTCAGACGTTTTGACTTTGCATTGTTGTAACATTTCCATTGGGCTCTAATTCAATCTTGATTCGTTTAGCTTTTGTTGATTTCCCTCTTTCCCCAGGTTTGTTGATGTTTGCCATCACACACATCCTGTATTCCTCAGCTTTTGGGATGAAGCCTTTAGATCTGAAATCGGGCCTGGTGATAGCCCTCATGTCCAGCTTCAGCTACACCTTCCTGTATAGCTACCTTTCGGGCCCCTTCACCTACTTGGTGGCCGTCTATGTTGCCTTGATTGGCTTCATGGGCTGGCGGGCCATGGCTGGAGTGCAGCTGTGCAATGATCTGTGGACATGGACCAAGCTCTCGGCCTGCATTGGTTCAGTCCTCTTCATGGTGTCGGATCTGACCATCGCTCTCAACAAGTTCTGCTTCCCCGTGCCCTACTCGCGGGTCATCATCATGGCCACTTACTATGCAGCTCAGATGCTTATTGCTCTTTCTGCTGTAGAGAGCCGGGACGAGGAGGTCTTCAAGAAGCAGAAGTAGATGGTGTTGTCTGTACGTCAGTCACAAACTCACAGACTCAGCTGAGGGGCACTGCAGCTGGGTCTATCCATTTCTGAGGACAATTCTGACTGTTTAGGTGAATCAGTGATCACAGACCTTTGCTTCCTCAAAGTGTTTCCTTTAGCGTTTAGCTGGTCCTCCTCCAGCCAGGTCTGCTGGAGTGTGGGCCCCACACTGGATGTTTAGATTGTTTCTGCAGAACTCTACTGTCTGACTTTCTCTGAATCCCCACCCCTGACCTGTGAAGTTTGTGAGAGGCCTCTCAAATAATACATGGGATTTGTCTGATACTGAAGCTGGTGCTGAACATTCCCGAAGCAGAAGGCTCTTCTCACAACTGTGTTTTTAAAAAGAAGGAAGGAAGGAAGTGGACAGAGGGAGAATAGACATTATATTGGGATTAAGAGCCTTACCTTCAACAGTGAATGTACAAGTCGTGAAAAGGAGCCTCGGTGCTGCTTGACCAAGCCCCTGTTCTTGTGCACATCGTAGTACAACTGTGAAATTCTTGTGTTTCTACACAGGGGACCCCCAGGACTTGAAAAACATGATAGGACATAGGGGAGTTTGTATGGGTATTACAGCTTGTGCTATCCCCAGGAGAAATCAGTCTAAATTCCAGATTCATACAACCACTTATTTATAGGCCAATGAAAGCCTTTCTTCTGAATGTGAATTCTGTGGAGCCTCTGGCGTTCTGCAGGCTTAAAAGCAACAGCAAAATGCAACAATATTCTCAGGCATGGGGTGGGCTGGGGAGATAAGAAAAGGGTTCTTTTTATTCTTTTCTTCTTTAAAAAGCAGGTCATGCTATGCCATTGATCGGCTTTCTTTAGCAGATGACTTCCACCATGCGTATTCTCTCTTTCCAGCACCCAAACATGGAACTGAGGAACAGTTTAAATATTCTCGAATGTCTCTATTTCTAGATGCTTTGTAATTGACCAGGTGGCCTGAAAAAAAGCCACCTGCTTGTCAGATCTGCTGCCATTGCTGTAGGAGGATCTGGGAAGAACTGGGAGTTAACATCTCTTCTCTACCCCACCCATCTCCAAAATCCCAAACAAGGCCAGTGGGTGGAAAAAGGACACAACAGCAACGATTGCTTTGTAGTATTCTGGTCACTGTGAACAAAGGCTGTGTTATGGATCACTAACAAGTATTAACAAGTTGTCGCTTCTGTTATGAGCTGGATGGACTATCAGGGAACAATATTTATTCAAAGTGGAGCCAATGAGCTTTCATGTATTTCTGCATGTGGCAAGTATATGTACCGGTTTTTATGGACACATGCACATCAACGTTAAGTTCACTTCCCCATCCTTTTCAACTTGAACTATAGAGTTGGCAGGTGCCTTCAGGCCTACAGCTGCAATACAGGTCATACTTGCAAGTACAGCAGCCCTTCCGCCAAAGTGCTGGGAGGGTCAGTCAATGCACCTCTTTCCCAAACGCATTCATCAAATTTCACAGGGTAGCACTGAGGATCAGTCTGAGAGAGGGTTGTGATTTGTGGAAGCTGCATACTTTTCTGTGTGTCTAGGATGACAAATCAGGTCTCAACTGACCTGACATGGCCTGATCTGCAGCAGTCTGTGTGGAGACCCTGTGTGCATCCCCTTATGGTCACTCATGAGATTTGGGGGTGGGGGAGGGCAGAGGGAGAGTGTACTTCTTATTAACCATAATGTTTTTGATTTAATGGACTTCTCTTAACAATCTAGCATACAAAGGATGCTGAAGCATTTGTTTCTTTTTTAATCTGAATAGGCATTATATGTGTCTTACATTTAGATTTCATCCCTCCTGTGTTCTGCTTGCACTGTGCAGAGAGATAGCTTTTCTTAAGTTTTGGTTATCTGTCAAAGCTCAGACACACATACACACACACCTTTTTAAAAAAGAAGGTAATTCTTAGGGCTGTTTCTAAAGCAGTTCTTGACATAATTCTAACTTCCTGCACCCTACAAAATATTCTTAGATAAAGTTGCATATGGCCACGTCCTAGTATTAGAAATGCCCTACAACTCTGGTCTTCAAGATCTAGCTATGGGGCATTGCTTGGTAGAGTCCAGATGGATTTACATTTGCATAAGTTGTGTCCAACTCCATGAAGTGATATCTTCCTGTTCAGTTATAAATATGGAATGTGCTTCAGTATTGAGGTCCTATTTATTCTACCCAGTTATGTTGTTCTTGTACCACTTCCACTGCCATAGTGTTTCCCTAGTATATTTTTGAATGTTTGAGTTGATTAATATGCTGAGACTTTTCCATGATTTGATCTCTAGCTTGATCCATTGCCAGGTGTTAAGGACCCCAGTATATCTTGAGCATAGCATTTAATCTCTGGTATGAGTATAGCCAGAATAATTCTAAATTAAACCATTCTGAAAGCCCAGGGATTGAAAATAGATTACAGCAATATACGCATGCACTTAAGGTCAAAATTAGAGCTGCTGTAGATTACAATTCCCTATTGTAAGGGCTAGGACTCATGGTGTTCACAAGATACTGTTGAATTGCAAGTCACATCAGCTCTAGCCAGCAGGCCAATGGTGGCGAATGTTAGGAATTTCAGCTCAACCTTATCTGGAAGAGTCCTCCTCTTGCTCCATGGATTCTAGAGTGTTGGAATCTGGACAATGAAAACCTTACAGACTTTCTACTAGAGGTCAGGCAGAAACCTGTTTCGATTTTAGACTAGGAGTGCCAGTAAGGACCGCAATGGTATTTCAGTCTAGACTTGTTTCTCTCTATCTCTCTTTGGATCTGATGTTGAAAGTATTGAGCCCATCAACTGCAGAAAGACTGTCCAGGAAAGCTGTGAAAAAATATGATTGAGGGAAGTTTGTGCCTACCATTTGATCTGTCAGGTTGTAATAGATTCCTTTGCATTCTGTTCCATTACTTGTTACACACACGTAGACTTAGATCCCCTGATGCTTACCACCCTATGTAATTGAATCTGATTGGGATTATTTTCTTATCCAGAACCCCATATGAAGAATCAACCGCAACAGTTTACCATTTCTGCTGAGGTATATTTGGCAGTGAATTTAGGATTTATTCAAAGACATACCCATGTTAATCTGTTTTAGTAGGAGATGTAAAGGAATCCCTTCAGACTCAGCAGGGAAGAAGACATTTTCTAGCATTACAACGTTTTTGTGGATAAGACCCTGGTTCACCAGGTGCAACACCCTTAGAGTGCTAGAATCGAGGACTGAGTTGGTTACACTTTGTGTTATGTGTTATATGGATGCAATTCAACTTGTCGAAGAACTTTTTGGGAGCTTATTGGGGGAGAAGTCATCATGCCAAGGCTCCCCTAAATCTTATAAAGTTTAAAGGGAAGGCTTCTTTTAAAAAAAATCCTGATCAAGCTACCTTGAGTCTCTATATCGGGAGAATGGCATAATAAAAATATCTCTATATAAAAGTCACGATATGTATATGTTTATATATTTGAACCACAAAGGCTCCTACATGGCATGATGGATCTGAACCAAACTTGGTACGCATGCCCTTCATGGTCCAACTTAAAATACTGGTGGGGTGAAGTGGGGGATGGCAGGGGATGACGAGAGTTGTAGTTCCATCACTTGAGGAGAGTCACATCATGGCCACTGATGATCAATCTGGACCAATTTGGCACAAATACACATTATGACCAAAATAAAATACTAGTGGAGTTTTTTTTGTTTTGTTTTTTTGTGGGAGAGGGAATGTTAGAGGACAAGGGAAGTTGTAGTATACCCACATCCAGGGGGGCATATGAATCCCACCAGCAATGAATCTAAACCAAACTTGGCACACATACCCATTGTGACCAACTTAATGTACTGGTAGTCATTGGGATGTGTAGCAGAGGATGAGGGAAGTTGTATTCCGCCCACATTCAGAGAGCAGGGTGAATCCAACCCACCATGGATTTTAACCAAATGTGGCACACATACCCATCATGACCAAGTGAAAATACTGGCAGGATTTGGGGGCATGGCAGATGATGATGGGAGTTGTACTCCATCCACAACCAGAGAGCCATGTGAATCCCACATGGATTGGGACTAAGCTTTGTATACATATCCTCCATGATCCAACAAAAATATTGGCAGGTTTAGGGGGAATGATCATATATGACGGGACTCTAGTAAACCACATCCAGAAAATTTTGTAAATCCATCATAAACGGACAAGAGAATCATAGTTAGAGAAGAGCCCACAAGGGCAACCAGTCCAACTCCCTGCCATGTAGGAAAATCAAAGCACCCCCAACAGATTTATACACAGTCTCTGTCTCTTTAATCTGCAAGTATCTCTTTTTTATAAAGTTACAAGCTTGGTAGATGAAGGAAATGCTATTGATATAGCACATCTTGATTTCAGTAAGGCCTTTGATAAAGTCCCCGATAACATTCTTACAAAGAAGCTAGTAACATGTGGGCTGGACAAAATTACTGTGAGGTGGATTGGGAATTAGTTGATTGATCAAACTTAAAAGCTGCTTCCCAATGGAGAGAAGTGAAGAGTAGAGAATCACAGGGGTCTGTCCTGGGCCCAGTTTTATTCAGTATCTTTATCTTAATGATTTGGATGATGGGACAGGAGGTATGCTTATCTAGTTTGCAGATGACCCCAAATTGGGAAGGATAGCTAATAAACCAAAGGACAAGACAGAATCCAAAATGACCTTAAACATAGATTTGAGTCTCAAAACAGTGTGCCACTATTGTGGCTACATTTTAAAACTAAAACTAAATATTTTCATATTTCTAAAATAAATGAATTACTTTTACTTCCTTTGTGGCAGGAGTGTGTGTGTACATGCACAAATGCTACCTATGGATGGCTGGAGGGATCCTCTTATCCATCTCATTGTCACATCAGTACCACAATGTGTTGTAGGTCCCTTTATATCTTGTACCAAGAAAAAAGATGAGATGTGAATTGAACAGACTAACAAAACATATACAGAATGAAGCAGCAGCCTAACCCAGCACTTGAACCTTGTCATATGCCATGCCCTCTTCCATCATTTAGTGATGACTATATATCTAGACATATAACCAGAAAAATAACAAAAATGTGATGTGTACCACAAAAATAGTAAACCTCCCTCCCTTTAAATCATAACTATAATGTAGTTACACCTTCATGTTTTGGAAAGGGAACCAATTAGAAGTAATTATGTCTACAAGATCTTAGCAAGCAGTTTCTTTTATATCAAAGAAACTCAGACGAAGGAAACCCTACCACTATTTTTGATGGTCAGTTTTACTGTAGCCTATAATACCATCAAATTCTTCCTAGTATTCAGCTGAAAACCACTGTCTGGTAATTTAAACACATTGGTTTGGAACTTGTGCTCTGGAGCAATCAGGTCTGGGGACAGGGACAGTGTTTCAAGTAATGGAGATCATGCTCAGCTAACATAGGAGAAGCATAGCCAGCTTAGGGGAAGGTCGAGATCTCAGAGGAAGAACATGTTTTGCAGATTGAGTGAGAGATGCTCAATTCCTTCTTTTTCCAAGTAGGAATAGGAAAGACCCTATAATGCTATCAGGCCTGGGAGGTACTTCCAAACTTGAACTAGGCAAATCTGTGGCATGATATGGTATGAAGTAGCTCAGAAGTTTTGCATGAAGCTTCAGGTACAATCCCTGGAATTTTGAGGTTAAAATATAAAAACAACTGTTTCCCCAAATGACTGCTAGTCAGATCTCACTGTAGCCCAAGTTTAGGCAATTTTGTAAACCTCTAGAAAATGCTGGACTGCAATGCCCAGCCTCCCCAGCCAGCATAGCCAATGGTGAGAGATGCTAGCATTTTCTGTGTTAAAGAACACCAAGAGGTTCGCAAGTTGCTCACCTGAGTATAAGTTGTGCTGGGTTGCAATTAGACTCACTTGGAGACTATGTTGCAATATAACTTATCAATCCCCCCCCCCGCCCCAATATTTCCACACCTTCTTTGAAAGGCTTCTGTGAAAATGTTCCAGTTTGCATCCAGTTTTGCTCAAGACAACTGCTTGTTTCCAGCTGATCCCAAAATCAGAAAGCAAAGAAAGAGCATTTCCGCTTGAATAAAAGTTGAGCAAATGGCTCTTTAGACTAGTGCTTGCTGGGGAAAAAATTAAGCCCTAATGTTCCTCTCTTCTGGGATCTTTTTAGCTTGCCCGCTCACTCCAGTAATAAGTGCCATGCAATATACTACAAATGGGCATAAGGGCACTGTGAGTTTCTCCTTAGTTGTCTGCTGGCTATTAGCACCCATTTCTCCATCCAGATGATAAGCAGATTTTATACCCACTGCTTTCCCTACAGTCATTACCAAAGTGGCATGTCCTCTCTCAAAAGAGCTGCCAAAGGCTCTCTCCTTTAATGTGTCTCTTTTCTTTGAATGAATACCAGCTCCACATAATAGAACCGTTGACCTCTTTTTCCTCAATTCAGCCCACCAGTTACACAAGTCTAAAGTTTCCTATAGAATAATTCTACTTCCTCCTTTATGCCTCACAGTTTCATGTGAAGGCATCATCTTTTTAAAGCACTCCTAGGAATATTTGGACTCCTTCAGTTTTAATGTGAAGGAATCTCATTAAAAATTAAATTCAATATTTTTGCATGCATTATGGGAAAGTAAAAGAAAAAAAGGATTGTAGATCAAATATGAAGATTTGAAGAAAATCTTTTAGAATCATAGAATCATTTAACTTTGCTAAAACAAAATTTGAGCAGGATTTTAATTTGCACATAATGGGTACAGTGTTCCCTCACTACTTTGTGGTTTGCTTTTCATGGACTTGCTGTTTCGTAGTTTTTTAAATAAACACTAAAATAATATTATAAATCATAAAAAACTATGATTTACAGTGGTGATGGTCTCAGTCTGGTGCAGGTGGCGGGGCGGAGAAGGAGCTCAAATGGCAGCGGGAGGAGAAGGAGGCGGCGCCATGTTCTTCTGCCTCTTTCTTCCCTCCTTCCCTCCCTCCCTCTTTCTACTTCCTTCCTAAGGAGAAGCCTAGCATCCCTACTTCGCAGATTTTCACTTATTGTGGGTGGTCCTGGAACATAACCCCTGCAATAAGTGAGGGAACTCTGTATATACTTTGGCTGCAGTTAGACAGAGACCTGTGGTTTTTTGTTTTTAAATCCACTGATTCATGGTGATCTTATCATGTGTTTTCTTGGTAAGTTTTGTTTGTAAGTAGGTTGCCATTCCCTTTCTCTGAAGCTAAGAAAGTGTGACTTGCCCAAGGCTGTCCAGTGGACTTCTGTGGCTGAACAGGGACTTCAACCTTGGTCTTCAGGAGTCTAAGTTAAGCACTCAAATGTTTATAAAATGGTGGGTTTCGCACTATACACTATCAACAAGCCTTGTGGCACTATTTCACCTTTTTTTTTCTTAATTGATTTTTTTCTAGTAAGAGAAAATTATGGAAGAAGCAAGGTGAAAGTGATGCTAATTGAAAATGTCACTTGTACTTCCTTTGAACTTTCATCAATGGGATGATGCCATTGTCTAGTTAAGACTTTGGCTGAAAGCTACCTACCTAGTGGTAATGACTTGAGGCTGCCATGTTAAGGGGTATGGGATCCGTTTCAAGTTTTAATTCTAACTTGAAAGAAATTAGCCAAGGTACTGAAGCTGTAGAGGGATCAGGTTCAGCACTTTGGATAGTTCCTTTGGAGCCTTGACTAAAGTTCAGAATGGAGTCACTCCCCCCCACTGCCACTGCCTTACAGTACTTTGAAATGCAATCTGGAGAGATGTAATCAGGAGAGTAAAATGTCTTATTACAAAATGCCTCTGCTTCTGAGTTCACATCCTAACAGGCTTTTGTTCTTTTTAGGTGTGTAATGTACACACACACCCACACACCACTATGGCCAAAAGCCTAACTGAGTCCACATCTCCACATGCCCAGTTGGGTATCCCCACTGCCTGGCATGCACTGGGAGGGCACCCTGTTGCTCTGGCCAGGAGGAAGGGAGGAAAGAGGAGAGGAAATTGAGACCACAGAGAAGCTGCTAGTCTCAACGTGGTCATGGAAAAAGGGAATGAGAGTGTACTTTCAAATGAAATGCACCAGCCCTTTCTTTCCCCCAAATGCTCAGAGCAGTTAAATATTTATGGACTGATTTACTTTGTCCCTCCCTTCTTTCCCCATGAGGAAATGACAATATCTGTTGACAGTGCAAGGTTACTGGATGGTGTGTAAGGGCATGCACCCTGTCCAAAAAGAAACTTGGGTGCATGTAAGTCACCAAAAGGATGCCAGGCTATATTGGCAAGTAATACACACACAGAGAGAGATAATAGAATGGGATTGAAAACAAAATGTGATTGTTCCAAATTTAAATTCTTATTATGGCTCCAGTGGCATTATACATTGTTGAATGAGTGCCTACTGTGTTGCTGCTTCTGGGTGTCATGAAACCAGATAAGGAACAATTGGCAGCAAGGCTAGGGGATCCTTAAAAATACGAAGAAACATTCACAGCACTTTGGGAAGGTCTGATGGGCTTGAATGAAAGACCTGATTCATAGTAACACAAGGATGAATAATCTCTTGGGCTTTAATGCTGTTGCATAATATGGTCAGCATATCATTCATGTGAGATACTGTGTCTGGTTTGGGTAAAATGGCCATAAGAGGATTGGGCAATGTGGCATCTTCATTCATCCAGCTGGTTTATCTGTTGGCCCCACCATGACCTCAGCCCCTTCTGGGACTGTAGGGTAGCCCAGTAAGTCTCATGCCTAGTCTTTGCCAATTGGTTTCTATTTTGGAAAACTACTGCAGAAATAATGTTCACATAGTGTACTTTTTCCAGGTAGATGGATGGGAATCTAGGGTTTAAAGGAAATAAAGGTGACAATCACTACAAAGTTGCATTTAAAAGTTCTTTACTCTGAACAAGGCTTAAAAATCAATTTGTAAGGAACAGCTGGTGAGTTCAAATGTGCGGTCATAGGCCCCGAGTAATGTATTGTAAATTGGCATTTTCTTTTTAAAGCAAGTGTGTGCATGCATGTATGTGCTCATGTGTCTGGACAGATGACACTTGTATTGTTAGGTTGATTCCACTATAGAGGGTAAACCACTCAGAAACTTTTCATTCCAGTCATTGGAGAAGAACTAAAATAATGAAAAGCTGATGAAAAGACTTGGGGAAATGTAACTCTTCTTTGGTTGAAGCAACAGTGCAATTCTATCTCTCTTAAAGCATATGTCATCTTGATAAATAAAAGTCCTGATAATCATTCATTTTTTTTGGTTTTGGAAGATCTTTTTTGCCATTGGGAGGAAAATTCTAAATAAATGTTTCTGTATCTTACTCAAGTTCTCTGCACTGTGTACATTCCCTTTTCAGGGAATTTAACTTTCTGCACATTTAGGTATCCCATTTTATATAATTCACTGCAATGAAGTAATTTTCTTGCTTTAGTTATTTGGAATAAATATAATTTTAATATCAGTACTCTAAAACTAATAGTTTAGTGGGCAATTACTTCTGAACTGCATATTGCTATTCCTTGTCACCTCTTGCAGGACTAAAAGAAATGTGTGTCTGTAGGGATTCATATATAAATGTTTCCCTAGCTCAGTTTAATTAGTGGTAATTAACATTCCACTCCAATGATACTAATTATGCATAATCATGGACTGAGAGTTCATGAGAAAATAGGTAAAAGTATTCCACATGTTGACTGAGAGGGAAAATGTCATATAATTCAGCAAGTTTAAAAACATTTAATAGCTTGTTTCTATGTGCACATTACTACCCTGCTGTTGTTTCTTTGTGAGCAAAATGATGTTGTGAGGCTGTAGTGTAGTGGAAGAAAGCAACATTTTGCAAGTGGGATGTGAGGATTGGTGTCCAATTTCACCCAGCAGAAGGCAGTGGCTCACCCACATGGTTCTGCACCCTGGTAGGAAGGTATCTTTGAAGTACCAGCTACAAGACATTTACTCTCTGAAGGCTCAGGGCTTCAGGAAATCTGGGATGGTGATGACATCTTTTTCTGCTCCTAGCTATTATTTCTGGGAGTTACCTAAGTGTTCCCACCGTCCTCTCCTCCATAACTAGTGGTTTATGAAAAGAGGTAGAAAGTGATGTTGGTAACTTCTGCAATGTCCAACAAAATGTACTCTATGATAATCCCAGATTATGCAAGTGTTTGTTTCTCCAAGACTCTGGCCATTTAATTTGGCTGTGAGGAATTCCAGACATCCCTTTCCTTTCCTTTTCCCACCATCAGCATTAATCAAGTGAGTTGCTAATTGGTTTGACCGGTGATCTATGACTCCAGAGACTAGGGTTCAAATTCTCGCTTGGCCATGAAAACTGACTGGGTGACTCTAGGCAAGCTAATACTGTCATATTTCAGAAAACACACAATAATAAATTGACGAATAATTTCAGCACTATAGAAACACATCTTGTGTTCCAGTTCCCAGTTAATGTACCAGTCACATAAAAACTAAACATTGTCATATGGGTCAAAATATCATAGACCTGCAGTGAAAACTAAGTAACTTTGAATTCAGAGGCAAACACAATGTTAGAATCTTTCATGCTGGGTTTGTTTTCCTCTTTTGTTCAGCATAGAGAATATTTTGTTGTGTGTATTTTTCTTTTAAATGTAAAACATCCTACATGCATATAGATATATTACAAATTAAAAATCTCTGGCCAAAATGCAAAACTTGTTTGATGGATTTTTCTTTTTGTTTCTTTGTCGTGCTTAAAGCAGAGGTGGGAGAAGTCCAGTATTCTTGTGAACATGAAGTTCTAGGACCTATTTGGGTGTTGGGGTTCAGCACCGTGGATAGCTCCTTCAATGCTTGGATGAAAGCCCATAGTGGATTCATTCCTCTGACATGGAAGTCAACAGTGCCATTGCATGTGTAGAATCAGTGGAGGAAGATCTATACCTTTCACAAGTACACCAAGGACTGGAAACATACAACTCTTGGTCAGGGCTGATGGATGTTACAGTTCAAAAGCGTCTGGGAAATCACATAATCCCCATCTCTGCTGTATATTAGTGAACAATCCATAAGACTTTCATGTATCCAAGTAAAAGTAGTCCACTGACCGTGACCTGGTGACCATTGTGATTTTAAGGAGAGCATGTGAACTACAAATGTGCAAATTGGCTCTGATTTTGTAGCTCATGTGTTGTTATGGCAACACTTAATATTGAATGAATGTTCTTTCCAAAGTTTAATGCATGATATCATGAATGTAATTCAAGGATGCCGTCGAGTGCTCAGACTTCCAATATTAGATTAGTATGCAGCATGACTAAATTACTTCACTGATAGGTTAGCATCCTCTTAGTATTATGCTTACCTAAATTCCCTTGCACCTGCACATGTACGTTTTTGCTTATGTGTGATATTCAAATGTAGCTCAGGGTTCTGAAAGTGGAATTATGCATGTTGTCCATTGCATTTTGTTGCAACTGTGCATGGCACATGGTTCTTTTTTTAATTAGTTGATTGCATTTAGTTGTGTTAACATTGAAATGCTGTGACAAGGTGGCATAGTACAACCAATACATGCTTGTGAGAACACAAAGTTATGTTAAGACTTCCCTATGCAGGATCTCAACCACTGGTATCTTGGGGGGATTCATTTGCATAGCTATGTACTAAAACAGAAAAATTTATCTTCACATCTATACATACTTAAAAACCATGGTGACAGACCTTAAAGAATTTCCTTAAACACACATAAAACCAAAGTGCCAAAACCCTACTGAGTTAATGATAGCAAGAATTTCTTTTAGTAGAATTAGCAAACCAGGGGCCTTTTCACACAACATCGTTAAAGCAAATCATTTCACTTTAATTGTGCTGGTTCCATCTTTTGGAATTTTTGTACTTGCAGTTTATGCAGGCATATTTGCTGTTCCTCCGGCATCCCCCTTCCACAAACTACATATTCCAGATTTCATAGGATGAAGCCATGACATTTAAGGTGGAATCATAATGCTGCAACTGCATAGTGTGAAAGAGCCAACTGGAACTGGAATTAAATTGACTCCAATTCTCCTGCTTTAACTTTTTTTTACAGTTCAGACCAATAGTATAATAACTTTTCTCCTTGAAATGATATCTGGAAAATTCACTTAGAGCCAAGTTGGGGACTTTGGTTCTAATGTTACACATTCCAATCAATAAATCATAAACATAGCAGTGGCTAAATAATTGTTTCATTGATTACGGATGAGCAAAACTAAGCCCAGAAAACCCATTATATAAAGAATAGTTGAAAATCTTTGTGTCAAGGGATCTAAGGAAGGAAGGATTAAGAACAAGGTCATGAGTGATTTTGATAGTTGGAGGATTGGAGGCCAAGGAGCTCTCTGGATTAGGTTAGCCTGTACTGATTTCCATTTAGAGCAAAATCATAGCAGTGGTGGGAATGCAGTCACCCAAACCCACCAAACCGAACTTTTAACATCTTCACCAGAAGCTTTGATGGGGTGTCCACCTTTGAATAGGCTACTTGGACAGGGATTTTATTATGCTGGGGCCTTGTTTATGGAATTCTGTCCTCTCCTCTATTCATTCCTGATGAATTTTAAATGCCAATTAAAAACTATTATGAGATACATGAGAGCTCAGTGATGCTTACTGAGCACTCACTAATGGAATTTTGCTGTTGTTATGTGATGTGAATATGATTTGTATGGCTATGTTCTGGCTGCATTCTGCCAGGCTTCGATAAGGACTGTTATTTTACAATGAGAGATTAAATTAATGTGGTAACGCATTTTGAAGATTGAGGTTAGATGAGATAAGATGTACTCAATACAAACATTTAATTCAGTTGTATACCAGTGCAACAAACCATAGTATTTTAAAAATACGAATGGTTCTTGACCCAGAAGAACATACAATCAATATCCAAAGGAAGTTGATACTCTGATGATAATTTCATGAAAACCAGTTTAGATACAGTGCACAGCTGTTGGCTTTTTGGTTTTGGAAAGTTGTCTAAATATTCTTACTGAAATATAGTTGCAATGGTTAGTCTTCCCCCACTCCAAGGGTGGTGTGCAATCTTATTTATTATGACTACTGACATCTGAAAACTGTAGAAGCAAAACTACTGTCTGCGGGAAAGAATTTAAAGCAATGGGACTTTGCACCTGCATCTAATTTGCTGCTTAAGCCATGCACAGGCAAACAAAAAATCTGAATTACTCCAAACACTGAGCTGAATTTATAACGTGTTTTCTGTTCACGCTGTTCACATGAGGTGTTTTGACTTCTGCAGGCTGGCAGTCACTGAATCCAGAAGGCGTTTATCATCTTTATCTAAAAAGGAAAAGCAATTAAAAATATTAACATGTGGTATATGGAAACCTACAGTGCTACATTCACCTTAGGGTTGCTATAAGTCAGAAATGACTTGAAGGCACACAACAACAACACTTGGCTAAGCTCATAGAAAATTATGTTGAAGCTTACCAGGCCAAGATCTAAGGGCAGCAATTGAAGAAGCACCATCTAATGGGAATATCGTTTCTATTCCAAAAGGGCTTCAGCCAAGTAATCATAACCAAGTGACCAATGCAATTAAGGCACTGGCTCTTTGTTGCTGTTCTCCATCATTTGGGGCAGGAGGTTGGTTTGTGAAAGGGGCCTTATAGAACAGGGACAAACTATTTGCCTGGTGACAAACTTGCCAGTTCGGTTTGGATTATTACAGCCCAAAAATGTAAAGTAGTTATAAAGCAGGTTCAAAATAAGCAAATATTTTAAGAGGTCAATTTAAAGCAGAGGTGTCCATCCGTGGAAAGAGTGAAGCCCATTCCTCATTTATGCTCCCTCAATGGTCCACACCAGGCATGGGCAAACTTCTGCCCACCAGGTGATTTGGACTACAACTCTCAACATTGCTAACAGTCTACTGGCTATTAGGAGTTGTAGTCCAAAACACCAGGAGGGCTGGTCCACACCATTCCATTTCAGCATACTGCAAGTGACGTTGTATCACATTTGCCTTTTGACCAAATTTGTAGCCTTTTACCAGGTTTTTCGGTAGGGGGAAGGGGTGTTCTTCATTTTCTGGCAGGTTTGAGGTGCATTGGGCTAGTTCAGGAACAAAAAGTTGCCTTGAAAGTGGTGTGATTTTTTAAGGAAGTGATTTGGGATATTTACAGGAGCCACACTTTTGTATCCCAAGGACCACGTGGCTCCTGGGTTGCACTTTGCTCAACCCTATTCTGAAGTCCCCTTTTGGCTATAGCCTTCAAAATAGAGGCTCAACTTGTGTTGGAAGTTGGTGGAGAATCACCTTCCACCAGTGCATGTCTGCCTGGTGCATGGATTCTGGGGGGCACATCCTTACAAACAAGCAGTGTCTGGGGTACAGAGGATTCCTGGGTAAGAACCAGCTGGGAAAAAAAGGACTTGGACTTTGTCCCAGGAGGACTGAACTGGTGAAGGCTGTTTCTTCTGGAATCTCCAACCTCCACTCATTGGAGGGCCCTCTGGTGTTAGTGATCTGTAATTGTATATTATGTGCATGTGTATGTGTATTATTGCACAAAAGTATGGTCATAAAGTATAATGGAAGGTGAGGCCAGCACATATTGCCAACAGAATTCTGGCCAGATATTCCCATATTTCAACACAAGTGAAGTTATTATATGTATATTTGTCAGAAGCTTATTACATAGTGACTCACCATCCAATTGTGTATGAATCTATTAAGGCTGAGGTTGTATACGCAAACATCCACTTAAGCCTACAGTCCTGAAAGTGAGACCCACCTAACTCAATGAGGCTTGCTTTTAAATATATATTTATATATCTTTCTCCTAATGTGGGATCCAAAGTAAAGAACTGCAGAGTAAATCATGTCTATAATGATACTATATTAATACAATCACTGTGATTTACACCACTTTGCATAGCAAGCTTGTCACCAGGTAAATATAATATTTGAAGATACTGTCTGAAAAAAGATATTCCAACATATTATATTGGTTGCTGAAATGGAATAGGTCAGAAGCAGGCAGGTTTAGTCGATGTTTTACCTACCAGGAGTTGTTTGAAATAAAGCCAAAATACAATTTCAAAATTAATGTCAGGCATTTCATTTTAAAACATATCAGTTGTGGCTACTGATTCTGATATCAGTGGGATGATGAATCTACTCCAGGATATATTCATAATCTTACAGGTGCTATCTAATGATGCATCTACCCTGTAGAATACAGTTTGACACCACTTTAACTGCCATGACACAATGTTATGGAATCTTGGGAGTTGTAGTTTGGTGAGATACCAACACTATTTGTCATAGGAGACTAAACCTTGTAAAATTACACGTCTCACAATTCTATAGCATTAATCCATGGCAGTTAAAATGGTCGACCTGTATGAATTCTACAGCATAAATGCAGCAAAAAGGTGCTGAATCTGAACACTAGGGTTCTTTTATAATTTAGCCAGTGGTTTTCAACCTGTGGGTCCCCAGGCGTTTTGGCCTACAACTCCCAGAAATCCCAGCTAGTTTACCAGCTGTTAGGATTTCTGGGAGTTGAAAGCCAAAACATCTTGGGACCCACAGGTTGAGAACCACTGCTTTAGATAAAAACCCAAAGTGTATTCACCAAGCCACTGTGACAGATGAGCCACCAGTGGTCACAATGACACAGTGACATTGATTTTTATCTTCCAGTTATAGTAAAACAATGGTTTCAGATAAAAAATAAAAATAAAACTGAATTATCCAGCCAAATAAATTTTCATGACTGATGACATATCCGTTTTTTTAAGCACTTATCAACATTATTCTCAGTTTTTACAGCAAATTCCATAAAAATGACAGCTTGCACTTGAAGAGGAAATGCAGTGTAAACCAATCAAGAGAAAAATGAGTGGGAAGAAACCATAAGTCTGCTGCTTCTTACCCTTCCCTGGACTTCCTCATCTAGACAACTGGGTTGGCATTTGTGTCTTTGGGTTTATTGTAGAAGGAGATTATTCTGTGCCTCCTTCAACAATTATTTGCCCCAATGTAATTGTTCTTTTGAATCACTGGAAATTAGGGACAAGGCAAATGTTAAGGGGTACCTAATGGCATTAGAATGCTATTCTGAAGCCTGGAAAGGACACCATCTTTGCAGATCTCCATTGAGAACATGTAAGAATACTGCAGAATTACGTCTTCCTTCTTCTCCCAGCTGCAGAACCACCCTAGACACTACCTGTGTGTACCTCGCACCCTCTCTTGGCCATAAGAGTGCACTTTGTTATTCAAAAGATCAGCTCCACTTGGGCTGAAGGAGAAAATTGATAAAGGGATGCTGGAAGAATGTAATGCTACTCCAGCATAATGAAGGATCACAGCTCCCACTCTCCATTGAGATCCTTCTCCAGACTCCAAGTCCACTAAAAATGTTTAATACCACTAAGTTAAATTAGCTGTGGCCTCATTCATGACTTTAGCTCTAGTGTGCATTGTCCTTTTGAGAAATATCTGGCATGGGATGCTGAGATAGTTCAAGATCAAGGTGTTGGAGAAAGGGACATCAATCCTTTGCTCCTGACACAGTCCCAATCCAATTCAAAACACAGAAAGTGGGAGAGAGACTTAGAGACAAACACAGACACTATTTGCCAATCAGTAAACTGTTCCCTTTGGAGTCATCCTTGAAAACTATTATGAGGAGTTGCAACTTTTTTTTATTAAGAACATCACAGTAAAAAAAAACAACCACCACCCAACTAATTGGTCCAAACCCGTTGAGTCTCATAATTCCTGGCTCAAAGGACTTACAAATGCATTGTGCAATTTTACTGTCTTTGCACAATTTTACTGCTTTACTGTCTTTGCAATGGTAATAAAAAGTTACAAAACAAAATGGGAAAACATTTGAAGATCAATCATGGAAGCTGAACTTCCCTGAACTCTCTACAAAATTATGTAAAAGTGATAGGATGGTTTTAGAAAGAAAGCTGCCTCTGGAAGCCTTCTGAGTCCTTTATTCTGCTCTAGGGGTGCTGATGTTTAGTCACCCAGTGAGGTTTTCCAGATCCACTGAAGCCCTTCACTGCTGAAAAAAAAAGTCTCCGTATGGAAAATTATATCCTACAAAGCCTCCAGAAGCCACAATTCTCCGTTTTAAAGGTATTGCAGAGTTCGAACACTGAACAATGCTTGCTTGGGCTGCTGTGAATTGCAGTTCAACATCTCAAGGTTGCACAATTCCCAACCTGATGTAACTCAAGTTCTTTCTCCCTATCAAGAAACATAAAGACTGCTATTTTATCTGTTCCTTTGCATGAGGATAAGAAAGTACCAGCTTCATTAAAGTTAGTTCCAATCATGCAGTTTGCTTTCTCATTGTCAACATGAACGTTACATCCTCAGCACAGTTATGTTAATGAACAAGCATTGGAAACATTGGTTTTAGTCAAGGAAGGAACTCAACTTACCATATACGGTCAATGTGCAGCTACATTTGTCATTTCCAAGCTCATTCTCAATTAATATGGAGTACTCGCCACTGTCCTTGAGGGTGCAAGTGGGGATCATCAGTGTGCAGACTCCGCTGCTCGAATTGTACCAGAATTTAGAATTAGCTGTAATGTTAACATTTCCTTTGTACAATGTAACCACAGGGCGGGGGTTGCCCAAGAATGCACAGCTCATGGTACAGTCAAGGCCCCGGCGTACTACATGGTTCTTCAAAGGGGTGATGAAATGCGGGGCATGGCGCCAGTCTCGTTCATGATATTCCTTTATATTGGCATTGAAACGTTCTGTTGACAAAATGTGGTGATTAGTTCTAATTTCAAAAGATGTTTAGACCAGGTGGTTATCCAGATTGTGGCAAAGCTTAGACATTGGACTTAGCCATGTCCCAATGCTAAACCTCCATTGAACCACACCATTCAGTGGGCTAATTACTCCCTCAAACTCACATACTTCACAAGTTTGTTATGAACTATACCTGGTTTAGGAGAGTTTTGTACATGCTTTGAACTTACTGTAGCAATTGAAGCTATCTGTTCATCCATTTGAAAATCAGTCCACGACATGCTAATGTGGAGAAGAGCAAACCACAGACCACTTACTACAATGTGGTCTGAGCCCTGCCACATGTACAATGGAGGACCTTCTTACAACGACATCAGATGCACTCGAAGTGGCCAGTTTCTGGTCAAAGGAAATTTAGTATAATGCCAAATTTTTAACTTTGTTTGTGGTTTTTATACATTATAACGGTATTCTCAATTCACTTCTGACATGATAAATAAATAAATATTCTATACTCTTCTATGCTGGTGTTTGCATCAATTTAGTCCTTGAGTGTCTGACATAGCTCTAGTTTTACTATCTGGGATTATAAAGTTTATTTGTAAATGTTCTTACCCTCATTGAGGAAGAGAGTTCTGATATATTAAGAAAACCCATTGGGAAAAAAGTCTACTGCTTCAAGATCTTTTGTCTCTGTATTATAAGGACAGAAAGAAGCAGAGCTTGGAGACTTTCCTTTTTATTAGAGAAGTTACAGTCACCTGGGTTTTTGGGAGATCTGGGAGCTGTTGTCCCACCCCCCACCCCCCAATAATCTTTCCATACTCTGGACAAACAAATTTAGGCAGTCCCCAAGTTACAAACATATGACCTACAAATAACTCATAGATAAGAATGGAGGTGAGACAACAGGAAGTGAGAGAAATCTACCTCTAGAAAGCGAAATTCACGTCTGGAAGAGTTATGGGGAAAAGATGTCTCAATTGAAACTTTATCACCAAGCCTTGTTTCCACAACAAGTCAAATTTTTCAATATCATGGGAAACAGGTGTCTCCACTGAAGTTTTCTCACCAATTCTTGTTTCTGCACCAAGCCAAATTTTTCAAAATCCAATTATCACAGGGATAGAAAGTGAGGTGAAATCTTCTGAACAGGGGCACAGACAGCAAAACAAATACGACAGGGGTGTTAACCCTTCCCTGTGCTATCCAAAGCTACAATGTATACAGAACCTAACTTGTTCGTAACTTGGGAGCTGCCTGTACTCTGAACAGGACATAATTATGAAATTAGTTTCCACAAAATCTAATGGTCATTGGTCCAGATAGTTTTAAAAATGAATGAAACAAATCCATGGTGGAGAAGCCATAAAGACTGTATGGAACCTTTAGGTACAAAATTACTAAGAGCATCAGAGGATGGGATAGATGTGGACTCTCACACCCTGTTTGTGGGCTTCTTGTCTGGCCAATGTAGGAAACGGGCTAGATTAACCTTTGGTTTGTTTGGGCTGTGACAGAGTCAAACTAAAGGGTTTTCTATTTTATTAAATCACAACGGGACACTTATGGTGTGCATCAGTGACAATCCCTTCTCCCTGCTACAGCCGTGGTCATTTTAAAAACCTTCACTGCAGGAATAGGAAGCCTTAATAGGTTTTGTAACACTATGGAAGGGTGTGTGTGTGTGTGGGGGGGACGGGACACACATAACACTATGGAAGGGTGTGTGTGTGTGGGGGGGACACACAAATATTTCTGAGATTCTAGTGTTGTGTCTAGCTCTGTGTTTCAGAAGCACTTCGTTTTCTGAGGAACTCCAGGTCTGATAACGAAACCAAATTTGCATGCAGGACAAATATTTCCTCCTTTCACTGAAGCCCACTGAGAAAAGTTCCCAAAGGGCATGAAATCTGGAGGCAACTGTTTATTTATCAGATAGCTGAATGTGGGCTGGAAATGAAGTTACTGCAGACAATCCCTCCCTAACTGTTCTGTATGGCTTCCTATTGTTTTTATACTGTGTAGCACTTTGCCCTTGATCTACAATTATTATTTGTTCCAAAACCAAAGCAAGTTGTGCTGACAGAAAACAATTCAAAAGAGTTATATTAAGCGAAAAGACATGAATTCAAAGAAACATATTGTGTGTTATCTATATTGTGTGTATCTACAAAACAACTGGCTTGACTGCCCCTGTAACTTATAATAATAATAATAATAATAATAATAATAATAATAATAATAATAATAATAATAATAATAATTTTATTTTTATACCCCGTCCCATCTCCCCGAGGGGACTCGGGGCGGCTTACATGGGCCCAGGCCCAGGCAACAAACAATATAAAACTCAACAGTAGAAAACAAATCAAAAACAGATAAAACCAGATATACCAATAAATAATAATCATACTTTGGTAAAAACCTGGGTTGGCTCCTAAACGAGGAATGGGCCAGAAAAGTGCAAATAGTGTAATTTTAGTAATTAAAGGAAGTTCCTAGTAATTTAATTGAGATTAAGGGGTTACAACCTACAATTTATAAAATAAACAGGCCTGTTTGAATTTTTGACTACAGGTGTGCAGAACCTCGTTTTATTTTCTGAACTCATTTCCTTGGTGAAACAAGAATTAATCATATATCCAAGCATTAGAAGATGAACACATTCCGATTCCAAATTATGAGCTTCAAAAGTTTCAGCTTTCAGCTGCCTTTAAAGTTAACTGTCCACTTTGATTGTGAAAAGGCCATGGAAAATTGGAAACTGAATGCATACATATCAAGAGTCAACAAAACCCTTTCACAGTAAATGAAGGATCGTTCAGCCTTGCATCCTTACCTTTGTCTTTGCTTATATGCCAGGAATCCTTTGAATCTAGAGGGTCACTATCACCAACATCGTTCCGGGCAATGACACGGAAGAAGTATTTCCTGCCAGGAAGCAGGCCTGTGACTGTGTATTTGTTGCTGTAGACTTTCTCTGCTGCTGTGAACCAAGTGGCAGTGCTAGTGTCACGTTTCAGGATGACGTAATGGGCACCACTGTCCTCCTTCACATCTGGAGAGTGGTCCCATTTTAGTGTTACTGTATTTGGCACCTCCTCAAACACGTTTAGGTTGGTAGGTGGCCTTGGGAAATCTACGGCAAAAATATGGAGTGTGAGCAAAGCCCGCCCTAGGTATTTTTCAAGTGTAGGCGAACAGAATTTTGGCACCCCCCCCCCCCAAAACCAATCACTGAAAAATAAAAGCGATAAGCGAAAATGTTGGATAATAAGGAGGGATTAAGGAAAAGCCTATTAAACATCAAATTACTTTAAGATTTTACAAATCAAGCACCAAAACATCATGTTTTACAAGAAATCAACAGAGAAAACAGTCTCAACTGCGCTCCCGTATGTTTTGTGACCGCTTAATTCGCCTCATTGTTGGACCGGCTCTGAGTGTGAGTCAAGATTTCATCTCTCTCTAGGTTCAGCTATAGAATTAATGCGGTTTTACACCACTTTAACTGCCCTGGCTCAATGCTATGGAATTATGAGAGTTGTAGTTTTGTGAAATCTTTAGCTTTCTCTGTCAAAGGGTGCTAGTGTTTTGCCAAACTCCCACAATTCCATAGTATTGAGCCATGGCAGTTGGTGTAAAACTGCATTAATTCTACAGTGTAAATGCCAATTTGGTGTCTCTTTCCCTTGTATTCTTTTGGTATCCATTCTTTATTTTGGAAGCAGTCTGTATCATCAGATGAACAGATGGACCTGTACTGTCCATGTATTATTTTTTTCCCACAAGAAAAGTTACACAGCCTACATAATTAGATCTTTCAATCTACTTTGGGCATTGGATCAATTTATGAAAACATTGGATTGAAATGACCATTATTAGACTCTGGCATTCACACCTCCTCTACAGTAGTCTCCATGGCTCATTAGCAGAAATGCTGCCCTTAATTTTTGCTACACAATGTTATAAAAACAACAAGAGTGCAAAGCAATAGCTAGAGGCAGAGAATACTCATTAAAGCAAACACCCGGCTCAGCAATCAACTGCTGGATTATTTTATTTCATTAGCACATAACAATGATTTGGCTAGGAACATTTAGATTTCCTGTGACCTAAAAAAATGTACTAGCTGAATGCTTTTGCTATTCTACAGTTCTACAGTTCTACTCATTATTATTTCTAATAAGTCTATATCATTTAAAGAAGCGTTTCCCTTTATAATCAATTAATCACTCTCTTTAGAGATACATTATTTAGTTACATGGTATATTCTTTTGAGATTTTATGAAGATTTGGTCAATTCAATTCATACCAATACTTTGATGATTAAAATAATTTTAATAAAGTAATGCATTAATTGTTGATTAAAACTTCAATTAAGATAATATTTTATTGGTCAATCGATTGTTTGAAGACTGGGGATAAGTTTATATTGAAAGCCTGGAAAGATTTTGCATAGAAATCTGCTTTGCAACATTTATTTATTTACTGTATGTATATACTGCTTTTGTAAAGTGGTTTACAACATAATAGTGGCAAAATTCAATGCCAAACATACATGTGAAAACTAAATCGTAATATCTAAACAATAACATATAACTATGAGTTAAAATCATTAAGACCATTAAAACATGACATAAACATCATTTAAACATTAAGACATAGAATTAAAGCATCCTAATATAAACATGGGAAATTTTACATGGGAAAGGAGCTCTGCTTGGAATAAGAATATTTCTGTATGAACTATTCTCAACTTGAAATTTCATTGTCAAAGAGATAAAGCAAAATATATCATCAACAACAACATAACAGCAGAGCCATTTCAAAAGATGAGAAGCATTTGATGCACAATGTTTTAATGATGACATATGTTCAGGCTATTGGATTAATCTTACATCCAATATGAGCCTACCTAGTTTCTGAAAGCCACAGGAGAGGACCTTTTTCCCAGTCCTATCACTCTTACAGGCTGAAAATTGCTAAGGACATGAGATAGGATCTGAAACTTCATCCTTAGGGAAGTTAGAATTGACACTTCTTGTTATCCTTCTGTCAACAGGCAAAGACTTTTTTTAATTCTCCCAGGCTTTCAGAACTCAAGTTTTTTAAGGAAAGTACTTTGAAGAGTAAGCTGGATTGTTTTACACTGTACTGTTTTAAAACTGCATTTTATTATTTTTAAAATGATGTTTTTAAATGGATTAACAGTGTTAATAGTTTAATGCCATTTTAATGTTGACTTTTTATATATTTTGAATTATATTATAATCATTTTAATTTGTAAACTAAACTGTTCTATGTCTTTTAATTTATGTTTTAATGGTGTTGCATCCCGCCTCGAGCCGCGGGAGAGGCGGTTAATAAATTCATATAATTATAATTATAATTGTTATAGCTCCAGTTTTGGGGGGAAAGCAGGATATAAAAGAAGATGACAACAACAACAATAATGCCTTAGGGAACCTAAATATTCTTGATCAAATCACCATTATGTGCTAATAAAAGAAAATAAATTGAGAGGTGACTGGAAAATTATGCATTTTCTTTAATGAGGATTTTCTATGTCTTACAACTGCCCTGTGCTCAAAAAGTTTTTATGACACTATAACAAATACTGTAGGAAGCATATTTACTAATGAGTCACGGAGATTGTTATAAAAGAGAAATGCACATCACAGCCCGATAATGAGTGGAAATAGTCAATGCTTCCTTCTGAACAGACAGAAGCAGTGGTGCACAATATCGCTTTCACCCGTCCCTCCCACACCCTCAAGACACACTCTTGTACCTGTTACTCGCACATGGATGTCGTAGCGGGCTTCCCCATAGTCATTGCTGAGCACAATACGGTAGAGTCCAGAATCCATGCGTTTGGTGCTGTGGATGAGGAACTGGGAGTGATTCTTGCCTTTAGTGATGCTCTCTCTCCCCCTTGTGGGAACGCCATCCTTTTGCCAGACCACATTTGGGGGAGGAGACCCCTGCCAGAAACAAAATGATGCAAAAGGTGTAAGTTCTCCCACCTGTTTTTCATCAGTTCTTTTCACCTCATTTTTCCTCACTTGCTCTTTGACATATTCAATAATTGCACCCAACACAGCAGGTAGGGGAGGGAACAAATAAAAGGAAACAAGAAGAAATGTACAGGAGAAAACATGGCTGCTGCTTCCACTTAATATTAGGGTGGCAATATTGTAGCCCTCCAGATGTTGTTGGACTGCATCCCACAGTGGTGAGGAATTATGCCATTTGCATCCTGAATTTCTACCAAAGGTGCATCTGAGCTACACAGTTCTTTTTTTCATGTCAGGAGCGACTTGAGAAACTGCAAGTCACGTCTGGTGTGAGAGAACTGGCCATCTGCAAGGACGTTTCCCGGGGGATACTCGGATGTTGTGATGTTTTAACCATCCTTGTGGGAGGATTCTCTCATGTCTCCGCATGTTGCTGGAGCTGATAGAAGGGGCTCATCTGCACTCTCCTTGGGTTGGATTCGAACCGGCAACTTCAGGTCAGCAACCCAACCTTCAAGTCATCAGTTCTGCTGGCACAAGGGTTTAACCCACTGTGCCACTGGGGATGGCGCAGTGAAATTTATTATTTTTTTCTTAGGGTACTTGCTACTTTCTAAGTATTTCACCAAAACACAAATTTTGGGATTGAATAGGAGGTAGCCGTGATAATCAAAGTGATATGCTATAACAGATCTGCACCTATAACAGACATTTTGAAGTAAGGGTGGGGAATTACTGTGAGTTCAATTGCCCACCTTCCAGAGACGGCAGACACAAGAAAGTCAGTCTTCAGCATAAGTAACATTCAGTGATGGGAGCAAGAGGCTCAAATGATTTTGCACAAACTGCGTAGGGACAGAGGCAATGACCAAGGTAGAGATCACTGAGCAACCAAATAATAAAAGTGTGCTAAACCCTAGAGAAATTTCTTAACTACAAGAGTTGGAAAAAAGAGGAGTTGAGTTTGGAGATACTGGCTGGTGGGCCGCAATAGCAGCCAGAAGGGGGAAGGGTTCCCACCAGCTACTCAGCTCTAGAATATTCTGTTTGCAGTCTTCTGACCACTTCCCCTCTCGGACAGTTTTGTCTTTTTATCTCTTTTGATCACCTTGCTTTCCCACTTCTTCCACCTGATAATCCTCCTTCTTTCCCCTGCCCAAATCTCTCACATGCCCGGGAGGAACAGCTTTTTCTTGTCAGAAATCTAAACTGTTTTTTCGGTTATTGTGTATATATTATTATTGGTTTTTATTATTGCTCTTTGATGTTTCATATTTTGTCATTGTTTTGTATCTGATTTTGCTGTAAGCCGCCCCGAGTCCCCTTCGGGGGAGATGGAGGCGGGATATAAATTAATTTATTATTATTATTATTATTATTATTATTATTATTATTATTATTATTATTATTATTCTGATTGCTTGCAAAAGATTTCTGAAATGAGTTCTCTTAAAGCAACGGAGAGAATGTCCCTTGTTGCCTCTGTCAACCCTAAAATCTGGCAGAAGGAAGACCCTTGGAACCCCTGCAGGAAAATAGCCAAGAAAACTAAGGGAAGGGTTTTGTGTCTTTTGTTAAATTATTATTTCCAGTCCAACAATCCTGCAGACATCAGGAACAGAATTATGCTCACAGAGGCAGCCTGAATCCTGCCTAGCTTCAGTCAGGTAAATTCCCTGCAAGCAACCCACAAAGAACAGCACTGCTGGATCCCCTTTCACAAAGCTTTGTAGCATGGATTTTACTAGAGAGGAGGAGATTACAGGGTTGCTAAAGCCCTGATTAGTTTGGCATCCCAAACCAGCATTATTCTGCATTACTGTGATTACTTTAATAGCAAATCACCCATGTTTGAAATGCTGCCTCTGCACTGGCAATTATTTCTTGTCTGGGTGGGTCACATGTAAAGCCAGACTAGACGATGCATTGATTTTCTGGTTGTTTCATGCATCTGGGATGTTGGTGTGTGTCTGAGTAACAGTCACAGTAGAGGAACAATTGGGATCTGGATCATAATTCATGGAGCAGGGGTCTTTTTTTCCTGTGGTGATCCTAAGGATCAAGGTATGGAAAAAAACCTGGGCAGTGTATTCCCAACTTGTACCCCAAGATTTTCACCAACTCAAGCTTTTCTTCATCAGCTTTATCATACTAGCCACTGGACTTGACAATGAAAAAGAACAATACACCCATTATAAAACCCCATTATTAAATGTACCATGCAGTAATTTTCTCTTTCAACAGTTGTGACTAGGATTTTTCTTTTATATAAAATCTGCTATCTTTTATACCAAGGATTCACTTACATTAGCTGCCTTAATCCTTTCTATTTCGTTCACCCAATCTTTCATTGTAAAGTAATTCTATAATCCACAAAAGGGTGAGTCTCTCTGGTTTAATAATAAATAATAATAAAACTTTATTTATACCCTGCCACCATCTCCGCACGGGGACTCGGGGCAGCTCACATGGGACAAGGCCCGACCAGCACAATTTACAAAAACAACAGCATAAATACATTGAACAATATAAAAAAAAATTAAACCACAGTAAGACAATAAAACAAGAGTTAATACAGCAGTAATAATAATATCAATCAACCACCAAGTACAATTCGACTTCATTGGTGGTGGCGGGGTGGGGCGACTGCAGCAGCAATATAAAAATAACATCATCAGTTAAAATATCAGAATAAAAGGGACCTAATAAAATTCAGGATAGAGTTATAATGCCAACTGAGCCTGGTCATCCAGTGACTGTCTCACCAAAGGCCAATCTCAACATCCAGGTCTTCAGTTGTTTCATGAAGGAGGATAGAGAGGGAGGTTTGAAAGAAATCTAATGAGAACAAGCAGTTAATTTATGTTATATGGATTTCAGGATTATCAGGAGGCTGTATGATATATCACAGATATGCCACCATACTATTCAACCAAAACAGATCTTGTCTGATTTTGGAACCTAAGCAAGGATAGGCCTAGCTAGTACTTGGGTGGGAGACTACCAGGGAACTCCAGGTTGTACTGTTAAGACTTACTGACAAAGCAAAATGATGAAACCATTTGCATGATGAAGACGCAGCTAACCATAATGTACAAAGAAATGACTTACATTAAAGCTGGCATGGATACAGAGGGCTGTCCCAGCCCGAACAACCATGTGGTTCTTCAGCCTGGCACTCAGGTCGAACTTCGGAGCAGCTAGAAATCACACCAAAGTACCATAAAAAAAAGAGAGATGAAAATAATTAGAGGGGATACTGTCATTTGCTTTTCGGGTACCTCTTGTGTGTTTTCAAAGGATGAGTGGTTCAGTTCATTCTGGAAATGCTGACATGATGGCCCTGTAGTAGCATTTAGAAATGACTCAGGAGACATTTTCTTTCTATTTTAATTCCAGACACCTACAGGCTCTGGGTTCGAAAAGGAAAATTGACAAGGAGGAGGGACACAACATTTCTTTAGGAGACATTTTTCCAAAGAAAATTGGTCTTTTGATCTCTGCTTTCCCACCTCCACAAAAAAGAATATCTGGTCTTTTTATCTTTTCATTTATGGAAGCAAAAAAGCTGACTCCATGTACCTTTCTCTTTGGAGCTTGGAAGGTTTACTTTATAGGACTACAGATCCTAGAAATAACCCTAGCCATCTTTTCCGAGCTCTGCTTCCCTCTTGCATCATTGCTTCAACCAAATCCACAATCCTACACAGAGGAAATGATCTTTTAAAATGCTGGGGATCATGTCCACATTGGTTCTAAGTGAGTTTATCCATTGATCTATGTATCCATGGAAATCAAGATAAACTATGGGAGGTTCAAGGTGATCCTTTGTCTTGGTATGGAATGGTGCAAACATAGCACCAACAAGAATGCTATGTTTTCATACTGGGAATCCTGTGCCATTGGAGCTCCTGCTGGGCTGTGAAGAGACAGTTATGGGACACTGGTATCAATGCATACTGGACCCTCAAGTGATACCTGGAGGAGGCATGGCCAGGACTCCATCTTTCAATTCAATTGGTTCTCCCACTCCAGCCTCATTCACAGCACGGATCCGGAAGAAATATTTCTGCCTCTCCTGCAGTCCTCCCACTGTGTAGTTGGTACCAGTAATTGGGATCTTGGTGCATTTGGACCAGTCCTTGGTGTCTTCAGCCCGCATCTCCAGTATGTAGCCTGAAGGTGCGTCACCTTCGTCTGGCTGCTGCCATGCCAAAGAAATGCTGGAGTTGGAAGAATCAGCTACATGCAAACCCTTCACCAGTCCAGGAGGTTCTGGAAAACATCCACAATACTTATTTATTTCTGCATTGTTTCATTAAAATATATACATCCTGCTCTGTATCTAACGGTCTCAGGGCAGCTTATAATGAAAGCAATTTAAAACAGTAAATAACTGCAAAAGGTTAGAAAGGCTACATTATATATTAAATATTATCTCAATTAAAAACAGACATTTAAAATCTGTTAAATCAATCCTGAATAGTATAACTGTAAAACATGTGCACCCTGGATACAATCGGTTTGACTCAAAGGCTTTAAGAAAAGACGTATACAACACAAGTGTATATTATCAAATAGAACATACAGTAGAGTCTCGCTTATCCAACCTTCGCTCATCCAAAGTTCTGTATTATCCAATGCAATCTTCCTCCCGCCAGGACCCACAGCTGTTTTTCTAGGCAGCAATGTGCAGCGGGCCAACACGCCCAACAACAACATGTGCAGCCACATTCCCAAACAAGTGGCAGACTTCTTGTAAAACATGGTGTTTGGGTGCTTAATTTGTAAATTCATAATGTAATTTGACATTGTAAATAAGAGATTATGGGATCAGGATGTGATATGCACTAGGAGTCAGTTAAGAGGAGAGACATACTGATGGGATCCCTTGCCACAACCGAGTTGGAAGCACTGCTTGGAAGTCCAGGACCTGCTCGGTTCACAGGAATGACGCGGAACTCATATTCTGTATCTTCCAATAAGCCATCCACTTTGCATTTAGTATCTAAACACATACAGATGATTAAAAATAACACAAAATTCAAAATGAACAAATGGGGATGTTTCCCCTCATAGAAACATGATGAAGCAGCAATCATCTTCCTATTCAAGTTCATTCAAGACAAATTGTGGCAGATTGTGGTGTTTTGCTGTCCCCCTGTGGCCATAAATGTAGTTTCATTGCGACAGAAATCTGTTGTGCGATTACATTGATTTGCAGCCTGACATGGCAGGAGATGTGAAGCAATCATGCACAAATGGACAGAAAGGTAAGGAGTAAAATAATTAATACAACTGTACAATTTTACTGAATTTAATTAATTAATTAAATCATTCTAATGTTTCTATGAGACAGTGTGGTGTAGTGGATTTGAGTGCTGGGATGACAACTCTGGTTTGAATTCATGCTCAATCATTGAACCCATAGGGTGACCTTCTCAGAAGAAGGCAAAAACAAAGTTCTTCTGAACAAAGAAAATTCCATGATAGGTTTAATTTAGAATTGTCAAAAGTCAGAAATGATTTGATATGTTTCTGCAGATAAGTTTCTGGTCTCAATTCAAGGTGCTGTTATCACCTATAAAGCCCTAAACGGTTCAGGTCCAGCCTATCTTTGCAATTGTATTTTCTACTACGAACCTGAGTGAACTTTAAGATCTGCTGGAGAGGCCCTTCTCTTGCTCCCATTGCCGTCTCAAACACGGTTGGTGGAGACGAGGGAGAGGGCCTTCTCGGTGGTGGCCCCCTGGCTCTGGAACTCCCTCCGGAGAGAAATTAGATTAGCTCCCACCTTGGCCACATTTCGGAAAGACCTGAAAACCTGGTTATTTCAATGTGCTTTTGACTAATTCAGCACAATTTGACAGAGGCTTTTTACCTCCACCTATACCCAGTTACTGCACTTTCTAACTGGCCCATCTTATTAGTGACCTTGCAATATACTGTACATGTATTATTTATTTATTTACTATATTTATATCCCACTTTTCTCAACCCCTGGGGGGACTCAAGGCGGCTTACAAATGGCACTACATAGTGTCTCCAACATAAAACATATAAAGTTACATTAAACTTAAAATAAGCATACATAAAAACGTATTTAAATACAATCCAATGTTAAGACAAAGCATCTAAAGACTAGGTCTAAGGCCGATCCAGAGTCAATTGCACGATATCAAGTAAACTTATTGCACAACTACTTCTTGAAGGCTTGCTCCCAAAGCCAGGTTTTAAATCTCTTTCTGAAAGCCAGAAGGGAGGGGGCTGACCTGACATCACTTGGGAGGGAGCACCACAACCAAGGGGCCACCACGGAGAAGGCCCCATCTCTTGTCCCCACCAACCATGCTTGTGAAGGTGGTGGGACCGAGAGCAGGGCCTTCCCAGACGTTCTCAGACTCCGAGGTGGTTCGTAGGGGGAGATATGTTCGGACAGGTAGACTGCCTTCAATTTCTGAACATGCCCATTGCACCTGGCTATTGGATATTGGTTATTGGTTGTTGAGTTTATGCTTTTATGCTTTTTATGTTTTTATGTATTAATTAATTGTAATTGAATGTATCTTATATTGTTGTATTTTATTGTTGCATTACTGGGCTGTGTCTCCATGTAAGCAGCCACAAGTCCCTTTGGGGAGATGGGGCAGGATATAAGAATAAAGTTGTTGTTGTTGTTATTATTATTATTATTATTATCATTATCATTATCATTATTATTATTGAAAGTAGACAACAACAACAACAACAACAACAACAACAACAACATTTCTATGGAGCAGTTCAGCTACAAGGATCCATTTTGTTCATATATAGTATGTTTTTCACATTCGCTGGGGTTAGGGGCACAGGCCCCCCACAAAAGTGTAAACCCACAAATAAATATTACTTTCTTTTTTACCTCCGAGAATACCTCCCTAGGAATCTCTTGGTTCTCCAGCAGGACTCTATGGAGAACTTTTACTGGAAGCTGACCATACAATTGCACTAGAGGACCTAGAGATTCCTATAGAGGTGCTCCATAATGTGTTCCCAGCATCTGTTGTTTGAGGCAGCCACTTAGCCTTGCCTAGTGAGAGGGATGTAACCTGCTGACCTTGTACTAGTTCTTTGGATACTGGGACCCAAAGGTTGCTGCCTTTCTTCCTTCTTTCAACAATATACCCCAATACTGGGGAGCCACCATCTTTAGCTGGAGGATTCCAGGTAATGGTAACAGCTTCTTTGCTCACATCGGTTACTTGAGGTTGAGAAGCCTGTCCTGGAGGATCTGTAAAGAATTTTAATACAGGTAAATTAGCACAAACACAGAAGTAACTTTTCTTTATTTCTCCATTGCTTGTCTATAAATGTATACACACAGTGGATGGAAAGAGTATTCCTAATTATTTATTCCCAAGTTGAAAAATGGGTTTCTTGGCAATTAGGAAACTCCATCAAGAATAATACCATATAAGAATGAGAATTTGTCTGGTATTCAAACTTCCTTAAGTTTTGTGGAAGGATTATTTTGAGAAGAAAAATGCAGGCCATCACAATGCATAATAGTTATCATTGTAATACATAATTTCTCAGTGTGTTAAAGCACTGAGCTGCTGAACTTGCAGACTGAAAGGTCCCAGGTTCAAATTCGGGGAGCGGAGTGAGCGCCCGCTGTTAGCTCCAGCTTCTGCCAACCTAGCAGTTCAAAAACATGCAAATGTGAGTAGATCAATAGGTACCGCTCCGGTGGGAAGGTAACGGCATTCCATGCAGTCATGCCGGCCACATGACCTTGGAAGTGTCTACGGACAACGCTGGCTCTTTGGCTTAGAAATGGAGATGAGCACCAACCCCCAGAGTCAGACACGACTGGATTTAACGTCAGGGGAGACCTTTACCTTTACCTTACATAATTTCTAAACATATGTGTATCTCCAAGGACTTAACAGTTACATTTTTGAGGTTCTATATCACAGAGAATTCTAGAAATCTTAGCAGATTGTATCCAAACAGGTTTCTCCTCTGTTGAAGAGGTTCCAATACTCTCTCCCCCACCCCTTCTAGTTTCCAGATGTAATGATCTAAGTAGCTCAAGAGGCACGGTGATTAAAGTTAAATTAGCTCAGGGCCAAAGATGAATTGAACAGCATGCTACAAATCTTTATGCTTCACTTCTTTTATTAAACACATCCCAGGTAAACAGTTCTTTCTGAGGGTGATTAGATTGACTGCCACATTAAAATCTGTCTCCCTCTGAGAACTGTTAAGTCATTCTCCTTGTGTATTATCTCATCTCATCCCAAGACAAAGGCTAATGGATTTGCCCATTTCAAATAAGTTCAAGTCATGTGGAAACCTCATCTAACATGCTCAGGTACTTACCAATAGGATCCCCGGCAAAGACTTCTTCTGTCTCTAGTGGCTCGCTTGCACCCTCGGAGTTCACGGCCAGGATTCGGAATTGATAGGCTTTCCCTTCTTCCACCTTATCTGTAGCAAATGTGGTCTGCTTGCTGTCAACTTCCCCAACTTTGATCCAGGACCTCTTCCCAACCACCTTCCGCTCAATAATGAAGTGGGTCACCTGCTTGCCGCCATTGTCTTTGGGTGCTTTCCATTTCATTTTGATACACTTCCCTGTCTTTTCCAGGAATTCTACTTTCCCTTGTGGTGGTTTTGGTTTGTCTAAAGGAGGAGAAAATGAATAAGAAGACTGGAGATGGCTACAACAAAATCTTCGGCTCCTCAGATGCATCACAAAATAATCTTCACCAACCTCATGCCTTCCAGGTGCTTCGAACTACAACTCTCAACATCCCTGATCAAGAATGTGTTGGTTGAAGCTGTTGGCAGTCCAAAATATCCGGAGGGTATTTATTTATTTAATGTATATCCTGCCTTTCTCTTTGTATTGATTAAAGGCCAGGTATATACCAGGTTAGAAAAGGCCACTGTCTCAACACACAGCAGAAATATCCACACATATCCAAGATTCACAACTGGGCAGTAGGATAACATACTACTTTTTAGCAAGAACCAATTTAATGACATGTTGAAGTTAACCATAACCATGCAGTGTTAGGATGTTGATCTTTGTCCCTGAGCACCATCCCTACTAATGCTCAATTGTGAATGGCTTAAGCACGGGATTGCATTCATTCATAAAATCAACTTTCCAAACCTTTCGGTCTCTCTTTGAACAACATTTCTGAGGTAAGCAAAAGTGAAATTTCATGAGCAGGAATGAAATTGCAATGACAGGGTTTACCCCTGCTTCTATTCTCTCTTCAGTAGACTGTAACCATGTGTACAGACCTTGTAGGTACCAACTGTATGAGACTGTTTGCATTAACTGAGAAGCCTGAAAAAGGAAGAGCCCCCACCTTATGGGCAAGTGATCTCATGGGCTAATGAATGGATTGCAGGTGGACAACATGAGCAGATTTTGAAGCATACAGACAGTGGAATCAATGTGTCTATGCTAAGGGTTTTGTTACAACCCACCTCCACAAATATTCACTCAACTCAGATACATTATCTAAGTTCGATTTTATGAGGACGCTTGTGCTTTCATTTGGCTTTGCTTGCAAGTTGTCATTTTGCCTTCCTAAGCACAATATTTATGGAAGAACCGAAAGCTGTCGAGCTACTCGCTACCAGCATAAGTCGTGAGATTCATTACTTCTATATACCATAGTTATTTGAGTCTAATGCTCACCATTTTAGGCTAAATTGCATTGCTAAAATTGAGGTGAACATTAGATTCAATGACATGTTAGAATTGCGCACCTATTTGAGGTGTTGGGCAAGAGATACCAGCTGGGGACAGAGGAGGGCAAGGCAGCAGTCGCCGTGAAAAGGCTGGTGGGAAGCTGATGGTGGCAGCAAAAAGACTCATAAGCCTTTCCGTGGTCATCACAACCTCACATGCGACAGCAAATCCTTTTTTTGTATGCACACTTTCAAAATTGAAATGCACATTACATTTGATGGTGCATAATATTCAAATAAATACAGGTATGTATATGTATGTATATTATGTTAGTTGTCTTGCAAAAAATTGGTGCAATATATATAAAGCAATTCTTTGGTATGGTTTATATTGGCAGAGAAAGTTGGGAATTGGTGTTCAAAAACAACTGTTACCCATTCTTGCTTTTTAAAAATAGAACTAAGTCTTGTTCCAATTTGTCTTCACTATTGCCAAGACACACTGAGTGTGCAATGTTTGTGTGTGTGTGTATACACACACACACACATCTCAGCAAGTTTCCTCAGGACTTGCTGCGAACTTACTCTCCCAAATCAACATATTTAGGACATGCACCATACCTTAATGACTAATCCAGAACCTACCAATGACATTGAGGTGCAAATGAGCGATGGCTGATCCACAGTCACTTTTCAGCTTCAGCATGATAGCTCCACTGTCTTCTCTCACACAGTTCTTGATGGTGAGCAGGGCTTGGTCATTGGTCCTTTCCATCATTACCCTGTCTTCTTCAGTCACCTCAACGCCATCCTTAAACCAAGTAACTTTGGGCAAGGGCTTGGCCTTGAAAGGTACCTTGATGTAAGCCGTCTGTCCTGCTTTCACAGTCACTGGGTGAGCAGCTAAAGCTTCCAGTACAGATGGATCAATATAAGGTGGATCTGGTGAACAGTGAAAAAAGAAGAAAAAATGTGGGGAAAATATGTGTGAAAACTACAGATCCTCCCTTGCATAATTATTTCCTCCTTTGCATAATTAATTCTGATTTTGCTAGATGGGGAAAGAAATTTATGTCCTACCCCTCCCTTTGTTACTGCCTCATCACACAAGAGCATGAATCCACTTTAAATCCAGTTTCTGCCTCCTGCAGAATTCTGGGGTTTGTAGTTTGGTGAGACCCAGGACCTGTCTGGCTGAACTGTCTAAAGCCCCCTCCCTAAAGTGGATTTAAAGTGGATCCAAGGTCTAGTGTGATGAGGTCCTTAGTAACCTAGTAATCCTGCCATGCTTTCAACTGCTGAAGATACATCAGGCATCATCCACTTACTTTTAAGCTCATCTTTGCCACCATAAGGGCTAGAAACCTGCTTCTTTTAACAAGCTTTCTCAACAAGCTGAATAATAATATAGCCAAATATGACCTGTTATATTTTGCTGTGCTCCTAAAGAATTCTTGTGAAAAAAGAAAGTGTTGAGGAAAAGGCAAGGTGAATTCAACACTGGAGAGAAATCCCCTACTGTACCTGCAATGCTAACAGTGGCCTCACTCTCGGCCCCTTTTGCTCTGAAGGTGTACTTCCCTTCAAATTCCTCCCCCATCTTGTCAATGATGATTTTGTGAACAGCCCCTTGCTTGATGATCTGGATTCCTCTCATATCTGTAATCTAAAGGAAAGACTATTAAAACTTTACCACCACCACCTAAAGCTTGTCACAATATTAGAGGCAACATCATTTTACAATTGGACCACAGCTTTAAATTGATTTGTAACTCTCATAAGGCCTTATTAAGTTGACTAAAATAAATAAATAGACAATAAAATAAATTGGATGATCACTGTTGCCAACCTAGGTTTACATGTACCTCTTTTCCATCCTTCAACCAAACACCTTCTACTTTCTCATCATTCAGGACAACAGAGAGCTCAGCTGGGTCCCCAGTTGCTGCCTGGACATCTGACAAGCCGCTCTTGACAGTAGCAAATCTCTCTATAAGAAAAAAAGGAGAATGCTGCCAGTTAGATTCAATCTCAAAAGATACTGAATTTAGTATTACTTGATCGGATACATAATATGTATACCATATTTCAAGCTGAAAATGTGTGTGTGTGAAATCTCTTTCGTGTCTTTTACTACAACTGGGCTATAGTCCTCTGGGTCCAGGAATAGCTCCTAGGGACCACTGGATACAGCAGATTTCCCAATAGAGATTCAAAAGAATGCTCACAAATGTATTGGTCTCTTTGGTCAGATCTCGCTTGGAGGGCTGTATCCATTCAAGAAGAACATTAACAAGCTGGAATGTGTCCAGAAAAGTATATGCAAGATGGTCAAGGGTCTGGAAATCAAGCCTTCTGAGGAATTGCTTAGGGAGCTGGGAATGGTTTGCTTGGAGGAAATGAATATCTAAGGGATGTCACATAGAAGATTACAGTGTTCCCTCATTACTTCACAGTTCACTTTTTGCAGATTCGCTGTTTTGCAGTTTTTCAATAAACTCTAAAAGACTATTATAAATCATTAAAAAATTACAATTTACAGCCTAAGGAAGGGAGGAAGGAGAAGCCAAAGGGAGAGAAAAGGAGCCCAAGCAGCTTAAAATAGTGTATAACTACTAAGGCTAAAGGTAAAGTTTTCCCCTGACGTTAAGTCCAGTCGTGTCTAACTCTGGGGGTTAGTGCTCATCTCCATTTCTAAGCCAAAGAGCCAACGTTGTCTGTAGACACCTCCAAGGTCATGTGGCCGGCATGACTGCATGGAGTGCCGTTGCCTTCCCACCGGAGTGGTACCTATTGATCTACTCACTTTGGCATGTTTTCGAACTGCTAGGTTGGCAGAAGCTGCAGCTAACAGCAGGCGCTCACTCCGCTCCCTGGATTCAAACCTGGGACCTTTCAGTCTGTAAGTTCAGCAGCTTAGCGCTTTAACACACTGAACCACCAGGGGCTCCATAACTACTAAAATAATGTGTAAATATTAAAATAAATATAGCGTCCCTACTTCACAGATTTTCACTTATTGCGGGTGGTCCTGTAACCTAACCCCAACGATAAGTGAGGGAACACTGTAATTGATTTCTGCTGTTCAAGAGACTAGAACATGAACCAATGGAGACAAATTACAAAAAAATTCCATCTGAATATTAAGCATTATCCATGTTTTCTCAGTCTTCTCCCTTAGCAATTAATAGGTACATTTTAAAAATCAGCTCTACAAAAAGAAAAAAGTCAGGTATAAGTGTACACATTTGATGACATGGGGGGGGCAATTGTGGCTTGAGAATAAAAGCCATATATCATGTCCTTCCCCAAACATATGCACAAGTACAACTCATAAACACACAGCTTCTGCCAATGCCATGGCAATGAAAGGAAAGGAAACATCTAGTAACACTTTGCTTTCCAAAATACATTCTTGGCTTAGTGTTTGGCAACTCTTACCTTCTACTGTCACATTACAATTGCTGTAATATTCAGTGGGGTCATTCTCTTGCATGGCAACCACCATATATTCCCCTGTGTCACTCTGATCAGCATCATCAATGATCAGCTCTGCAGTCTTCCCTTCATGGATCATGGTAAATTTTTTAGACCTCTCGATCACCTTCCCATTCTTCATCCATTTCAAAGTAACATCTTTAGTTGTCAATTCACACTCCAGGGAAGCTTTTCCCTTCTCTTTCACTCGGACATTCTTCAGATTCCTGATGAACTTAATTGGTGTTCCTTGAGAGAGAAGAGAAGACAAACACAAGGAAAAAACCACAAAAATCTGTTGGTTTTGTTTTTCTGCTTCATTTAATGTCAAGTTCATTTCTTCTTATTTTTATATGCAAGCATGGTATGTATGTACATATATAGGTGGACTGAAATCAAACTAGCTAGCAAGATGTGCTTATAAAATAAAAACACACATCACAATGGCTGAGATCTTATACTACCCAAGAAGGTGTAAGAATTCTTCAGGTGAAGCTCTGCTATTGCTCCCCACTCACCATTACCAGGATGGAAATTTTGTTGTGATAGCGTCTGAACATCCATTTTCTGACTGGTGGAGAGTGTGTGGGATTGCGCTGCCTCAAAGCCACACACTAACTAATATCTTCTGCCAAGTTCCATTGAGATCATAGCAAATGAAATCATTGTTCCATGTCAGGCTGCTGGACAGAGCCACAGCTTGTTCCAGGCCCACAATTTCCATATACCAGAGAATGGCTGTTCAGGGCTGCTTTTTTTCGTATCAGGAGGGACTTGAGAAACTGCAAGTCACTTCTGGTGTGAGAGAATTGGTCGTCTGCAAGGATGTTGCCCAGGGGACGCCCGGATGTTTTGATGTTTTTACCATCCTTGTGGGAGGCTTCTCTCATGTCCCCGCATGGAGTTGGAGCTGATAGAGGGAGCTCATCTGTGCTCTCCCCGGGTTGGATTCAAACCATCAACCTTCAGGTCAGCAACCCAACCTTCAAGTCAGCAGCCCTGCTAGCACAGGGATTTAATCCACTGCGCCACCATGGGCTCCAGGGTAGCTATCACAGATTAACTGTTAGTCATCAAGAGATGGGATTGGGCATTGTAGGGAGTGGAAGAGAATATCAATCTCTGCAGTCACCTGAAAAGACATACATGGGCATGAGGTGTACTTAACACTTGGGTAGGTCACAAACTGAATGCTGGCCATAAAGTGTGTACATGTTTGTGTGTGGTATTCACCTTTCAGAAGCAAATTTGAAATGATTCTCCACTATCTGCACTAGCCACATTCTACAAGTATGGAAATTCCCAGCATGAAGAGGAGCATGCGGTACCCGTCTGCAACACAGCGTTAAAAAGTGAGGAAGCCATCAGAAAAAAGAGGTGGCAATGCTAACCCAGCAGCACAACTAGAATGGTTGAGTTGATAGAAATTCACAAGTAGACTTTTAAAACCTCAGATTTCAAAATCTTGGGGCTGAATTGACAAATTATTTAATTTACAGTTCTACTACATTTTGTAAAAATCTAATTATCCCCCATAGCACTTATTAAAAAGTTTGTAGATTTTGGAAAATTGTCATTAGAAAAGAACAAAAATACAATTCTCCTCTTTTCCTAACATACACTATCAGACACGCTACCCCAAACAGTTATTGGCTCCACAGATTTCAACTGTGAACAAAGAACCAGACAAATCAAGGACAGTGATAAGGTTGACAGCTTAAGAACAGTGCGTAGGTGTTGGAACTATGCAAAAAATTGAAGACCCAGATATAGTCTATGTAAGTGACAGTCTTGAGTGTTAAGGAAGGTGACAGCACAAATTGATTTGCCATCTAAAAATACTCCTTTCTTATGATCCAGAAAGGTATTGCCGACATTTTGCCATAAAGTCAAGGTACCCTGATTATCTTTTTGTTGAATATCCCTTGTCTTAGGATAGCTTCGCCTGCCATCTAAAATGCATGTATGAATATAGATGACACCATATGATTATCAGAAAATAGCAGACTTTGAGCAACAATTGGTGAAAGTTAAGGAAGAAAGTACAAAAGCAGGGCTATAGCTGATTATTAAGAAAACAAAAATAATGGCTATTGAAGATTGAAATAAATTAAAAGAAGATGCTGAAAATGCTGAAATGGTTTTAAAATCTTCCATATCTTGCCCCAGTCATGAATCAAAATGGAGATTCTAGTCAAGACATCAGCAAAAAACTAAGACTTGGAAGGACAGTGAAGAAGGAATTATATTAGATCCTTGAGAGTAAAGATTAAATTTCAAAGTCAGGCTGTAATATTTCTCATTCTATGCATGGCTATCAAAGCTAGGCCTGAAGAAAGATAACAAAGGGAAGGGGTAGGCAAGAATCACCTCTTTTGAAAATTTATGTATACCACAGGCAGCCAAAAATACTAATAAATATGTCCTAAAAAAGAAATTGAAGTTTGAATACTCATTAGAAGCCAAAATAACTAAATTGAGACTAATTCACATTGGTCACATCATCAGACAACGTAAAATGCTCAAAAAGATGATATTTCTAGGGAAAGTGCAGAAAAGTTTGATTCAATAAATGAAGTCATGGCCTTAAGTTCACAAGATCTGAGCAGGAAAGTTAATAACTGGGGATCTGAGGGGTTGTTTATTCATGAAGTTTGCAAACACTGAAGCCGACTTGATAGCAAATAAGAACAACAACCAAGTATAATTACAGAACAACTGGTTAAAATTAAGGAAGAAAGTACAAAAGCGGGGCTACGGCTGATAATTAAGAAAACAAAAATAATGGCTGTGGAAGACTGAAATAAATTAAAAGAAGATTGCAGCTGACTTGATAGCAAATAATAACAACAACCATGCATAATTAAGCAACAACTCTCACATAACATATATCTAGGAATCCTGGCCAACTCAGGGTTCCCAGAGGCATGTAGTTAGGTACACCTACATTTCTATATGTCATCTACACCATGTGTTTTTTGCAAGCAACAGCAAGAAGTATAGCACAAGTATCACATAAAATGCTTAACTAGTTTTGTAACTCCTAAAAATCCAGTAGTTTCCCATGGACAATATTTCCAATACCACACCCCTAAGATCTTTACTTAGATGTAAATATGTATATGATTGCCTGATTTCATATGAATCCCTCTGTTACTGGCTATAGAGAATTCTGGGATCTCTTGGACGTCTATTGGTAGAAAGCTTTTCCTTATATACGGAGCATGAAGGGCAAGTGAGTAAACCTTGTTGTTCTTATGTGAGGCTTGGTGATGGATCCTTATCAGTGCAGTTGTTGAGGTTATAGTCCTTTTTATAAAGTAAAAAAAATCCCAATATCTTCTGCTCTTCTACAACACACACAATATTTGGGAAAATTTGAAGTCTATCTCCTGATGATCCCACCAACTGCACCTAGATTTTCGTTGAACAACTAAGCAGCTTGTCAAGAGAACCTTTTGTTCAAAACTTGACACAACAATCTCCCTTGATGTTTCTTTTTTATTTTAAAATTAAGGCTAATCAATAAGTGAGATCATAAGGTAAAGGTTTTCCGCTGACATTAAGTCTAGTCGTGTCCAACTCCAGGGGTTGGTGCTCATCTCCATTTCTAAGCTGAAGAGCTGGCTTTGTCCGTAGACACCTCCAAGTTATGTGGCCAGCATGACTGCATTGTTACCTTCCTCCCGGAGCGGTACCTGTTTATCTACTCATATTTGCATGTTTTTGAACTGCTAGGTTGGCAGAAGCTGGGGCTAACGGTGGAAGCTCACCCCTCTCCCTGGATTTGAACTGCCAACCTTTCGGTCAGCAAGTTCAGCAGCTCAGCGATTTAACACACTGCGCCACCGGGGCTCCTCAAGTAAGATCATATCAGAATAATATTTTTTCACATTTTTCTATCCACCAAACAGGATGCATGAAATTCTTTTTCAAGATTGATTTTCTCTTACTCTGAATAAAAAGTTCAGTCTTGGTTACTAGATCTCCAGTTTCAAAGCTGACAAGACCCATGTCACTTGGACGAGCATCTTTAATTTTCAGTGTGTGGGTTAGGCCATCTTCTGATGTGATGATTTCATACTTGTCATCTCGCTTCAGCTCTTTCCCATTGAACTTCCAGGCAAAATTGGGCACCTTTTTGGAAAGACGTATCTCAAAGATAGCAGTCTGCCTCTCTGTTATTTTTAAAGGTTTCAGGTCTGCCAGAAACGTCAGAGGCTCATCTGTTTAAAAAAAAACCAAGGGGAAACATACAGTGACTTTCAGTATGTATATTTGGCCTCAAGAGTGGAGATGTTTCTGAAATATGAGCCACAACCTCATATTGTATACATCAAATCAGCTTTACAGAAATAAATATGGCTGTGACTTGTACATGCCAAAGATATGACTCATCTTTCCTTCCCATATGCATTATAAGTCAGTTTTACCTATTACGTGCAATCTTGCAGAGAGTTGCTTATCGCCTACAGTTAGAGTGTATACACCCATGTCCTTTTCGGTCACATTGCTGATGTAGAGCATATACTTAGTGCCCATCTGTTTCATTTCATATTTTCCTAGAGAATACTGGAGACGCAAAGGTTCATCATCCTGGAAAAAGATAATGTCGATATCTTTAAAATTAAATAGTGCAAATTGGAAGTAAGTTATATTAAAGTGAATTGACGCAGCCATATCTAAGACTTTGACTTCTTCCAAAGAATCAGAGAATCTCATGGCCACCAATTCCAACCCCATTTTATCATGCAGGAACACACCATCAAAGCACTTCTGACAGATGGCCACCCAGCCTCTGTTAAAAAAACTGCAGAGAAGGAGATTCCATCACATTTTGAAGCAGCATATTCCACTGTTGAACAGCTTTTACCATTAGGTAGTTTTTTCAAATGTTTTAGTGGAATTTCTTTTCCTGTAATGTGAATCTGTTCTGCTCCTAATCTCTGGAGCAACAGAAACCAAGCTTGCTCCCTCCACAACAGGTTATATTTTAAAAAATGTAATCATATTCCTTCTTAGCCTTCTTTACTCCAGGCTAAACACATTCAGCTCCCTAAGATGGTCCTCGTATACTCCTTATTGATTAGTCTAAAGAAGGATGAGTTCTTGCAAAATAGCTCCTTGGGTTTGCCTGGTTGTTGTTCACTTGATTCATTTAGCCCAGATGCTGTTTGCCATGATCTACTGGTTCTGCATTACTGCTGTTTCATCCATTTTTAAAAAATCAGGGCATCATTAGTCTGAAGGGTGATTTTTGTCCTTCCTTTTCAAATTATCTTTTCTTAGAGTTATGGTGCTATAGTGCAAAAATGCCATTTTATTGGCACTTTACGGCACTCTAACTCTAGAAGAAACGAGAGAATAGAGAAGAGGGGCTTTTTTCATTCTGATATGTTTTGATCAATAGTGTGTTTTGTGCATTTTTGCTGCTTTATATATCTTTTGGCTCTTTCTACTTCACTTAAAATTAAAAATTTAAAAACTTGTAAACATGGTATTTTGGAATTAGTAAAAAACCCACTTGAGGGTGAGTTTAGAGCAGTGGTTCCCAACCTTATTTTTTTATCAGGGCCCACTTGACCAGGGCCCGCTTTGACCAAGGCCCGCTTGACCAGGAATGACTTTGTCCAGGGACCACTCTCTAACATTAACAACAAAAGGGTTATAAATCGATTTTTGGTCAACTTTAGATTTGATTTGGTTATTTGGGGTGCTGATTCAGAAAATTTCATTGAATAGACCACATCAGCTCTATTTTCTGATACAGAACGCATGCCATCCAGTAGTTGCCATCTGCTCACCCACAGAAAACCATATTTAATAATCTAGAGTTGATATTGTCTATCCAATGCAATGGCCAGCTCTGCGGAAAGAAGCAGAAATAAAATAAATAAAATAAATAAATAAAGAGGAAGGAGGTTTGTGGACCACTGGTTTAAAGTATTGCAGCTGCTATGAGGAGTTGCCAGAAAATGGTGTAAATCCACAGAAACATCAAATGGCATTTTTGTTTTTTTTTAAACATGATAATGATAAGAGCAAATATGACACCCTCCTGACATATTAGCCGTTTTTTGACTATGTGATGGCTGGTAGCCAAATGCTTAAACTATATTGTCTCTGAGCTTGTGTAAGCCAATCTTTTCTTGTGTTAGATAGGTTAACAATGTGAAAAAGCTCACTAGAAGAATGCCAAAGTTGATGCATTCTGTGAGGCAGGTAAATGAAGTACAGAAAACCAAGACAAATTCGTGAGAATCAAACAATACAGAATATAATGAAAGGGATGAAGAAAATTAAAATGGAGAAGTATAAAGAATTGGAAAGAAAATGTATATTAAAATGGTATAGGACCATAGCCTAATTATCATACTTGACAAAAGGATTAAGTCCAATGTGTTAGTATTGTGGAAAAAATAAAGGATGGCATTTCCATATGTGGTGGGAATGCCCAAAGATAATTCCTTTCTGGGAAAAGGTAACGAAGACAATGGAGATAATAATTAAAGTACCACTACAAGTAGATTTAGATATGTTAGTAATGGGAGAACTAGGTAATACCAGAATCAATACAAAAGAACAGAAAATGTTCAAAAGTAGCATAGGATAAAAAGACGAAAAAAGGACGATGGAAAATTGGAATAGTTTGTTATCTATATTTTATATATATATATATGTGTGTGTGTGTGTGTGTGTGTGTGTGTGTGAAGACTTATGTAAATAGTCTGTCGAATGAAAGTGCAACGTATCACACAAAACATGTACAACCATCAAGGTTAGAACCCACAATTATTTTGCAGAGTTGTACAAAATACACTTTAAAAAGGAAAAAAAAAGAAAATCAAGACAAACATCTCAGAAATATCCAAAGAAATAATTGCTTCAATCTATACCAATTTTCAGTGCCACTCTTCCATATTTTCTCTCACTGGATACCAGATTTCTTGATCTGAATTCAAATGGTTTCTGATATAGTTAGGAAGTGAAGTAGCTTTGCAGTAAAAACTGTGATAGATTTTCCGCTGCCCCTTTCTCTGAACTGCCCCAGGTTAACATGCTTACTTAAAATAAATAAGGGTGGCTACCTTTATCCATATCATTTTCGTATTAGCATCCCTGAGTTCTAAAATGCAGTCAAATATTGCTGTCGAGTCCACCTTAGCAGAAACATCCTCCAAGGGTTTCAGAATTTTTATAGCCTGTAAATATAAATGGAAAATAAATCAAAATGCTGGGCCATTTTTGATAATTTAATCTTATTTTTGTCTTGATTAGAATTTTTGAGTTGTAAATCTAATTGCTGATACTGTGTGTTTACAGTCTTGCAAAACTCCCCTCTTTTTATTATCACTTGTTATGATGCCACATTTTTATGTTACATACATTTTGTTATTTATATTATCATGTTACCCAAAAGGAATTTTTGTGTGTGTGTGGGGGTAGGTGCATGATAGAGAAAGAAAATGCACAATGCTTACTCTTGTAGTACATTACAGCAAAACAAATGTTGACAAGAGCTTTAGTTTATGCTGAAAAAACAGTTTACAACTTATTCTGTAGTCAACCTTCCATATTCACAAGAGTAAGGAGGGCAAGACACCCAAGAAAGTTAAAAATGTGAATAAAAGAAGTTACTTTTTTTTTTTACTCAAGCAAACACTTCCCCGTGAATTTCTAGGTTTTCCAGCCTGACTCTATGGTTATAGCTGGCATATTTTAATCTTTCTGGTGAACTAGTTTTTTCCTCCTCAACGTCCAAATTGGATAAAAGACAACTGAAGAAAATGACTGCAGTACAACTGAAATATATGTAGGTTTATGGTCTAGCTGTAGAAATATATGTCAGCTAATCACGTCAAAGCTTGAAAGCATTGCTAACCTCAACTTCAACTTTTTTCTTCATTTCCTTCAGTTTTTTAAGAAGTCCTCTGAAGTCTGTGAAGCCATATTCCATGCAGACCTTCTCAAAGTCTTTCTTGGGTACCTTGGAGAGAATCTCTAGCATTTCCTTTTCATCCACCACCTTCTTCTCTTTTTTCTTTGGAGCTGGAGGCCCTCTATATGCATACAGTCAAGGGTCACAAGGTTATCATCCTGCCTATATTAGTTGCAGACTTTCCAGCTTCCTGGCAACATTACAATTCCTAGGAGTTCTGGAGGCAGAATGAACCTGAGTCATTTTGTTTCCGGGAGCAAATTATCAAATGGCACCCAAGATAATTACACATCAGTGTGCTTTGTGCCTAAGGCTGGCCAAGTTACTTTGGTCCCTAAGACTGTAACCTCCCAATTCTCCAGTTTCTGACAACAAAAATGCAATAATAAGTTATGAAAATATGCAATGTTATTAATGAAGGGATGTCCAAACTTTTTCAACCACAGAGCCCCTCTTGAAGCAAACGTTTCTCATGGAGCATCAATAAATGTTTACATATTATATTATATTACATATAATGTATATATATCAGGCATAGGCAAACTTTTTGACACATTATGTTTTATGTTTGACAAATGAGCTGGGCCACTGGCAGATAATGGAGAGTGTTTGTGTGAACTAAATGAAAAAAAAATGAAAATATTCCAGTTCATATAATTCAGTTTACTCCAGTTTTGGAGTAACTAGTAAGGAAGTTTCACTGGTAACAACATTATGGTAATTTTGCTGCCAGTTCAATTCATCCTCAGGCACTTTAAATTGGTTTCCCCCCTATATACACTTCTAGGGAGTCTAGGAAATGTTTCTATAACATCTGCAATTCTATGACATCATTGTTCTTGCAGATTTTTTTTTTATATGAGGGATGTGATCGGCTGTTCTGTTTTTGCTTATTATTATGCTGCTGTTCTCTCATTGCAAACTACCATAGAATGTGTGAATAAATGTATCAGACTAATTCTTCTCTCCCTTAACATGAAGCTTTGGCCTCCTCACTGTCACAATCACTTTCATTTGTTAGGGAGTCCCCCCAAGAACAGCACTCACTGCTTATCAGCTTGCCAGTATGCCCAGCATCTTAGCCAGAACTATCCTGTAAATTCCCTTTGGGGAAAAGTGGTGGAAAATGTGAACAACCTTTTTGAAAAAGTGTGTTAATGTTGCAAGTATTTTGGTAATAGTGTGGTGTCTGTGTGCAGAGGAGTAGCTCACCTTTTTTTCAACATTTTTTTGAAATCCAGTTTTTCTTGGCCTTAAAAAACATAAAAATAAAATCAGAGAACACATAGAGATTATCAAAACTCTAAGGCAGCAACGGGAATGTCTGGTTTTCTTGATGTTTCTGAACTTTGCCTCCTATTATCCCTTGCCAACCTAGCCAGTAGTGTGAAATGGTGGTAACTGACTGATGTCAAGTAGTATTTGGAGGACCACACATTTCCTATTTGGTTTTCCAAGTTATCAACATCCTATTCCATGAATTTTCCAGAATCAAAGCCTAAGCCCAAGGAGTTTATCTTTGTGATGTCACAGCAATGTGTTATTGTGATGTTATAGAGGCAAGAGACAGGAAGCGAGCCTAATCTGGATTTGGGACAGCTGGTTCTGGAAGCGTGTCTGAGGGGAACCTGGCTAAAGATGCATAGAACTGGCCTAAAATCCATCTAACCAGTTAATAGGGAAAACTAGAATCAGGAGAAATGCCACTACTAAAGTATCTCCAACAGCTGGCTTCTGGTTTTTTTTATTTATTTGGGCCCCATGATCCTTCTGATTGAAATGGTACAACAAGAGTGCTCATAAGTCGCCCCACTGGCCCTCCATTCCTTGTTACCATTCTAGTCACTTTTCAGTTTCCTTAATGGTCTTCTTCCCCTGCTCCTTCTAATCTCTTGTTGTTATATTGGGACTTACTTTCAGTTATACTCAAGGACACAGTATAGATAATTTCTGCATGATCATTGGCGACCATACACTTGTAATTGTCTGCATCCTCTGATCCCAGGTTTTCCAACTGCAAGGAAAAGGTCACAGACAGAACCAAAGATGTTATGAGAGACACTTGTAGAACTGATACAACCAGAGTGACAATTCCATTAATATACTGAGTGAACTTGTGTCACATTTATGTAGACAATTTTTTTTTACTTCTAGTTAGGTATAGATTTTATCAACTTACATAATGGACCCTTCACACTTCATTGGAGCCAATTTCCAATGGTTGCAGTAGAAAGTATTTGGGATTTATGAATTTTTGATAAGAAAACAGAAAAATAAACCCAGTTGGAATCAGTTATCTTTGTTGTTCAATACTAGCAGAATAAAGAAACAAATGGCCAAGAAGGGTACAAAACATTTTAGGTCTCAAGGGCCACATGTGATACTAATTAGAAGTCAGGGGATTATTTGTGAACACATACACACACTCACACTCCCTCTATATACCAACGTATGTTTTGGTTTATCATTTTTTAAAATTTCCATCTACCCTGTATATAATAAAATTTACAGATGTGGGTATATTCTTATAAAAACAAACAAATTGAAATCAAATTCTAATCCTTCTTCATAGATGCCTTTATGTATATAAAGGTACTTTATGTAAGAAAAAGCCAAAAAATGGCCCTTATCATATCCGGCTGGCATGACTAGGAGCTGACCATTGCAAATGTCAAACCTTACAATTAAAAATGTTACTGCATTGTACTGGGATGGCAGAGAAGTAAAATATGGCGAGAAAGGGGATTTTAAAAGCCATACACGCTACCTTAAGGATGTATTCCTTATTGATGCTGTCAAAAAACATCTTCGATCCTTCCTTGATTGGTATTCCACTTTCTCTTTTCCATGTTACAGTGGGTTTGGGGTTGCCTTTCACTTTGGCCCGAAAGACAGCTTTGTCCCCTGTTGGTAAACCAAAGCAACACTGGGTGAAATGCTGGTCGTCATCTGCCAGATTTTGTAGGTTTCCTGAACCAAACTCACCTTTGTACTCGTATGCTAAAGAGTAGCTACATGGTGACTGAACAGTGTACACCAGCTTTTGCCGAAATGGATGCTCCTCCCACAGACCTTTGACCACCCTTAAAAACTGTTCTGCAGGGCTGGGAAACCCATGAGAGCATTTTTATACTATAGAGACTGCAGCCAAGAAAGGGGGAAAGAGAGTTCCAGTTCTGTCAACAGTGGTTGCCAGAGTATACTGTTTGTCCTTATCTTTTGTTCATTTACAGTAAGACCCTCATTCCCAGCTGGACTGCAGTTACCTAAAAATGCATTGAATTGCCTGAACACTGATTCCAGCATACCAAAGAGTTGCACTGGAGGACCCAGAAATTCCTTCAGAGAACTTGCTAGGTCCTTCAATACAAGTCTATATTAACTTCTGGAGGAAGCATACCATACAATCACCTTCTTTCCCCACCCCCAAAAGGATTCAACGTGGCTTCAAAATAAAATTACATGGAACAACTAAAGCACTCCAAAAGTTCAAAACAAAAATATTAGGAATGAAATCTAAAGTACACTCATAAAAGAGACCTCACCATCTACCTGGTAAAATGATGGCCCAGCAATAATGGAGGTCAGTTACCAATTAGGCATTGCACAGTTTTGGCTACATGAGGCCTGGCTCTTTCAGAATTGAGTTGCCATTTCTTTAAGGACAACTGCTACTTACCTTCAGTGGCTGTTAGGGGACGGGGTTTTTCCACAAATTCTGGGATGCTCTCTCCTGCAGGTATCTCAACAGAGCGAGAGATCATGCTAAAGGACTCCACAACGGAAGAGGATTTTTGAGAAACCACCTCATCTGTCAGGGAAAAGCATTTATCATATCAAACAACTGTCCAGATTTTAGAGATGTCTTCAAGAGGACATCTCTTGCAACTCGATATTTAATTATGTTATTTGAGAGTTACATTCCTGAATGTTTTTTTTCTATTCTCCAGTGAGTGGCTAATATATACAGTGTGACTCCTGGACTCACAGGGGATATGTTCTCTGTCCCAGGGAGGTTACAATATAAATGAAGGTAGAGTGAATGCAAAGGAATGTAAGGACATTAATCTGAAAATCATGTAGAGAAGATAGACATAGAAATGGGATGTGGAAGAAAAGTGGTGGTACCTTATAGTGTTTTTTGGCAGGGGGAGGTGTGATGGTTGTATTTTTTTTGTTTTTGCTTTAATATTAGAAATAGCTTTTGGATTTGCAAAATTAGAAGTAGTGTGGAAATATTTCAATAAATAAGACAAAATATAAAGATGGAATCACAACACAGGATTTTAGTAAATTTTGGTATCTTGCAGTTTAATATATAAAACATAAAAGAATCTATTTGAGAAGTTTACTGTTACCTTGTTGTGTGTCTTTGAATAATTTCCATCTATAATAACTCTAAAGTGAACTATCATTGCCTTCCTCTGAGGCTGAGAGAGTATGATTTGCCTAAAGTTACCCAGTGGGCTTCCATGGCTGAGTGGGAATTTGACCCCTAGTCGCCAAAGTATCATGAAAGGGCAGAACAGTGTTGGCTATTTAATTTAGTAATACCATACTTTTTAGTGTCAATGTTGAGGAGAGGTCCTGATGATATTTTTTTTGCCTCCGGTGCCAAAATAATGTGGCTGACCTGGGACTTATTATGCAAAATGATGCTGGGAGGGCGTACAATTGCTGCTTTCTCAGTCCCTGGGCCAGCCTCAGAAGGTCAACATAATTCAGAGTTTGTGTTACGTTCACTCTTGTGGGTGGCAGGGTGGGAGCAAGTGCAAATTAAGCTGGATCAATCGAAGGGCATGCTGTTTTGTTTGAACATATGGAACATGGTTATTTAACACTACTCACTGAAAGAAGATCAATCAAATCCTGTGGAAATGTAAGCAAATGTAAATGAATACATGGAACAAAATGTCAGCATCAACACACAGGCCACAAAGCAGCAAAATTTGGTGATGACTCATGCCAAGTCCCACATGCTAACCTTTAGTTACAAAGTAAATATGGATGATGATCATGGAGATGGGGGAGGACAACGCCCAACGAAGAAGCCCTGTTTCTTTCTATAAGATGCTGCCACAACCAACTTAAGCTGGAAAGGGATTAATGAATTTTGATTCTCATAGACAAGCCACAAAAACCTTGGTTCTTTGATCTTCTGCAGGTTCATCATGATACTTGCCTCCCACAATTTTGGTCGTGTGAGACATGTGACTCACTGAGCTGGAACTGGAGCTGGAGATCTCCATGGTGCTTTGCACCTGAGATTGCATTTGCATGACTGCAGTTGCCATAATGTGGATTGTTGGAGCTTTTTACCAACTACAGTGGTTTTCTGAGCTGTGGAAATAAAAACAAACATTAAACTTGATATATAGTCAAAGGAAATGAGGCTTTACGGACTCCCAAAAATCCACAAGGACTCCATCCCACTCAGACTTACAACCTGCCAAAATTTCTGGCTACACAGCTACAAACCCACATTGGGCTCACTGCGCACTATATCAAGGACTCAACACACTTCATAGAAAAGATAAGCAACCTCAAGCTAAGCACCAAGGACATCCTGATCAGCTTTGATGTGGTGTCCCTATTTACCAAGGTCCCGGTAGCTGACACCCTCACACTCAGGCCTGTAGCGAGGGGGCGGTTTTAGGGGTTCAACCCCCCCCCCCCGAAATTTTTCAGGTTATAAAAAAAACCTGGTTTACTCATGAATTTTAACTGGTTAACCAAGTCCCCATGCTAAGTCTATGAGACACAAAACATTAAGAGTCCCTCCAGGCACTATCTCAAGCAGATATTGACAGGTTTGTAACAGGGAGGGGTGTGTGCTAGGGGTTAACCCCCCCTGTCATGCCACGAGGAGGCAAAACATTACCTGCTGCCCTGTCTCTTTAAGATTCTAAAGGGGCGGAGCTTAGCCTTGGCTCCTGCCAGCCTGAAATGGCAGTTATTTTTGTCAGTTAGAATTTGTCAGTTGGTGAGGCACTGGAAGGAAGTGTAGGAAGTAAAAGGATCACAGAAATTCACGTCACGTTGGAACTGTATTCAAATTAGATTAAAAAGCCACGGACTACAGCAATAGAGAAAGCCATGTCAACACTGCATTGAAGTCATCTCAAAGATACAAAGAATCCAATCATTCCAAGACTTTATACTCTGTGGCAATATCTATCCAGAACTGCATAGATTCAAAGATTTCTTTCCTCACAAGAGACTTCATAGTGGCAACAAGAGAAAAAGAGATCAATTTTGTCTATTAATAAAATATTTTGTTTCACAACTACAGTCTCCAATCTGTCCTTCGTGCTATGAGTCCTTCCAGTTCATTTAGTTAACCATGGAGGCAGAACAGTGAATTTCTTTCCTTTGACCTTCCCAAGTAAAAGTGAATTTCTTTCCTTCAAGCTTCCTGAATAAAAGTGAATTTATTTTCCTTTGAGCTTCCCCAGTAAAAGTGAATTTATTTTCTTTAAGCTTCCCAAGTAGCAGTTGATTTCTTTCTTTTGACCTTCCTGAGGAGAAGTGAAAACTACCTCAGAAGAAGAAGGAGTTAAGCAGCCATTTTGACTGTAGAGAGAGTGCAGTCATAGAGGGCAGCGCCATTTTGAAGGAACCTGAGGGAAGCCCTTTCGGAGGAAAATGTGGCTTTCAGGACCACAATAGTTATTTTTAAGTCTAAAAAGCTTTAAGTCTCAGTAAAAGGACTGAGAATCTTAAAAGTTAGTGATCACTTTATTTAAGGGACTATTAGTAATGGACAGCAACAGGAGAATAAAAGACCTACATTCCAAAGTAACGGAGAATAGGCTATTCAGTCCTTTCTGTCCAAAAGCAATTCAGTCTAATATAAAGTGACACAAACTTCAGAAGACTTAAAGATGTCTGCTTCTTCCTCACAAAAGAGCAGAATATCTAAACCTACCTCAAAAATGTTGTCCTTCTGGCAAGATAAACTAGATTCCTTGAAACCTAAATATCAGAAGTCATGGCAGAGAATTTTAGATATGAGTCAAGCAAGCCATCGCTTTAGGCAGCAGAAAGAAATATTAGATTGTAAGGAAAGATTACAACATCAATACTGTGAGTGGATAACATATTCAGATAATATAATCTCTTTGATTGAACATATGAAAACATCAGAATCTTTAAGTAATAAGGAAGAAATGTTGTCAGAGAGAGAGAGAAGGGAACTAGAATTTGATACCATCATGAATGATTTATCTAACAAAATATCAGAAGGTCAGGCAGAAGAAGACCCTGCCTCCCTTATGGAAACTGTTGATGAAGAACAAGTGCAACACATGTTTAGTAAAGACACAGATACAAAGTCAAACAGGTCTGTGTGTACATTAGCAGGCAAATCAAGATCATCTCACACATCCCACAGAACAGAAAGAACAAGAGGGACTTCTGTTCATAGTGGTTCTTCTGGCCAATCCCTTAGTCTGGTCATAAAGGCTAGGGCCGAGGCAGCTGCCGCAGTAAAACAAATAGAGTTTCTTAAGAAAAGACAGCAAATTGTTGCAGAGAAGGCAGAACTGGATGCCTTGGCCACTGCCAAGAAGGCAGAAATGGAAGCCGCAGCCGCTGCCAAGAAGGCAGAAATGGAAGCCGCAGCTGCCGCCGAGCAGGCAGCAGCCGCTGCCAAGCAAGCAGGTATGGATGCAGAAAATAAGGCCCGTCAAGTTAAAACAGAAGCTGCTCTAGCAACGTTAGCACAGGTTGCAAAGGCTGAGGTGTTACAAGTAAAGGCCTCAGTCCTAGAGCAAGGTCTCTTAGGAAATACATTCCCTCCAGATGTTACAACAGAAGATCCTGTCACAAAAGTGGATTCTTATTTAAATACCCAAATTATCAATATTGCAGCCCCTCCTGTGCTAACAAGAGAAAGTGCAGTAGCAAATAATTCTTTTGTATCACAACCAGAAATTATAGAGGTTTCTGCACCCAAAGAACATTATTTGCCGTATGCAGAAGTAGCAAGTCAAGCAGCAGTTCCATTGCATGATATATCTCAAACCAAGTTAGAGCACAGTTTTCCAGTAGACACACAGGACTCAATACAGTCAAACTACACAATGCCATCAACTGCATTCAGTCTCAATCCCAAAGCAGCTAGTTGGGTTTCAGAAAACCCCCAGATCCAAACTAACTCTGAACCAACTTTGCAACAGTCCTCAGTCCCACTTGATATTTTAAATTACACCTCCTACAGAAACCCAAGAAGGGACTTAGCAGACAGAGGCATTCAGAAATTCTCTGATAAGCCAGAAGATTATATGTTGTGGAAGAATACATTTCAGTCAGCTCTCAAGCAACTAAAATTGCCTGTAGAGGAAGAGTTAAATTTATTGATCGCTTGGTTGGGACCTGCTTCTTCCATACAGGTGAAGAGAATTTATGCAGCAAACATAAATAACCCACATGCAGCCTTAAATCGAGTGTGGGACCGTCTCAATGAACGTTATGGATCATCTGCACAGATAGAAACGTTGCTTCTGCAAAAGCTTAAATCGTTTCCTGCATTTACAAAACGGGAATATGAGAAATTATGGGATTATGCAGATTTGCTTGAAGAATTGGAAGCAGCTAAAGGAAATCCAGATTTACCAGGGCTTGCATGTTTAGATCAATATTTAACACAACAAGAGATTATTGATAAACTGCCTTTCTCACTGAAGGAGGTATGGGGCCGGGAAGTTTTCTCTTATAAAGAAACTCATCAACGGAAATACCTACCATTTACACATTCAGTGAAGTTTCTCTTAAGATCAGCTAGAGAGAAGAATGATTTGCAAACGGGGTTTCCTCTTTTATATCAAAGTAACAAAAAAGATAAGAAACATTTCATAGAAACCAAAAGCAAACCACAAGTCACAGTTAGAAAAACTGAAACCAAGGTCAAATCAGTTGAACATCACACAAAGACATCAGCAGGAGTAATATGTCCAGTACACCAAATAGCACATGATCTGAATAACTGCAAAGAATTCAGGAGCAAACCTTATGAAGAGCGTTTAACCTTTGCCAGAGATCAAAGACTTTGTTTTAAATGTGGTACTTTCAGAAACCACATAGCCAAGGAGTGCAGGAGAAAAGTGAAATGTCAAGAATGCTTTAGTGAAAAACACTGCTCTGCACTACACCGCAAAACAACACCTCATCAGAAAGGAAAGAACTCTGAAAAGTCAGAATGTATTCTTGTGGAAACACCACAACCTAAGGAGATTAAGATAGCAACATCAACTTGCACAGCTTTGTGTGGAGAAGCAGGAAAAGAACGAACATGTCATCCTATTTGCTTGGTAGATGTCTACCCTGAAAACTCTCCAGATCAAGTTAAACGCATGTACGTTGCCTTAGATTCTCAAAGTGACACCTCCCTAGCAACACCTGAATTCTTTAACATCTTTCAAATTCAATCAAAAGAGGTAGAATACGTTATGACTACTTGTGGTGGAGATCAGGTCATGGTGGGGAGAGTAGCATCTGGATTCATCCTCCGGACTATTGATGGCATGAAACAATTTAGGTTACCAACGTTCATAGAATGCCAAAATATACCTAAAGATGAAAGACAAATCCCTACAAGAGAAATAGCTATGAGTCATGCACACCTAAGATCCATGGCACATAAGTTACCAAGATTCGACCCTGGCGCAAAGATTCTTTTGCTTATTGGTATAGACTGTCCAGACTTGTTTTCAGTTAAAAAGCAAATAAAAGGTCGACCAGGAGCACCAATAGCTCAAGAACTAGAGATAGGCTGGACTATCCTAGGTCCAGTATGTTTAAACCGCAAAAGGTTGCCTTCTCATGCTCGAATCTTTTGCACAGGCTTCATGCCAAATGGACGTCCTACACAGATGTTAGATTGTCCGAATCACATCCAAATACGTTTCCAAAACACCGAGAGTTCAGAATCTTCAGTATTTAGGACTACAGTTCATGACAACCTAATAGCTTTGTCCAAAGAAAACCGGCGTTTCCTAGACATAATGGAGAAAGAATGTGTTCAAGATAAAAAAGGTAACTGGGTTGCACCCTTACCCTTCAAAGAGGATAGAAACAGACTGCCTAATAATCGCATCATGGCGATGCAACGCCTCAATGCTCTCCAGAGGAACATGGAGAAAAAACCTCAATTAAAGAAAGATGTTATTGCATTCATTAACACTATGATAGATAGAGGTCATGCAGAGAGGGCTCCTAACCTCAAAGAGCAGCAAGAATGTTGGTACCTACCGTTCTTTGGGGTGTACCATCCACAAAAGCCCCAACAAGTCAGAGTAGTGTTTGACTCTAGTGCCCTATTTAAAGGAACATCTCTAAATAAAGTTCTATTGACAGGCCCGGATTTAATCAACAATCTTCTTGGCGTACTTCTACGTTTTAGGAAAGAAGCAGTTGCAATTATGGCAGACATCCAACAAATGTTCTATTCCTTTTGGGTCAGAAATGACCATAGAGACTTTCTTCGTTTCCTGTGGTTCAAGGACCCCCAGCAAATGTCTGAAATACAGGAATACCGGATGTGTGTTCATGTCTTTGGTAATAGTCCATCACCAGCCATAGCGAACTATGCGCTAAAAAGAACAGCACAACTCTTAGAACATGAATATGGATCAGAAGTATGTGAGTTTGTTTGCAGAGATTTCTGTGTAGATGATGCTTTAAAGTCAACATCTACTCCTCAAGAAGCAATCTACCTTCTTAAGAAAGCCAAACAAATGTTAGCCACAGCCAACATAAAATTACATAAAATAGTTTCGAACTGCCTCGAAGTTTTATTAGCCTTTCCCAAAGAAGATAGAGCAAAGGGGATGGAAACACTAGAACTGGGACAAGAGTTTATGCCGGTTCAAAGAAGTCTAGGCTTATGTTGGCACATCCTGGAAGATAAATTCATCTTTCGAGTACCAAACACCCAAAAGAGCTTTACACGCAGAGGTATATTATCTGTCATAAACAGCATCTATGATCCACTTGGTTTTGCTGCACCAGTCGTTATTAAAGGAAAATGCCTGATGAGAGAATTAACCCATGCAGTGAAACATTGGGATCAACGTCTTTCAGAAAAAGAGAGGTCTATATGGGAAAAGTGGACGTCTTCTCTTATAGCTTTAGAACAAGTTGGAGTCTTTAGGAAATATGTGCCTGTCTCAGGCAACTTAAAACAGTTACAGCTTCATGTATTTTCGGATGCTTCCAACAAAGCAATTGCCGCTGTAGCTTATCTTAGAGTGTTGCAAGGAGACCAGCCCTATTTAGGGTTTGTAATGGGAAAAGCCAAGTTGACACCATTACATGGTCATACAATGCCACGATTAGAACTGTGTGCAGCAGTGTTAGCTACACAACTTGTAGAAATAATTAAAAGAGAAATAGACTTATCTTTCAGTGATATCACACTATATACAGATAGTAAAATTGTTTTGGGTTATATATATAACACCCAACGAAGATTCCATGTATACATTAGCAATAGAGTAGACCAAATACTCCAGATAACTAAACCTAATCAGTGGTGCTACGTATCTTCAGAATCAAATCCAGCAGACCAAGCCACAAGAGAGATTTATGCTCACGAGCTTATGAATTCGCATTGGTTGAAAGGTCCTGACTTTTTAAAGGATCCAAAATATGTGCCTCCAAAGGACCAAGTATTCAAACTCTGTAACCCAGAAGAAGATAAAGAGATAAGAACACTTAGCACCAACATATCAAAGTCTCAGGAAGATCTGTTCTCAAGAAGATTCATTAAATTCTCATCCTGGAAACGACTAGTTATAAGTATAGCTAAGATCTTACACTTCGTCAACTATAAAAACAACGAACCTACTTCTGTAGAGGATAGAAAAGAAGCAGAATCAAAGATTATCCAGATTTTGCAGTCAGAAGTGTACAAAAGTGAACTACAGTGCATTAGACATCACAGGCCTATACCAAAGTCAAGTACCTTAAGGTATCTCAACCCCTTTTTGGACAGTTCCGGTCTAATAAAGGTTGGGGGTCGCTTAGCCCAGGCCAAACTTAAGTTGGGAGAGAAACATCCTTACATACTGCCGGCTAAACATCATATCTCACTACTCCTCATAAGACATTATCATGCTAAAATATATCACCAAGGCAGACACTTCACAGAAGGAGCAGTGAGAAGTGCTGGAATTTGGATAGTGGGAATGAAAAGGTTGATCACTAAAGTTGTTAATGACTGTGTTATTTGTAAAAGACTTAGGGCTGAACATCCCCATCAAATCATGGCTGACTTACCAAGGGATCGTGTCACTATACAACCACCATTCACCAATGTTGGTGTCGACATTTTTGGTCCATGGGAAATAGTAACTAGAAGAACAAGAGGAGGAGTAGTAAACAATAAAAGGTGGGCAGTAATGTTTACTTGTCTATCCTTACGAGCTGTTCACATCGAACTTGTAGAATCCATGGATTCAACATCATTCATCTATGCTCTACAACGTTTTTTCGCAATTAGAGGTCCAGTGAAACTTCTGAGATCGGACTGTGGTACGAATTTTAAAGGCGCATGTAAAGATCTAGAATGTCCAGAGAGGTCTGTGTTAGATCCAGATGTTCAAGTATTCCTCAAGCAAGAAGGTTGCAAATGGCTATTCAATCCTCCACATGCATCTCACATGGGGGGAGCATGGGAAAGGATGATAGGTATCGTCAGAAGAATTCTTGATGCCATGTTGTTAAATGTTACCATTCTTACTCACGAGATTCTCGTCACCCTTATGGCAGAAGTGATGTCTATAATTAACAGCCGTCCTCTAACACCAATATCAACAGATCCAGAGGATCCAAATGTGTTGACACCAGCGACCTTGTTGACCTTCAAGACACCAGAATGGAAAGACATTACTATTGCAGCAGAGCTGAAGAACATCCATCGTAAACAATGGCAGCAAGTGCAATCATTAGCCAATACATTTTGGAAACGATGGAAAAGAGAATATCTGCCTCTACTTCAAAGAAGATCCAAGTGGGAGCAAGTCCAAGAGAACCTTCGCATAGGCGATATAGTTTTGATGAAGGAAAAGGACACGCCTAGAAGAAAGTGGCCATTGGCAGTAATAACCCAGGTAATTCCAGGTGGAGACCATCAGGTACGTAAGGTAAGAGTGAAGACTACAAAGACAACAGGATCCAGAATATTAGAGAGGCCGATCACAGACCTTGTATTAATGTTTCACAGGAATGAACCCATAAGCTAGTGCGACCATAATCTGCATTAGATTAGTTAATAGTTGATATTTTGTGTTAGTTATTTGTTATTAATAAGGGGGTAAAACTTATTAATAAGTTTTAGGTGGGGAGTGTCATGCCACGAGGAGGCAAAACATTACCTGCTGCCCTGTCTCTTTAAGATTCGAAAGGGGCAGAGCTTAGCCTTGGCTCCTGCCAGCCTGAAATGGCAGTTATTTTTGTCAGTTAGAATTTGTCAGTTGGTGAGGCACTGGAAGGAAGTGTAGGAAGTAAAAGGATCACAGAAATTCACGTCATGTTGGAACTGTATTCAAATTAGATTAAAAAGCCACAGACTACAGCAATAGAGAAAGCCATGTCAACACTGCATTGAAGTCATCTCAAAGATACAAAGAATCCAATCATTCCAAGACCTTATACTCTGTGGCAATATCTATCCAGAACTGCATAGACTCAAAGATTTCTTTCCTCACAAGAGACTTCATAGTGGCAACAAGAGAAAAAGAGATCAATTTTGTCTATTAATAAAATATTTTGTTTCACAACTACAGTCTCCAATCTGTCCTTCGTGCTATGAGTCCTTCCAGTTCATTTAATTAAGCATGGAGGCAGAACACCCCCCCCCCCGAAATGTTCAACTCCCCCCCCCCCCCCCCGAAATTTTTTTCTGGCTACGGCCCTGCTCACACTAATCAAACAAAACTTCCCAGAAGACATCACAGCCCTGTTTCACCATTGCCTCACCACCAGCTACTTTCAGTGGGACAATGGATTCTATGAACAGAAAGATGGAGTGGCCATGGGGAGCCCCCTCAGCCCAATAGTAGCAAATTTCTATATGGAACACTTTGAAAAACAGGCCCTAGAAACAGCACCAAAAAAGCCAACTGTTTGGTTCAGATACGTAGATGACACCTTCACAATTTGGAGCCATGGAGAGGAAGAACTCAGCAGGTTCCTGGACCACCTTAACAGCATCCACCCAAACATCCAATTCACCATGGAAAAAGAAAAGGAAGGAAAACTGCCATTTCTAGATGTTCTGGTCATCCGCAAACCCAATCAACAATTGGGCCACACAGTTTACAGAAAACCTACATACACAGATAGATACCTTCATAAAAACTCCAACCATCACCCAAGTCAAAAAAGGAGCACAATCAAAGCCCTGACAGACCGTGCACAAAGAATCTGCGAACCTCACCTCCTCCAAGGTGAACTCAACCACCTAAACTGGGCTCTACAGGCCAATGGATACTCCACCACAGACATCAGAAGAGCTGCAAGGCAAAGAACAAGCCATGAGAGTCAAGACAAAGATCCACCCAGATGAAAGGTGTTCTTACCATACATCAAGGGAACCACTGACTGCATAGGCAAACTGATGAAGAAGCACAACCTACAAACTATCTACAGACCCACAAAGAAAATCCAACAAATGCTACGGTTAGCAAAAGACAAGAGGGATCCTCTCTCCTCCGCAGGAGTCTACCGGATACCATGCAGCTGTGGACAAGTATACATAGGGACCACCAAACACAGCGCCCAAACAAGAGTCAAAGAACATGAAAGGCACTGCAGACTAATTCAACCAGAGAAATCAGCCATAGCAGAGCACTTGATGAACCAGCCTGGACACAGTATATTATTTGAGAACACAGAAATACTGGACCACTCCAACAACTATCATGTCAGACTACACAGAGAAGCCATTGAAATCCACAAGCATGTGGACAACTTCAACAGAAAGGAGGAAACCATGAAAATGAACAAAATCTGGCTACCAGTATTAAAAAACTCTAAAATCAAAACAATAGATGGGAACCAACACTCTAAAGGCAGAGGAGTCCCAAGGACGGCTATTGACTGAACAAAGGATGCCCCCCCAGGCAAGAGACAAAAACCTTTCCAATGCTAATTAGGGTGTTTAACTGAAACATTAATGCTGGCTTCCCAGTGACAAAGGACTCTTGCCACACCCTGGACTCTCTACAGATATATATTTTTTCCTTTCCTTGCCTAGTTTATCCATACCTCACAACCTCTGAGGATGCCTGCCATAGATGTGGGCGAAACGTCAGGAGAGAATACTTCTGAAACATGGCCACACAGCCCGAAAGACATACAACAACCCCAAATGAACTCTCCAATTCCTCAGTCCTTGATCAAAAGATAGTGATTTATTTGTTTGGGAGAAAAAAGCAGACAGGAGCAGTCCTGGTCACAATGACTGGGAGAATTAAAAAGCAGAGCTTTGGAAAGTTGTACAGCCAGTACAGGCCTTTATCTCCACTGGCTGCCAATAACTTTCCAGTCCCAATTCAAAGTGCAGGTTATGACCTACAAAGCCCTCAACGATTCGGGTCCTGTTTATCTTCGCGACTGTATCTCCCCCTATGAACCAACGTGGGCTCTTAGATCTTCCAGGGAGGCCCTTCTCTTGCTCTCGCCTCCATCACAAACACAGTTGGTGGGGACGAGGGAGAGGGCCTTCTCGGTGGTGGCCCCAATGACTCTGGAACTCTCTTCCCGGGAGATCAGATTAGCCCCCACCCTGTCCACTTTCCACAAAGACTTGAAGACGTGGATGTTTCAATGCGCTTTTGAACAATAGACCAGTTGTAATTTACTATTATCCTGTCTAAATTGTTTACTGCCCTGATCTCTAGCACTTTATTCCGACTCCTGATTTTATTGTCCTGCATTTTGCACATGCCTGCCCCTCCCTTTAATTTTAATAGTCCCACCTTTCAGTTTTGATACCTGCTGTTGTATTTTATGAAGTTTTATTTTATTTACTGGTTAATTGTTTTAATGATATTCTTGTTGTGTTTAACTTTTATCTGTTTGACCTCTGAGCTTGGTCCCCATGTGAGCTGCTCCAAGTCCCTTCGGGGAGATAGAGGCAGGTTATAAAAATAAAGTTATCATTATTATTAGCCAATAACAAATAGGGCACTTGGGGACAAACAACAATGTGTACATGATGCAAAGATTTATGTGTCAGCATCAGCTCTTTGAGCCGAACCCAGAAACAAGCCAGGAGAGAAGGAAATTGTTTTAACACTACTGAGATACGATTTCACCAATCTATTTGCTAGTTATATGGAAGGCATCTGACCAACCTGTCCATTCTGGCAGACTCCTGGGTGGAGATCAGTCTTGGAGAAATGGAAAGCAGTCATGAAACTATTGCATGCTGTCCTAACCATAGGTGTGAAAGCTTATTTATTTCACTTCAAACTTCCAAAATCACACTTCTCCTGAGAGCCACCCACCAAGTGTATCTGTCATGAAGATCATGGAGAGTTTCCATGACAACACTGCTGTGCGCAGTACTGGCGGGGGCTACCACTGGTGTGTGAATGCTGTCTACGTGGCAAAGCATTTGACACAACTGATGGTCATACATTGTGGCTTCTTTCCTCCACCCCATAAATGCATTTTCCATTGGACCCTATGTAAGAACTGGCCTTGATTAATTCAGATTTCCCCATGTCCTCATTCAGTACACATCCTCATGATCTCATCACTTCATGAAAAAAAGAACTGGCATTTTAATTATCTCTGTGTTGCTTCTACCATAAACTCCATTAATTACAGTCTATGCAATTTATATACAATGGTCATCCTTCCACATTTGAAGTTCTGATTTTTATGAATTTGATTTACCATGGATTTTGTTCAAAATGTTTCACTAAGAATCTCTAGATCTTCTAATGTGACTCTATGGTCAATTCTTTCAGTTGAGCTAGAAGATCTAGAGATTTTTTAGGAGAACACCTTTCTAGGAATCTCTTGGTCCTCTAATGCAATTCAATGGTCAGTTTCCAGCAGAAGTTGACCATAGAGTTGTGCTAGAAGAACTAGAAATTCCCAGGGAGGTGTTCTCTTAGGTTTAAAAAAATTATTTCTTTATCTGTTTTTTACTTTCATGGGGATACCATGCCCTTAACCCTAGTGAATGTGGAGAGCTGACTGTACTAACTCCTGCTTGAAAAAAGAACAAAACAACGTAAGAACATTGACCTCCCAGCACCCAGCCAATCCACTTAACTCTACATTACAAATGGTCCAAAACATTTAGGAATCTAATTGACTCAAATGCCAGTTTTAAAATATTAAGGGTGCGTGACTTAGCAATTTCAATAAATGAATTAAGGTGCTGTGTTTGAAGAATGTCTCCCCTCTGCAGTTCTAAAAAGCCCAGTTCTCTCCCTTGCATCCATTTAAACACAATAATGTGAAGGCATATACATTCCCAAAAATATAATTGGCACTTTGGGCAATTGTAAATGGTACCTTTTCTTTTTCTGGCAGTGAAGGCTGTTGGTGGTCTCTATTATGAAAGGTTTCTGGAGCATCAGTGAGTTCTTCTGAGTCCGGTAGCAGATGGGAAGTGGCTAAAGAGTCTTGGCAGACTCTGGAAGACAGCTGGGTCCCACAGCTCAAATATGGTTCTGTGTAGTTCAGACTTTAAATATACACTGGCCCCTTGTGGGCTATGTGGTTACATCCATTTCTGCAGGTTCAACAGTTCCATGTACTTGCAGTATAAAAAAGACAAACCCTCCAGGCAAAACCAATAGTTACCTAAAAGCGAAATGCTACATGTCTCAGACAGTGCCCTAACACGGTGTGACTTTCCCTCCTTCAACTCACATGTAAGCCCGCAATGTGCTTATCAATGTTAACAAAATTTATCCATGCTGACAAATATAATGAATATAAAGTGGCTCGTGCTTGAGACATGTGAAAAGGACATGACAATGACAAATCTTAAGTTGGTTTTATTTAATGTATAGCCCACTTCTCTTCCAGTATAGAACTCAATGTGTGGCTTATAGCAATGGGCATACGAAAGTTGTCTTTAGGTACTTATTGGGGAGGGGGGGGATCTACAGAGGTAAGACATGTGCAGCTTACTCTCTGTTCAATTCACTTTGGAAAGTTACTTTTTTGAATGTCACTGACCTGGCTATGTTGGATGAGGAATATGAAGGACTTTATTCCAAAAAGTAATTTTCCTGAGCTCTAATTTTAAATTAGAGATATTACAAAGCTTCACTTACCAAATGTTATATGCTCATGACATTGCACATTCTCCCAAGGCAGAAAACTGCATGTTGTGGTAACACAATGTTGATTAAACTTATTGGGGTAGTGGTGGTGGTGGTGAGAACTTGGCACAGGAATGTTATTTTTGGCAGAGTCCCGTGTTATACTGTGTAGCTCTGTCTGCTCTTTTAGAAACATAACCATGAGAGGAGGGGACCCAACATCTCACATTCAGTCTTTGCAGCTCAGACTATCATGCCATAATAAAGACCTAAGTAGCTTTCCATTTCTTCCTTTCTTCAGTGAACATTTAATAAACCTCCTTCAGGTTGGAACCTTTTAAAAGCCTCCAAGGCATATTCCCCTCCTGCTCCTTTTAGAACTATGACCAGATAACTATGCAAAGCAGGAAGAGCACCTGACATTTTCTTTGTCAGATCCCCGGGGATGGATTATCACCAGAAGACTTTACCTTATAAGAGTAAAGAAGGTATCTTGGAGGTGCCACTGGGACTTGAACTCATGTCAGTCAAAATAAATAAAACCTTGACTCAGAGAAGCGGTACAACTTCTAAGGAGAAGATCTTTTTATAAGAGATATGCTGTTACAGGAACTGCCCCTCCCTCAAGTTTGTTCCTTTAAGTAGATTGCATGAAATACACACGCATGGAGAAACAGAGACGCTGCCAGGAGAGAGAGAGGCTGAAGGAGGCAGCTACAGAGAGAGCAAAATGAGGGCATTGACCTTCCAATAACAATTCTGCCTTTTCCCATGAAACTTCCCTTCAGTTCCCAAATTTTAAGCATTCCAGAAAGTGAGAGTGAAAATGAGTCACTGTATTGTTAAGAAATTAAAAGACTGAAGGAAAATGTTATTGGACAAAAGGAAAAGTCGTACTGGGGTGAGCAATGGCCTCATTTTATGTTTGTGTGTGTGCACATCCATGTTCACACCATAGCTATAGTCCTGGGCTACCATCCTTTCAATTTCAGATCTGTTATGTTCTTCAACAGAATCTGTATCCAGAAGATCCTATAAAATAAAATAAAATGTGAAGAAGGCTATGTTGATTTGTTCTAAGGCATAATATTTCTTATATACAGAGATTTATTTTTCTTTCCATAGGGAAGCATTTCAGTTTAGTTAAAAGCCATTTCATTTACCTCTTCTGGCCAAGTAAAATAGAACTACAGGAGCAAAAACACAGGGCAACTATTGAAGGGACTTCTAGAGCTTGCACTCATCCTTTATTTCTTGTGGTTTTAACTATGCATCATTCACTAGGTTTCCTTTAAGCTATTTTAATATAGATTGCTGTGTAGGCTATCTCTAGAGTTTATGACATAATGTCACTCATTTCCCTCTAGGAAACAGTCTTCTTTTACAGACTGAAATAGTCTTTTAATGACCCCCTTTTATAAAAGAAACCCCTTCCAATGGTCTCCCACTGACAGAGTGGTAAGACAGAAACAATATCATAATAATAATTTATTTGTTTGACCAGTCATATGACCATTTCAAAGTGCAACATAAATAAAAACAAGGCAAAAAGGATGGGAGGACAGGCAGCTGACCATCTGTTTGCTGACAAAATCTTATTTTCCTGATTCTTCTTCTTTCAGGAAATGTGCTCTTTTCTTGATAGCTTTCAGGGTAAAGAGGCTGACTCTAATTATGGTGGATCTTTCTTGTCCTTGCAAGAGGACTGTCAGAAGATCATTTCTGTTGTGAGACCTAAAATTAGATAGTAATGGATGTAAATATCTGTGTTGAAGTTCGGCATATGCTGGGCAGTCAATCAAAAAATGTTCGATGTCTTCTACTTTTTGATCTCCCCAGACACAGAATCTCTCATTTCTTGGGATGTTACAGTAGCGACCAGTTTGCATCATAATACCGAGTTGTTCAAACCTGGCCCTGGTGTATATTCTTCTTAAGGGCAATGGAACTGGAATAGTCAGATAGTGTTCTAAATGAGTATTCATTTTGTGGGAGGCTAAAAACTTTGTGGCAGAAGACCTACCTATACTTGCTAGGTCCAATTGAGCATAGATATCATGAGTGCGTTGCATGAGTACTTGTTTTGCCCTAGATCCTAGACAGAAACAATATCATGTGATAGGTCCGAGGCATAAACACTGTATTCCTGCTTTAGTTGTGATTGCTCACGAGATAAAATTTTATATGTATTAGTCCAGTGCTTTTAATTTTTTTCCATAAATGATTTGGATTTAGATGTGAGCAGTGAATTAGAAAAGTTAATGCACAGTTCAAATGTGCTAAGCTGTACAATAAAGGAAAAGCCAACTCACCTTTCTTAACTTTCTAAGATCTACAGAAATAATCGCAGGAACATCTCAGCAAGCAAGAGTCCAAAAGTGATAGGCTAAAATCCAGAATCTCAATCCATGGATGAGACCGGATGAGAGACTCCCTCCTGGGCACACAGAAGACTGGGCGACATGGAAGGCAGTGAACAGACTGCGCTCTGGCACCACGAGGTACAGAGCCAATCTTCAGAAATGGGGATACAAAGTGAAGTCTGTGGCATGCGAATGTGGGGAAGAGCAAACCAGAGACTGCTTACTACAATGCGGTCTGAACCGTGCCACATGGACAATGGAGGACCTTCTCGTAGCGACACCAGAGGCACTCCAAATGGCCAGCTTCTGGTCAAAGGAAATCTAGTATAAAGCCAAGTGTTTAACTTTGTCTGTGTTTCTAAATGCATTACAACTGTACTCTCGGTTTCACTTCTGATACAATAAATAAATACCTCACTTATAAAGGATAACCAATCTGACCATGAATGTGTCTAGTTTACCCCCAAAGAGCCATCTGAATTTGGTGGGCATCACTTGTGATAACAAATTTCACTTTAAAGCACTCCTTTTCTGTATTTTGCATTTCTCACTATTCAGATCTGCTGGATGAGGCTCGATACTAATATTAATAGAAACAGAGCACATTATTATTTTCTTTTTCCCAGTTCAGGACTGAAGCCGGCTTACTGCAGATTATGACTTTCTGCATGCCACAGAGAATTTTATAAACCCTCATGAAATTCTCCTTTACTCATCCTTTATACAAATGAAATAGCTCCAAATAGCTATGTGCATTGGGAGTTGCTACAACCACATTGATTTCTTTTCCTTTTCCAGCTCTATGCCAGCTGTTTGGTTACTTTTGAGACAGAATAATTTGAAATTGGATTCATTGAGATTTTGCCTCTAGCTTTAGTACTTAGTTAAGTAGCAAAAATAATATCAAAATGTTTGAAACATGATATTGTAATTGCAATTATGAGTTGTTTAAATATAATTGAATATTTTAGCTAAGAAATCATAAAAACATTTAGTCTTATTATTATTATTGGATGGATGGTATCCTTGAAGTGACTGGTTTGACCCTGAAGGGGCTGGGGGTGGTGACGGCCGACAGGGAGCTCTGAGGTGAGCTAGTCCATGAGGTCACGAAGAGTTGGAAGCAACTGAACGAATAAACAACAACAATGTTACTATATCTATCTATCTGTCAAAGTATGTATGTATGTATGTATGTATGTATGTTGGTTGGTTGGTTGGTTGGTTTGCTGGTTTGTTCCACAAAGGCTCCTATGTGGCTTGATGATTTGACCCAAACTTCACAGAGATCCTTCATTATCCAATGTAAAATAATTGAGGGGTTTGAACTTAAAAAAAACACCAAATACTTCTTTTGTGCCCAGAGCAGAAGGAATGAAAATGATTGTCCATAGCAAGGTGAAGTGGCCCTCTGTCATGTGAGTGGGAAATAAAGGGAGTGAAGTAGATTGGCTGTTTCTTGGTGATGTATGTATAAGGGGGAGAGGGGGGAGGGAGGGAGGAAAGAAAAAGAGAAAGAAAAGTGAAAGAAAGGAAGAAAGGAGAAAAAGAAGGGAAGGAAGGAAAAGAAAGGAAAGCTCATTTATGAGAAGGCTAAAACTTCACCAGTCTCAAGAACCTCACTCTTAACACTTTTCCATTATGACATTCTCTGCTTCCAATTCTTTGACTGTTATTGAACCATAAGAGCATCCCTTTTCTTATCCCACAATCTCTAAGTTTATTCAGGAGCTATTACTAACGAAACAAGTCAAATCCTTTAAAACAGAAATGTGTTGATGAGTTACAGCATTTAGAAGAGCTTGCACAAGCATCCTCATGGGATAAGTGGTTTGTGTGGCTGCAAAACAGAGGCCATGACAAAAGAGTTATTTATGTACGAGTACTTCCTTACTCGTTCCTCTCACAAGTCCACCTTCTCTTACTGTGCCTTTACAAACACCTAGCCAGGCTCAGAGAGGGAGCATGACAAAATATTCACAGGATCAATTTGCTACATCATGAATGTAGTTCAGAACTGTATATAAGAACATTCAACTGCTGTGTTGCTCATGGGAAGGAAGTGTCTCTGGGACTATAATGCAATTTCTAGCCAGCAAACCTCTCCAACTAAAATCCAGAAGTCATTTATTCCCAATCACTAGCAAAACACTAAGAAATGTTATAGTGACAGGAAGTCTAATCTGTCAGTGAGACCAAGTATTGGGTTAGAGCAGTGGTTCTCAACCTGTTGGTCTCCAGATGTTTTGGCCTTCAACTCCCAGAAATCCTAACAACTGGTAAACTGGCTGGGATTTCTGGGAGTTGTAGGCCAAAACATGAGGGGACCCACAGGTTGAGAACCACTGTCTTAAGACATATGTTTAGCTGAAGGCTAAAATATCTGGGGACCTACAAGTTGAGAACCACTGGGTTAGATTTGTTTAAATAGGTGATGGAACTGGCCCTGATCTGGTCCATGGGGGAATCCCTGAGCCAATCTGAGTGACTTGGCTCTCCAAACAGGAAGCACAACTGAAGAGATGGTTACAAGCCTTTCTCCCATTCTCCGTGACCCACAGGACACGTGTGGACCCCTTAATAAGTTGAGAATCTGGCCACAATGACATGAAAAGCAACTTGCTCCAGTGGTTTCTTTCTTCGACAGCTACATTGTAGGTACTGGTCTTTTTTAACTGAGCAAACATATAAGGCATTAAAAACATTATTTCAGTATGAATCCACTTGTATCCTTTAATGCAGAGGCTCAGAAGGTCTTATGATATACACAGTATCCGGTAGTTTAAAATGTAAAAACAATCCATCAGGAAAAAAGGCAAAAAAGTTACTTTTCAAGCTTAGTAAACATACATTACAGACTTCAGCAAGACATTTATCAAAGAGTTTCACACTGTACTTGGATCTAGTAGCAATTTTGCTGTTTGTAAATAGCAAATCTGATAATGATGTTTTTAAAATTCTGTAACAAATGGAGCTACTGATCTTATTTACAGTATAAATAGGCCTTTTGGAGTGAAGACAACAATGTCCCGTCACATGTTGAAGAAAAGCAGTATCTTAGCTCTTAAATGCAAAATAAAGCAATATGAAAGTAAAACTATATATATTTATATATGTATAAATATATCTTCTACTTCAAAATTTCCAGGCATTTCTTCTCTGGAATACATACGATTCTGGTTAGAGTTCTGTTGTTTTACGTTATAACAAATGATTCTAAATCCTTATTCTTCAGCTGCTGCTCTCGAAAACTGCTTTTCATACAAGCTCATGACATGGTGGACGAACTGATACTGTTCAGAAGTTTGGATCATTCCACCTCTGGAAAGAGGAATAGAAGAAAAAGACTGCAAATCAATACCATTTCTGCATCTCTCAGGGATTCACAATGAAAGCAGTAAAATAACTCCAGACAGTTAGACCGAACATTAAAATCTAATGGTTTTAACTGCAGGGTTTTTTTTTCTGAGAAAAAGCACTTTGGAGTGAACTCTTGAACACATCACATACAAGATCCATAGTTCTATATGCTTCTGATAAAATAATCTTAACATGGAAATAAACCTATCATGTTTGGTAAAAACAGTGAATGAATCAGGATCAGACTAAACTCATCAGGAAAAAACTGCATTTAGGATGTAGGATCCGTTTGGAAAATACATATTTGAGTCTGAACACAGACATAAAATAAAAAATGGTTATGAAGAGAGGGGGCACGAATCTATTAAAGACTGAACCAGCCATGACACTATCACATTCGGGGTGAACATTTTCAGTCTTTCTGTGTGTATTTGTGTGTCCTTAATTCTCCATTTTTACACCTCCCTGTACTGAGAAAGCAAGTTCATATGGAAGAAAATCTTTTTCCAGATGTGTCAAGTCTCTTAAACTCAGATCACTTTGTTTTGATAACAACAACAACAACAACAACTTTATTTATAACCCACCCTATCTCCCAGAGGGGACTCAGTGTGGTTTTGTGTGAGCGAACACTGAAACAAAGAATAGGCTACTTGTCATCTGTGATCGTACAGTCCCGGTAGAAATGTAACTCACTAATTATTCTCCATATGTAAACTGACTTCTAGGGATTTTCCAGCTGTTGACATCCCGGGTTTCTGGAAAGGTGGGGAATTCTCCCTTGAAAATGAAGATGCTTTCTCCTTGGGCACCCTGTGGTCCAGTACCACTGAGACCACATTACATGTTAACTTCAGAAATAATTAGTGTGCTCTTAAATTATCCCGTCTTAACGTAAATGATCCTATCGAGAGTAAAAAACCAAGCAGCATTTCCAAGTCCTGCAGTCAGCTCCATCTGAACATCTCTTTCAAATTATTGTTACCAATATAGCTTTAAAATAAACAATAATTAGGGACTATAAGAATATAGCAAAATGGATGATTTCTGTGGTTATAATCATTCATGTCTGCACACCCATTCCAAAAACAAACCAGAAATAGACCGCTACCTTACTGTGATGAAGGCAGACAAACCCGCAAATGGAAACAGCAGCACTTCTCTACCGCCTTGCAATACCCTGGAATAAATACTGCTCACGTCTGCTGGCTAATTCTCCCAGAAGGCTCCTGCCATTTGCCAATTGGAGAAGCTAATTCAAGTCTAAATAAAAGAGCCCACTCTTCTCTGACTGATTGCTATCCCTTGCACACGAGCCATTCCTGGCAGAGCAAGAAGAGGGTCTTATGTGCTTCCCCCCTATTTCTGCGGTGCAAATAAAGAACAAGGCATCAGGTGCAAGTTTCTGTATCCCGAAATTTAAGTTTGGCCAGTGACAACTAAGTGCAAATGGTCTATGGTGATTTATGATATTCTGCCCTCAGATACATTTGTGTGACACCATCTCTGCTAAACAAGTCCATCCTGTTCTCTTGGGCTTGCTTTTGAGCAAGGTTTACCTTAAGCCTTTTCCTTTGCTGCATAGCTAGAAATGTGGGGATGGAAGGAAAATAAAGCAAGGCAGAAATCTTATTTTAGAGCACCCACATTTTGTCCCCTGCCCCACCAATACCAGGGAAGGCAGATGGTCCTCATTTAATGTGTTGCTGTCTTGCTTGCATACAGCAAGTATGCACAGAGCCACGCTTCCTTTTCTTTTCATTGCCTGAAGTGCATCTGCTGTGGGGGAAGGAGGGCAAAGACTTGTCTGGCTTCCATCTCTCAGCAACTTGGAGGTGGGGAATTGACAAGAATGTCTTATTCAACTTCCCACTGAGCACAGGAATTGCTCCTCCCTAGGTTCACAAAGATATTTACTTTTCCATGAAATACTGTCTCCAGATTCTACCCATCAAAAATATTAGATCAAAAACATTGTTTCTGATGTCTGGGTCCCTTGAAAGAAGACACTGGTTAATTTTTTAACCAGTGTCTTTTTCTCTCACTCAAACCAAAAAGAACTTTGTTTTCTTTTTAAAACAAGCAATTTTCTGCATTTGTGTGTCTCTATATACCTATAATTAATAAATAAACTGGGTTGTTGTGTGTTTTCCGGGCTATTATTATTATTGTGTGTTTTCAACAACATAATAAATAAACTTTACTTTATTTAATATATTCAAACATCTCATTACCTATTTTCCTATGCCACACCAAATTTACACTTTGAAATCCCAGAAGATATTGCAATATGCATTCAGGAGCATGTCTACCCAGAAACAGTCCCACTATGTTCAGTGAGGCTTATTTTCTAATAAGTGTACTCGGGCCTGAAGCCATCATAAGAAGTGAACTCACATGGGACAAACTGCATGGACTGAACAGAAATCCAGTACTATAACCCTGTCTTGTGGCTAGAAAGGAGATGGTGGCGGGGTACAAAAATAAAATTATTATTATTATTATTATTATTATTATTATTATTATTATTATTATTATTATTATTAGATCCAAACTCTTTGGGGATAGTATGAGGGCTGTACTTTTGACTTTGCCCTTATTTCACATGTGTTCTTTCTTTGAATGTGCAGGAATGTATGGAGACTATTTTTAACACAATTTCTCGTCTTCCTGGTACAGGTGAAATGCTACATGTGACCACTAGATGGCAACACACCTAGTACAGTGAGCCAGTAAATGTGTTGCATGCATCCCCTTTTCCTAAGAACTGAAGCTTGGGGCTACACTCAAATGTTTCAGCTGGAGGACAGGAATGCTTTTGCCTGTCAAATGTATCAGTACATCTGAAAAGTGTATTTTTTGTAGATATGTTTTACATATGGTTATCTAAAGTCGCAGATTCATAGAATCTTAGGCCATAGATACACGGACCATTGAATGAAGTTTCAAACTTTTTTTCACTTTGCAGAAAATTGCATAGGAAATCCTGGAACCAGTTTGAGGCCTGGATGATAACTACACAAACTATAGAGCACTGATGCACATTAAGAGCTTTCTTTTGTGAGCTTTGCGAGAGTTTGTCTGGCCATTTCAGTTTAAATCAAGTTTGAACTGCATTAAATTGTGAGTGTAAATGGGCCCATAGAGTTGGAAGACACCACCAAGGATCATCCACTTCAAGCCCTTGCCATACGGGAATAACCAAAGTACACCCATTCAGTCTCTGCTTAAAAGCCTCCAGAGAAGACTCCTCCACACTCCAAAGCAGCATATTCCATTTACAAACAGCTCTAAGCATCAGGAAGTTCTTCCTAATGTTTAAGTGGAATCTCTTTTCCTTCAGTTTCAATCCATTGCTCCACGTAATAATCTACAGGGCAGCAGAAAATAAGCTTTCCCCCTCCTCAATGTGACATCCTTTCAAATATTTAAACATGGCTATCATGTCCTTTCTCAGCTTTCTTTTCTCCAAGCTAAACACCCACAGCTCTATAAGCTGCTCCTCATAGGGCTTGGCTTCTAAACCTTGAGCATTTTGCTTGGATATCTCTGGACACAATCCAGTTTGACAATATTAGTCTTGAACGGTGGTGTTCAGAACTGGATGCAGTGTTACTCCAGGTGAGGTGTGACAGACGTAGAATAAAGTGATGAGAGCTGCCTTTCTATTTCTCTGACCCTGCCCATGGGCCACAAGGTAACTGTGACTTTCAAAGAAGTAGTGTGTTAGTGTCTTGCAGCATAAGAAGAAGGAACAGAGGAGGAGAAAAATGGAATGTAACACCATCTTTAATACTGTTTTTATTTTTGCATGACCTTTGTTGGAGATGAGCATTCTTCTTCAGATGCAAAACAGTTCCTCAGATACAGTATATTCACAAAAGCTCATTCAAAAAACCAAAAACAAAAACAAAACCCAGTCAGTCTTAAAGATGCTGCTACATTCTCTTTTCACCTCCTTCCCCTCCCTTTCTCTGTTCTGAGGACACCAGTTAGCAAAATAGGGTACATTTCACTGCATTCTTGACACATAATAGATGAAACGATGGTTTGCCCCTGCAAATTAGTATTTTGAAATTATGAAAATAATTTCATTTCTGTAGTCATTAAGTGGAAAAAATACATTTAAAAATCAGGTCTTAATCTTTTAAGGATGTAATTTCAAAAGACAAGGGTGCTCGTCTTGAAAGTGAAGCTAACAAGGAAGCTTTATACTTGTGCACCTAGCATCCACCTGTTCCCTAACATTCTCCATATAAATGATTTATCGTGGTAATCCACATCTGTCCTATGGAGTCCAAACCTCTTCATGGGCTAAAAAGAGAGAAACTCTTATAATCTCTGGTTCTCCAGAGTTGCAACTGTCCTTGTCTCACAGAAAAATGTTCCCTTACCTGTCTAGCCGTAGTTGGCAGGTTGTTCTGAGTATGTCAACCACACCTTCGTTCTTCCACTGTTTGCAGCAAATGCTGGTGGCAATGAAACAACCAGTCCTCCCAATCCCAGCACTGTCCAGAGAGAATAATAGAAAGTGAGCAGTGAAGGATCTACAAAAAGTGCAGCAAAGCTTTGTTATTAATTCAAACAAACCAATGCCAAAGGTCTAGAGGCATGAAAGCAATCTGGCTTTCTGAAAGAGAAAAATGCACTTCTTTATATTTATGTAACAAAAATATGGAAGCTAGGGTTAGACCTTTGGCTCAAGGTTTCCAGCATAATCTTCAATAATAAAAAGATGTCCAACCATGTGATATGGAATATTTTGATTACATTGTCAGAAAATTTCTTCTAGGGAGACACAAAACCACAGAGTATCATTAGCTATTTAGCCTGGCTATGTATATTCAAAGGAGCTAGTGGCAGTTAACAAAAGCGGACACAGATTTCTTGGTCCTTCCAACAGGTTGGGAGACTCCTTTAGTCAGAATGTTCTTGCACATCATGATCTTGTTCTCCATGAACACTAACGTTCTGGTCTTCTTGATTCTTCTAGCTTCTCGTACATTTTTTTATTTAGTCCTAAGCCACCAAAAAGAGTATGTGCTGGTTCTTCATTCCAGACTAGGTGGGTAACTGGACAGCAATGATCCCAAAATAGTATTGTTCCCCAGTTGATAAAGCTGTATGCACCCCACATACTAGTAGCCAGCATGGCATAGAGTTTGAGTATTGAACTGTGATTTTGCAGAACAGAGTTTGAATCCCGGCTAACATGAGAACTCACTTGGTGATCTTGGGCAAGTCGCATGTCCTTTAGGGGCTATCTATATGTGTCAGAAACAGCAGTGCTGATTCAGAGAACTTCAGTCTGCATGGCCAGCTGTCAATCTGATTTGGTGGATAGTGAGAGTCTGGACTTTGTGTCACTGAGCTAATCTGACCACGGGGTGGCGTCTGTACGGTGTCTATACAGCCTAGCAGTGCTGGAACCAGTCCATCACTCCTGCACCGCCAGCCTTACCTTCCCCCTGTTGATCTGACCTAGTAGCAAATAACAACCACAAAACTGGTGGTGGTGCCTGCTCAATGCTTACAGTGATGCTAGCCTGCAGTGATTCCATCCAGAGCAACAAAGCGATGAGAGGAGAGGGAGAAAGAAGGAAATACTTTCCCCCATTCCTCCCTTCCTTCTCCAATTGCTTTGTTGTTCTGGATGGAATTGCTGCCGGTGCCAAGTGACCACCACCCCCAGTTTCACACATGATGGTCACTGCTAAGGCCAGACAGACAAGGGGGAGGTAAGTGCCACCCGCTGTCCCTGGGCTCCTGAACCTGGGGAAAGTGGGATGGTGTCGTATACAGCCACATCCACTTCTGAATAGGAAGCAACACTACTGTTCCCACCAGCACAAAGTGTGGTTGAGCTCTGGAGATTTGGGGAAGTTCTCTAGCAGCCCATGATTTTTTTTTAACATGTAAGAAGGCTTTCTCTCGCATTAAGGCAAATGGACTGCATGCATCATGTGCATGCCCTGGAGCCCATTTGCCCCTGCACCAGCTCATTTGGTCTGTGTAGATGGGCTCTTAGTCTCTGAAAACCCTGTGATAAATTCTCACCTTGGGTGGTCATGAGTCAGGAATGAGCTGACCACAGAGCCTGTGGGTCACTATAGTAATTTGAAAAGCAGTTTAATGAATTGTTTTTTCCTGCCCATAATATGCTGTCCTCATTTAAGTGAGATAACAAACATTATTTGGACAAAGATTTCTAAACAACAGCCTTTACAATGAAAGATTACCATTCAGATTGGACTGAAATGTTACAGGATACAAGGCCAGACAGACGTTAGGTGAGCCATCTGGCTTCTGTCAGGCCTGATATGTCAACATGCCATTTTGAATAACAGAAACAAGGAATAACAATTACTCCTTGGTTCAACGACTGTCCTCATTCTGCATGTCTCAAGTCATGCTAGTAGTCTCTTGAATAAGATTCCATTCGTCATTGCTTAATTTTATTTATTTATTAATCTTTTACCAAAGACTGTTTTCCTTAGAGAAATAAGCACTATCTGTGTGCAGTAATTTCACCTGAATCTAAGGATTCTTTTTCTTTTTAAAAACCCATCAGTCAGAAACACTTCTTCCTTTTAAGAGGAATTGGTGATTGACTAGAGTTAGTTTTGTATCATATTTAAATTTGGGAACGATTTTTATTAAAGCTTTTAATGAAAAAAAATGAAAACCAAAATAAACAAATTAATTGCATGCTCTGCAATGGAGTAATTTTAGTTTTGGGTCAATTTCAATGTGCATTCTCCAGGAATATTTTCCTCATGTAAACAGTACAAAGGCTACAGAACATTATTTCTCTGGCTGGAATGGAGACCCTGGTAGTAAGAAACAGAGGGATTATACAAACTGAACATTCAGAGATCCAGATAAACAGCAATCTGTTAATATAAATCTAAACTGACAGTGAATTCAAATCCAAACAGCATGTTTTAGGAAACTGGTTGTGCCATTCCAGACAAATATGTTTTGAGATGAATCATGAGAAATTTTACATGCTAATGCTATCTAATGTGTTAATAAAGCTTATTACATTTGCATTTGTGGTTTTATGTTTGTGGAAAAGTACATCCTTCCCATCAACCCATAGGCTTCTTGTGCAAAGGACATCAGGTTTTAAAATTCCTTGGTCTTGAGTAAAGACATGAATGTTAATTGTGCATAATCAACTTTGGTCTCTTTTTGTACTACACATTTCTGAAGACACTTCCTGTGATCTGCATAAGACCTCAGTTGTCTTAGTTGCTACTGTCAATGTGTTTTGTCTTCAACAAGAATCTGTGCAATGGATGGGGATAAGAGAATCTGGTTATAATCAAATATCAGGAGAGCTCATGTCCAAATATTTTACCAGGTGCAGAGTTGTCCTGTCATGGTTCCCCATAAAATTTTATCCAGGCACTAAAGCACCAGACTAGAAGCAGGAAATATGTCTTAATAAGGAATAGAAGTGCATCATGCAGGGCTATTTTTTTTGCACCTCTGGTGGTCCTCAACCATCCCTTTAATGATAAAATGGGATGAATAGCCACTCCTGAGTCACCAGTGGCACTTTCACACTACAAAAATATAGCGTTATTATACCATTTTAACTGCCATGACAACATTCTGAAGAATTGTGAGGTCTGTAGTTTGGTGGGGCATTAAAATTCTCTAACTGAGAATTCAAAACCACCCTCCTTAACCTATGGGAGGTTCCTATGGCAATTAAAGTGCAAACACAGCATGATAACTGTGTAGTGCAAATAGGTCCTAGGACTCTCATGCACTGCTTAACAATCTCCATTCTTCAATGTGGAGTTTTGGTCACATACAATGCTGGACTTTTTTCTGTTTGGGAGGGCATTCTTGGCAGTCCCTGTAGCCTGTGGAAGATGCCCAAGGTGGAAAACTAGACCTGCAAATGTTGTCCACCCTGATGTATAAATGATTTTAAAACACAAGGAAACAGACAACTTGAGGAAGGGGGAATCCTATGGAAAAGCTGTGGATTCTCTTCTTCAATGAAATGTTAGTGGAGAGTAGCAACTATCTAAACATCTCTTTTTCTTTCCCCTGTGGTGCATAAAGTGAGTCTACCTGCAGTGAACTATGATAGGACCACTCTTCGCTTCTGTGCATTGCATGGCCTCTTCCACCTCCTGAACCAGCTGCAACAGGGGAGGTGCCTGATCAGGCGTCTTCTGGTCTGGCCATGACGTATACCAGAAGTGCTTCAAAACTCTTGTTTCTTCATCTTTCTGTTAAAACATTTAGGAAAAATGATGATGATTATTATTGTTATATTTATTTATACCCCACTTTATCTTCCCCAAAGGGGACTCAAAGCAGCTTAACATAAAAGCATCAGCAGAACAATTTAATGTATACAAATATGTGAACATTAAAACAGGATTAAATACAAACAGTATTAAAAATTTCCCTGTTAAAAATCATTGAAACAAATTTAAATTTGAAAACCACAGCACCCTTTGAATTGATCTTAAGAACCTTCACCTTTAAAAGCCTGTCTAAATAAAAAGGTTTTAGCCTGTCGCTGGAAGAACAGCAGGGAGGGGGCCATTCTGGCTTCCCTGGGCAGGGAGTTCCAGAGTTGAGGGGCAGCCACTGAGAAGGCCCTCTCTCTTATTCCCATCAACTGAGCTTGAGATGGAGGTGGGACTGAGAGAAGACCTCTCCTGAAGATCTCAGGACCTGGGTAGGTTTGTACAAGGATATGCGGTCAGCCAAATAGCCTGGACCTGAACTGTCTAGGGCCTGAAAGGTCATAGAATCATAGAATCATAGAATAGTAGAGTTGGAAGAGACCTCATGGGCCATCCAGTCCAACCCCCTGCTAAGAAGCAGGAAATCGCATTCAAATCGCATTCATAATCAGCACTTTGAATTGTGCCCGGAAACAGACTGGTAGCCAGCTAAGCTGCCAGGAGTTGTCCGCTCCCTGTAGCCAGCCTCAATGAGTAACCTGCTTGCAGCCTTTTGGACCTGGTGAAGTTTCCGAGCACTCTTCAGAGGCAGCCCCACATAGAACGTGTTACAGTAATCCAGATGGGATGAAAGTAAGGCATGTACCACCGTGGACAGATCTGGCTTCTCAAGATATGGGTGCACAAGTTTTAATTGTTCAAAGACTCTCCTGACTACTGCCGATACCTGGGCCTTAAGATTCAATACTGAGTCTAGGAGGACCCCAAACTGTGGACCTGTGTCTTCAGGGGGAGTGTAACCCCATCCAGCACAAGCTGAATCCCTATTCCCTGATTGTGATGACCCATGGGCCTTGTAGTCCTGCTCAGGACATTGTAATTCCTGATGAAGATGAAAACTTGGGTTTTTTACCCTCCCAGTCTGAACTGGATTCCTCTCAGCCAGATCTTTCCCAGGCAGATCTGGGAACCTTGCACCTGCAAGAAAGTTGTCTCCCAGAAGTATGTCAAACAAGCCCAGAACCTACTTCTCCCGTGTTCTTGCGCCGGGAGTTTTGTAAACAACAGAGAAGTTTGGAATCAGCTTCGCGCAGGAGTGCGAGGATTGCAGCTAAGAATGTGGCCAATTAAGACTGCTTCTCGTGAGAATCTTTGGGGAGTCTCACATCTGGTCTCAGAGTTTAGCTTTCGGTTCTGATTCCCAGAGAACTGCTTCGGCGGGAAAGTTAGACTCTATTTAGGTGTTTTACCCGCGTAGTAACTTCGCGGAGTCAATTCGTCAGCCGACGGAGCGAGTTGTGTCTGGACAGCGCGCTCCGATTCAAGCCTCGCTCCTGCTCAAGCCTTGTCTTGCTATCCAGCCTTCGCCTTGCTTCCCAGCCTTTGTTTATCTACGGACTTTGCCTTGTTTCCCAGGATCAATCCTTGCCTTGTTCCACGGATTTTATCAAGTATTCCACGGACCTTGTTCTTGTTCTTAGTACCTTGTTCCACGTTCAAGCCTTGTTTCAAGTATCAAGTTATTTCCTAGCCTCGCTCAAGTTTCATGGACTAAAGGACCTTGTCATCTCCCCTCACTTTGCTTGGCAAAGTGAGTGTTTCGGTTATTGGATTACAACTTTGGACCTTAATATTTCTTATTGGACATTGCTTTTTTGGACTAATTCTGACCTTTCCTGAAAGGTCTAATTCTGGACTATTTTCTACACTTGTTTTTATTAACTTTATATATTCCTACAATAAAGATATTAGATAGATTCTGGCCTCTGTGTATGGTTATTGGTGCTCTGCAGCCTGGGTCGTGACAGTTTGACTCCGCCACCCTAAGCACCAATTAACCTCGGCCAGAATGTCTACCGGAGTCGTACCTGGGCCGAGCGGCCAGCCGATTACCTACACCATCGACAAGGAAGAGGTGGACCGAATCCGTGATAAGCTCAATGCACAGGATGGAGAAATAAGGGGTTTGAAGGAACGCGGAGTTCGTCTTCCGGCCATGGCGTTGCCAACCAAGTTTACTGGAGAAGCTTCTAAGGTTCATGTCTTCCGTCGCCAATGTCAAGCTTATCTAGAGGCCCGTGCTGCCGAGTTTCCCCAAGAAGACATCAAAGTGGCATGGGTTTACAGTCTTCTAGACGGGCCAGCGGCCAGCTGGGCGACGGCACTGTTCGACCAAGCCTCTCCACACCTAAGATCAGCGCAACACTTCTTGGACCACCTCAAGGAGACTTGGGGAATCGAGGACAATTTGGAGGCAGCCGGTCACAAACTCCGTCGCCTTTTCCAAGGAGACAGACCTATGTCTCAGTATATAGCCGAGTTCCGAGTGCTGGCCCACAACACCGGCTGGAACGATGTAGCCCTCAGGGGACAATTCCGGGAGGGTCTCAACATTGAAATGCTGGAAGAAATCTCCAAGGTGGATCCTCCCCAGACCCTCGAGGCACTCATTGATCAATGTTTACGGGCTGAAGTCATGATTGCCAACAGGAAACAGTGGGTTCGAGGCCAGGGCAGTAGAGCCGGGGCAAAACCCCCCGCTCCCGCCAGCGTTCAGCCACGTCCGGTGTGGAGACCCCCACCGCCAACCCCATACCCCAGAGGAGGCGAGGAGGTGCCGATGCAGTTGGGCAATGTGCGTCCCAGACTAGATGCCGCCGAGAAGGCCCGTCGTCAACGCTTAAACCTCTGCTGGTACTGCGGGAACGGGGGCCACTTCGCCAGAGAGTGCCCAGCCAAAGGGAAGCCTGCCGCCCGTCTTGCGGCGGCGTCCTCCACGGAGACGAAGGCGTCTGAGCCGACTGGCACACAGCCGGCGGGGGAAGCCAACGACCGGGTGTAGAGAGGCTCGCCAACCCGGTCAAAAAATCCATCCAAGAGCCGCCAACCGGGGTCCTGTTCCTTCTCGTGGTCACATTATGGTCAGCAAAAAGGGGACCCGTCATGATCCACGCCATGATAGACTCTGGAGCTACCAACAATTTCATCGATAGAGAGTATGCCGACTCTCTGGGATTACAATATCATGATTTCAAAAATGCCCGTGTGGTGCAAGCCATAGACGGCCGTCCCCTCAAGACGGGCCCCGTAAGTCAGTGGTCGGAACCCACCAGGATGTGGATAAGGGAACATATGGAAGAGATTTCCTTCTTCGTTACCGAGGTCCCCCATTTCCCTGTGATTTTGGGAATTCCATGGCTGACTCTCCACGACCCTAACATCTCCTGGTCCAACAGAGAACTGCAGTTTGCTTCACCGTACTGCCAAAACCATTGCCTCGTAGCCAAGGTATGCCATGCCACAGACACCGAGCCCATCATCACCTTGCCAAAGAAGTACTCCGAGTATTGGGATGTATTCAATGAGAAAGAAGCCGAAAAATTACCCCCACATAGACCTTATGACTGTGCCATTGACTTGGTGGAGGGGGCCCCGATCCCGCGAGGGCATCTCTACTCCCTGACTGAACCAGAGCAAGAAGCTCTCAGGGAATTCCTAGAGACAAACCTTCGCAAGGGATTCATCAGACCCTCTCAATCCCCAGCCGCCTCCCCAGTGATGTTTGTGAAGAAGAAGTCAGGGGAACTACGCTTGGTGGTGGACTACAGAGCATTGAACAATATCACCAAGCGGAACAGCTATCCCCTGCCCTTAATCTCGGATCTACTGGATCGGCTTCGAGGAGCCAAGGTTTACACCAAGCTGGATCTTCGGGGGGCTTACAACTTAGTTCGCATCAGGGAAGGGGACGAGTGGAAGACCGCCTTCCAGACCAAATTCGGATTATTTGAGTCCCGAGTTATGAATTTCGGTTTATGCGGAGCCCCCGCAACGTTCCAGCATTTTGTCAATGACATTTTTCAGGACTATCTAGACAGGTTCTTGATAATCTACCTGGACGATTTTTTGGTGTTTTCCAGATCACAATCAGAACATGAGAACCACGTCAAAATGGTGTTACAACGATTGCGGGATCATGGACTTTATGCCAAGCTGGAAAAATGCGCCTTTGATCTACAAGAGGTAGATTTCCTTGGTTACCGCATCTCGCCTCTAGGGCTTTCCATGGATCCAGCCAAAGTTTCAGCAGTATTGGAATGGCGGGCGCCAACTAACAAGAAAGAGGTGCAGCGTTTCTTGGGGTTCGTGAACTACTACCGCAAGTTCATTCCAGATTTTGCCCGCTGGTCCGACCCCATCACTAGCTGCATCCGTGGAAAGCAGCCTTTCCGCTGGACTGATCAAGCAGAGAAAGGGTTCCAGCAACTAAAGAAACTATTCACCTCCCAGCCAATTCTACAGCACCCAAATCCTGGAACCCCTTTTGTGGTGCAAGCGGACGCCTCTGATGTGGCAATTGGGGCTGTACTCTTACAACCGGTGGGAGATCACCTCCACCCCTGTGCCTTTTATTCTCGTCAACTAACCACACCAGAGAGGAATTACACCATTTGGGAAAAAGAACTACTGGCCATAAAGGCAGCCTTTGAAACTTGGAGACATTGGCTAGAAGGGGCCAAATTTCCCATTGAAGTCCACACTGATCATCGTAATCTAGAACATCTTAGAACTGCCCGCAAACTAAATCAGAGGCAGCAACGTTGGGCTTTATTCTTTGAACGTTTCAACTTCCAGATCCATTATGTGACCCCAGCCCAAACCAAGCAAGCAGACGCCCTGTCACGTAAACCGGAATACGCTGCAGGACGCAAGGAGACCTTTGAATCCCAACTGCTACAACCTGAGAACTTTGCCACGCTCACGGTGGGGAACACCAAATCCATTCCCATTGGTTCAACTTCCCCTACTCCAGGACCCATCTGTGCTCAAGAAATCAGGGCTAGTCAGCAAGCAGATGCCTGGGCGCAGGACCAACTTCGCCAAGGTCTGCATTTCCCCTTTTCGCTTAAAGATGGGCTGCTCTGCTATAGAAATCATGTTTATATCCCACCCGGACCGGGCAGGGAAAAAGCGCTTCGTCTGTGTCATGACTGCAAACCAGCAGGACACTTCGGACTATTTAAAACTATGCATTTGATCCTAAGGGATTTTTGGTGGCCCAAGATCCGCAAGGATGTGGAAAAATATGTCAACACCTGCCCAGTATGCCAGCGCTCCAAGATACGAAGGGAGAAGCCCTCAGGGCTTTTACACCCCCTTCCTACCCCATCTCGCCCATGGGAAATAATTTCCGCGGATTTCATCACTGACCTACCACCTTCCTGTGGATTCACCACGATCTTAGTGGTGGTGGACCTTTTCACCAAGTTAGCCCATTTCATTCCCTGCGAAGGCCTCCCCACGGCCAAGGAAACTGCGGATCTATTTCTTCAACATGTTTTCAGACTACATGGGTTGCCCAAGAGTTTAGTCACAGACCGTGGATCTCAATTCACCTCTCGTTTTTGGAAGGCACTACAAAAACTATTGGGCATAGACTCTCGCTTATCTTCAGCTCATCATCCCCAAACAGATGGGCAAACGGAGCGCACCAATGCCACTTTGGAGCAGTATCTTCGCTGTTATGTAAACTATCAACAGGACAATTGGGCTTCTCTGTTACCACTGTCTGAGTTTGCCTACAACAATGGAGTTCAAGCTTCTACAAAAGAAACGCCGTTCTTTGCAAACTACGGCTTCCATCCACGTTTCTTCCCCCCTGTCATTGAAACTTCAGAGGTTCCCGCAGCAGAGGATTGGCTGCAGGAACTCACAGCGGTGCAACAACTTTTGCTCCAGCAACTGGACCAAGCCAAGGAGGACTATAAACGCCACGCTGACAAACATCGCCAGCCGGGCCCCGAAATCAAGGTAGGAGATCGGGTTTTCCTGTCCACTCGCTTTCTGCCCTCCCACCGCCCTTGCCGGAAGTTAGATGCCCGTTTCATTGGTCCCTATCCAGTGGTGGCGCAATTAAACCCCGTGACTTTCAAACTCCAACTTCCGCGTTCAATGCGCATTCACCCAGTGTTTCACCGTTCCCTGCTCCTTCCGGCGGATGGTGTGCGACCTGATACAGACCAACCGGCCCCCCCTCCTGTTTTGATGAATGGGGAGGAGGAGTTCGAGGTTGAGGACATTTTGGATTCTCGCTTTCACCGCCGCCGCCTACAATATCTCATTGACTGGGTGGGTTTTGGCCCTGAGGAACGCTCTTGGGAAGACGCCTCCACAGTCCATGCTCCTGATCTAACCCGTCGCTTTCATCAGACCTATCCCACCAAACCACGACCTCGCGCCTCGGGGAGAGGGCCCCAGTTTGGGAGGGGCCTTGAGGAGGGGGATAGTGTGATGACCCATGGGCCTTGTAGTCCTGCTCAGGACATTGTAATTCCTGATGAAGATGAAAACTTGGGTTTTTTACCCTCCCAGTCTGAACTGGATTCCTCTCAGCCAGATCTTTCCCAGGCAGATCTGGGAACCTTGCACCTGCAAGAAAGTTGTCTCCCAGAAGTATGTCAAACAAGCCCAGAACCTACTTCTCCCGTGTTCTTGCGCCGGGAGTTTTGTAAACAACAGAGAAGTTTGGAATCAGCTTCGCGCAGGAGTGCGAGGATTGCAGCTAAGAATGTGGCCAATTAAGACTGCTTCTCGTGAGAATCTTTGGGGAGTCTCACATCTGGTCTCAGAGTTTAGCTTTCGGTTCTGATTCCCAGAGAACTGCTTCGGCGGGAAAGTTAGACTCTATTTAGGTGTTTTACCCGCGTAGTAACTTCGCGGAGTCAATTCGTCAGCCGACGGAGCGAGTTGTGTCTGGACAGCGCGCTCCGATTCAAGCCTCGCTCCTGCTCAAGCCTTGTCTTGCTATCCAGCCTTCGCCTTGCTTCCCAGCCTTTGTTTATCTACGGACTTTGCCTTGTTTCCCAGGATCAATCCTTGCCTTGTTCCACGGATTTTATCAAGTATTCCACGGACCTTGTTCTTGTTCTTAGTACCTTGTTCCACGTTCAAGCCTTGTTTCAAGTATCAAGTTATTTCCTAGCCTCGCTCAAGTTTCATGGACTAAAGGACCTTGTCATCTCCCCTCACTTTGCTTGGCAAAGTGAGTGTTTCGGTTATTGGATTACAACTTTGGACCTTAATATTTCTTATTGGACATTGCTTTTTTGGACTAATTCTGACCTTTCCTGAAAGGTCTAATTCTGGACTATTTTCTACACTTGTTTTTATTAACTTTATATATTCCTACAATAAAGATATTAGATAGATTCTGGCCTCTGTGTATGGTTATTGGTGCTCTGCAGCCTGGGTCGTGACACTGATCTGCCTTCTGACCGACCAGGAGTACATATGTCTTGTCTGGATTAAATTTCAATATGTTTGCCCTCATCCTGTCCATTACTGATGACAAGCACTGGTTTAGAGTCAGAACAATATCCTTGGCATTAGGTGGAAAGGAGTAGTAGAGTTGAGTATCATCCACATATATATGGCACCATACTCCAAAAGTCTAGATGACCTCTCCTAGCAGTTTCATGTATATGTTAAACAGCATGGGGGACAAAACGGAACCTCGAGGAACCCCACGGGCCAATGGCCAGGGGTTCAAAAAAGAGTCCCCCAGCATCACCTTTTTGTTGTGTATGAGACATGAGGCTAGGGAAAAGATGAGGATCTATGAAATTGGGCAAACACAAAAATGCTGACAGGATCAGATCTGAGAGACAAACCAGTAGAAATGCAACAGCCATAATCTCAAAGGAAGAAGTGGACAGCTTGGGGTGCATGGAGGTATTTTTTGGAGGTTTTCAGATCTCCAGATAAGAGAGACTCATGCTGTATTTTGTTTTAACTTATATTGTAAGCTGCTTTGGATTCTATACTAGGAGAAAGGCAGGTTATTAAAAACTTGCTCTGGAGTATATCTGTTGCACTGGGATTATACACTGTTTTGTTATTAACTGCCATCAAGTCATCTTCAATTAATGCTGACCCTATGAATGAAACACTTAAGTAATACAGACTGAGGACTGTGGTTTCCCAGATTGAGTCTGTCGATCTGAAATGTGGTCATTCTCTTTTCCTACTGTCTTCTGCCTTGCAAGTATTATTGCCTTTTCTAGTGAGTAATGTCTTTCACGATATATTTTGGTCATAAGTCTCTGTTCACCCACCTTGCCTTTTAGGGAGAGCTCATGTTTGATTTTCTTTAGGACACATTTACTTGACCTTTTAGCAATGCACAATACCCATCAAACATTTTGAATGAATTGATCTTCTTACTACAAGTTTTCTTCACGGTCTAGGTTTCACAAACATACATAGAAACTGGAAATATGATGGTATGGGCAATCTAACTGTACTACTCAATGATATATTTTTACATGTCAGGCTCTTGTCTAGTTTTTTCATAGATGCATTTCCAAGTCCTAGTCTTCTGATTTTATGACTCCAGTCCCCATTCTGATTAATGAGCTATTTCAATGTCTTCATTATCTACTTGAAATCAAACCTGTACCTGCGCTTTCACCCTTGACTTTCAAATTGCTCAGAAATCATTTTACCCTGAGGAATGAACGGATCCCTGGAAAACAAAGGGAGGTAGGTGGAGTGGAAGGGATGCCATGGTCCCTTCAGGCCCATCCAGACAGGCCTTTAACCCGAGACCTGTCTCAGATTTACCGGAGTTGTCCAAATTATAACAACTTACCTGGTCGCTATTAAGGTACTGCTGGATTCTTCCTGGTGTGTAGAAATGACGCACCAGATGAGGTGAAGGGGCGAGGAGCTCATTTCTACGTGCCAGGAGGAGTCCAGCAGTACCTTAATGGCAGCTGGGTGAGTTGTTTTAATTTTAAGGGCTTATTTTTGGAGGGTATCTGGGTGTCTGGGTGCCCACCTGGAAGTTACTGGGAGAGCATCTAGACACCCCACCCCCCGGGAAAGTGCAGGTTTTGTGGGCAGGTGTGGGGACTTAAACCCATGCCAAAGCAGGTTTCTTAAACCTGCTTTGGCTTACGTTTAAGTGAAATATGGAAACGCCCTTCTACACTGCCATATCAAATCCGGGCTATCTGCTTAGATTATCTTGCAGTGTAGACTCATATAATCCAGTTCAAAGCAGATAACGTGGATTATCTGCTTTGATAAAATGGATTATATGGCAGTGTAGAAGAGGCCTAAGACTGCCTAGACCCCAATCCCAGGATTCATGGGGTGGAGCCATGATAGATAATGTGATATCAAAAATAATGTGATATCAAAGTGCAATAACTTTGCAGTGTGAAAGAGAAACCAATCATAATATAAAAACTTTATTAAAAGGACAGTAAGACCATACCTTGGGACATCACTGAAGGAGAGGAAAATGTTAACTCCCTCTAAATTTCCCCCCACAAAGACTTAAGAAAATAATCCCTCTTCCCATTACTACCAGCATTTTTAAAAGTCCTAATCAAACCGCACACTATTATATTGTCATAGTAGCCTTTATAAACATTTTAAATGTCATGCCTCATGCTGGTGTTTGGCTAAATGAAGAGCTGTGTTCAAGATAAAACTGTATTCTTAATAACACTGGCTACACATGCTGAAAGAAATTGTATTTATATCCTGATAGACAGATAGCTATTTCTAATTGCATATACCACATGTCACCCTCTGTGAAAGCAGAAGGCAGAAGGCTTACTTTTAAAAAAGAAATCCCTCCTGAATCAACAAATATGTTGCTCAGTTTTCAGGCAAGCTCATTATTTCTGCTTGCTTTACTTTATGGTTGTCTAGTTTTGTGCCTGATTGGAGCTATAATCACTGGAATATTTATTTCAACCCCCCTCCCCCCAAATCTCTAACATCATTTTAAAAATTCTTGTAAAAATGCCAATTCTTGATTAATAAATGGCTGAGCAGGTATTAAGTAATTGAAGAAGGAAATAAAGGTTAATGAGTTGTACCAAGTCTGACATTGCAATTGACTTTCTGAACTAAGCTTCTAAATTAGAGATACTTATTGGGATCTTTGAAACAGAAATGAAATACCGGTATCAAAACCTCACTTCTACCTTCTCTAAAATGTTCAAAGTCTTTATTTCTATCCCCAGACCTACTATCTTTTAAATATTGCGGGTAATGAATCACATGAAGCTTCTAACATGCCGAAGCACTGAAATATTCTTTTCTGCCCCAGAGAAGAATAGCCACAGCACTAAGAAGGGATACCATGATGGGTTACTTTGGTTTGTATACCCTGTTTAGAGGATCAGTTTTAGTCAAAGGTGTAAAGTAGGGGTCCCCAAACTCTTTAAACAGGGGGCCAGTTCACTGTCCCTCAGACCACTGGAGGGCCGGACTATAGTTTCCCATTGAATAATAATGTTAATAATAATAATAATAATAATAATAATAATAATAATAATAATAATAAAGAGGGTTGGAAGAGACCCCTCTTCCATTTAGTCCAACCCTCACCTGTCTTTATATACCAAAAGCACAAGCAAAGCACCCCTCAATAATTAATTATTAAATAAATAAATAAATAAATAAATAAATAAAATACCGGGATAAAAATCACAAGCGAAGAATTGGAAGGCACGCACAGGGTGAGGGAGGAGGGAAAGATATGCTCCTTTCCCTCTTCCTCCGTGCCACATGCGCTTTCCTTAGTGGAGAAGGAGGGAGCCAGATAAATGGGTTCAGGGGGCCGCATGTAGCCCGAGGGTAATAGTTTGGGGACCCCTGGTGTAAAGTATAACAATTGATTCTTTTCAATGAACAGTTGAGCAACTGTTGTTTAAAACAAGCAACGCTATATGTCTGAATCAGTACATTAAGAAAATATACTTTGGTGAACATGTTTATGAAAAAACAACTTTAGGGGGTATGTTTTTGGTGTTACTGTAGTATTAGCTTGATGCCTCTAATAAAGCAGCAATGTTATCTTCTCTGTGTTGGTTGTTGTGCCACTTCAATAATCAGCTTAATAGGCTCAGCCACATAAACCATTTGTGACAGATTAGTATCAAACTGAAACCTAGACAACCTGCCATATCCAACCTGAAAGAACATGGGGATATTGTTGACACTGGGATAACATGATACAAATACCACTATGACCCCCAAACTGACATATATTCAAGAACATTTTAAGATTGGATCATATAAAAAGAATAAAACTTTTCCGAGCAAACACACTGTAACAAATGACCAGTAAGCACTTGTGGGGAATGACTCACAGGGCGCTTCCAGTCCAAGAGCACATTTCTTTTACAAATAGCTGGAAAGTCTTTTGATTGTGCATACTCCATCAAAAATGCCTGACTGCTTATATTTTTTTATTGCTTACCTGATAGGAAACCAGACAGAAGTATTATCAATGCAATCATAAAAGATTATTGTTTCAACGGTGTTGACAGGATAGATAAAAAGCACAACCCTGGATAGGATTTTTCACGATGTTCTACATATCACCTGAGTGATCTTACCTTGAGGGTAATAAGCCTTAACCGATAATCATCTGCTTGTATGACTTGGTTAACCGTGATTTCAATTCCTTCATATGTAACCTGCTCTTCTGGCCAGTATTCGGTACATTTCTGAGCAAAACAAAAACCACAGAAATAAATGGTCATTTTGCCACTTTATTATTTCAAAGCATCCTGAGAAAAATTGATATAACAGTAACTAAAGTTTGCAGAATCTAAATGAAGCAGAGATGGAAAACATGAAGATCTCCAGAAGCTCTATTTGGCCTTTACTTCCTGATATCTTTCATCATTGGCTATGTTGGCTAGGGCTGATGGGCCCTGTAGTTCAATAATGAATTCCCTTCCCTGGAATTAAGAGAAGCAAAAAGTACATAGGATCAGGGTGGAACTTGTTCTGAACTGGTAGATGTTTCAGGTGGCACGATGGGTGTCAAAAACAAAGTTTAACTCAGAAGCAGAAAAATAGGATGAGCTCCAGCTTCTTATGGGGAGAGTTATGCTTCTCTTAAAACAATATGTTTACAACTTGATGGTGCTTCTGAATGCTTAGGTGTTAGGAGTGGTCAAGAAGACCTTCTGCCACATTTGGTTTATGACATAGTTGCATACTTTCTTGGATGTTTTAGTTATCTAGCTTCTATTCTAGGGGTGGATAAATCACTGGCAATGCTAGTGGGACTAAGGGAATTTGATGTCCAAAGCAATGTGCCTCTTCTGTATTCTAATTAAACACTTCCATGTTCTGAGAAACAGATGGTACATTTCACTACACTGATTCTTTACTCATAACACTGGTTACCAGTTTGCTTTGAGGTCAAGTTCAAGATCCTTCTTATGACTCCCAAATTCTAAACATCCAGGGGAATGCAAACCAATCCTAGAACCTAACCCTAATCCTGAAGCTTTTCTTCAGGCCCTCCCGCTACTGGTTGTTGAGTAGATAAGTAAAAGGCAAAAGTTGTTACAACGTATGGCAACTCTACAAAATATTTTTTTGGATAAGCTTTATTCAGAGGAGGTTTGCCAGTATTGTTCTGAGACTGAGAGAGTCTTACTTGCACAAGATTACCCAGCCATGGCTGAGCAGGGATTTGGACCCTGGTCTCGCAGAGTCTTAGTCCAACATGCAGACCACTACAGCAGTGGTTCTCAACATGTGGGTCCCCAGATGTTTTGGCCTACAACTCCCAGAAATCCCAGCCAGTTTAATAGCTGTTAGGATTTCTGGGAGTTGAAGACCAAAACATCTGGGGACCCACAGGTTGAAAATCATTGCACTGCAGCATGGTGACTCTTCTAAGAGAAACAGCCTTTCTAATTGTGGCATTCAGCAGTCTAGAACAGCCTCCCAAAATGTTAAGCCTGGCTTTATTACTCGTTTGTTTTGAATTTTTCCAGAATACTGCTTTTAATAAAAGTTTCACTGCTGCTAATTTTGGACTTTGCGGCATATCAATTTGTTGTTGTTATGTGCCTTCAAGTTGTTTATGATTTATGGCAACCCAGTCATAGAATTTTCTGGGGCTGAGAGTATAAGACTCACCCAAACTTGTTCTCCAAAGTTGCAATGCAATACATAATGCTACCTATATACTATTGAATTATTATTTCATTGTTGTCTGACTGACAGAAAGTAAACTGAAAAAGGCTCTTAAACTGCATAGTTTGACCTTCTGGTCTATATCAAGTTATTAATCCCAATTAGTGTATGCCCAATGATTCAGTGAAATTGATCAAAATGATGATTTACCAACTTCCCATTGTCTTTATGGCTTCACTCTAGTTGGGTCCAACAATTTGAAACAATCCTAATATTTTCTATCCTCAATATAGAGAATACAGTACCATTCCCTAATTCACACTTCACATTAGAATTGACTTGCTTACTGCACATTTTTCACTTTCCACAGACTTTCCTATATACCCCATACCTATGAACAATAAGATCATCCCATAGCCTCCCTGCTTGTGGTCCACATCAAGGGATATTTCCAAGTGGGGTCAGAGACACTGTCAGTATAATGACCCCTGCATATCAGTAGAGTGGTGTGTGTGCATGTGAAAATAAATCTTGACCTTCAGCATGCATTAAAGGAACATAGGCTAAACAAAATTCAGCTGAAAAACATTACATTTGAAACAGACTAATTTTCCTCAGGCACAACCTTTGTTGCCTCTCCAAATCAATGTTGCATTGCCAGTTTCCACTATCTGGAAAATGGGTCACTTCCATTTCCAGTGTCAAATATTTACAGTTCTGTGCCTCCCTGCCCACCCAGCAGCCCCTGCTACAAGAGCATCTATCAATTGAAAAAAAAAACAACCCTTGTCAAATGTGCTAGTAGCTAACTATAGCTCAGACTCCGAGCAGCAGAAAATGAAGTAAGAACACCCACACATTTCCGTGGGCTGTCTGTCAGTTCAGATTACACTTGACAAGAGTATGAGAATACTGAGCCACTAATCTTTGCATTATTATAGTTAATGTATATAACAGGAACACAAAACCCTTTTTCTAGAATTACTGCAGAACAAAAGTTTCAGTCTGCACTAGCACATTTTTAAGACATGGTGTTCATATATTAATTTGAAGCAGAGTGAAAAAAGAGGAACATCAGGGTAAGACTGATAGTGAGGAGAGTTTATAGTCTATATTTGGACCCAAGTCTCATGGCACATTTTAATTTTTGAAATGGGTGGTATCAATGAAAAGCTGGGCTCAAATGAAATCTTGTTAACACAGAAACCGACTCTAGATGTTTGTGCATTTGTGAATGACTTCTAAGTGAATGGGTGCTTCAAAGAAAGTGGATATAGGGGCATGCCTCTGTGAGTGTGCAGCATTCAGCATCTTAGTCTCCTTGGTAACATATAAGAAGTGCTGCAGATACAAGCTGTGATATAGAGATTGGAAAAACAACGGTAGCTGACCACAACATATTAGGTTCTCTTAGCAGGATAAGAAATGATTTACAGGGCTCACCCAGATCATTAAATCAAAGAATGGCACTTAGCTTTTGTAAGGCAATCTCTACAGATCCACTTCAAAAACCATAGTGCAAAATGTCCATGGCTTGAGTGGAAAGGTGAGCAAGTGCAGGCACCCACTGTAGTGCACCAGCAGGCTCCTTCCTTGCCCATGATCTAGGGATCAGTATCATATTTGTCCCTATTGAAAATAGCTGCTTCTTTATTTCCTGGAAATTTGCTATGGACTGACAACTGATGGGCGCAAAATGGACTGTTAGCTTTAGTAGCAAGGCACTAAGGGATGCCAATTGGTTTCCAAGTGCTGAAAAGCAAAACAGGAGTGGGAGAAAATGGTGTCTTTAGCACCTTTATTGAGTGGGGACTGAAGGTGACATTGGGTCATCATCATCCTCGGTATAATTGTCTTGTTTGTTGACCATGGAAGTTATATAAACATGTTCTCAATGGCATTCATCCTTGCAGTTGGAACACTAGCAGGTTAGGAATCCCACTCTCTTAATCACCAAATTAAGTGCCAAGACGATGCAATATCCTTAGTCCAATAAGCACATTGCCTTTAGGAACACTGTTTATTTCCCATAGCAGCTGAGTAAGAAATGCATATTGCAGAATTACCTCATTCATCTCTTCAATATTGGTAATCATGACAATAATTGGAGAATGCTCCTGCCATACCATCCTCCAGAAATCACTGACAGTATTAACTATGGGTCCCTGAGTAGCAATGTACACCTTCTCTTCTCCTCCATAGCCCTGCCAATAGAAAAATAAGGGTTCTTTAGTGCTAGATTACACATGTACCTAGGTCTATATCAGTGATGGCTGGTATATAAGAAAAATGCACATGTTCTCTTTCTCATTCATAAATAAAATAAATAAATGCACATGTTTTCTTTCCCACTCATATCCCAAGTTACATATAAGTCAAGGAGAGAAGGCACAACTTCAACATATACAAGAAGTGATGGTTCCTATGGCAATGTGAAGAATTTATGCAATGCAAGACATATGGTTACACCAAGCCTGATTCTACTAGGCTTAATCTATAGTCTTATGAATGACAATTATAAGTAATGTAAGGAGAAATCAGAACCTTCCATTTTTAGTGAGGAAGTGGAAAAAATTCTCCTTGTTTCTTATCCTGTCAAGACTTCAAATCTCTAGGCACAAAACCTTCTGAAAACTTGGTGAATTCCAACAGTTTCTGGCCTTCCGAATAATTGAAAATGTCTTTTAAGGTTCTGCATTTCAAGAGTTGGTATACGGATGTGAGTTGGATGGGTGAAAATTATGATGTACGATTTCTTCAACTATACACAGATATCATAAGCCCATCCAGAAGCCTTCAAGGAAAAAACACTCCAGTCTTACCCTGATGTAGTTGGCATTGATGTAAGAGCTCAGGGGATCATCTTGATCATCTGAGGTAAGGCACACTCTGCTGTGAGAATCTGGAAAGCACAAACCAATAGTGAGGGCTTGTGTGCTGTAAGGAAGTACAGTTGCTATCTCTTCTTACAACTGTACAGATGTCCAGAACAGGAGGGAAAGGTAACAGGTTAGAGAAAAATACAACTTTAATAAAAGGCTCTATGATATTATCCATAAGGTATTAAAGGTTTTGGATTTAAGAACATAAAAGTGATCTTCATGGTTAAACCTCAAACCCATCTAATCTCTCATTCTGTTTCTAACAATGACCATTTAGGTGTCCAAGGGAAGAACACGGTCACTTATTAGCATGTGCTCAGAGTTCACATTGTGATATTCCCTCTAGAAGCTATGAAAGGTCTGCCTCCATAGATCTGTTCTAATCCCTTTTCAAAGCCACCAAAGACAACGGCAATCACTACATCCTGCAACAGTGAATGAATCATGTGGAAAACACTGCCAGTCCACAAATTTTGATTGCTACTATTATTACAGTATTGTATTTATCCATATAGTGCTTGCTCTCCTCATTCTGAGACTGAGGTTGGCTTATAAATGTTAAAATAGATACAGCTTTTAAAAATTCACACCGTACAAAGACTAAAAATATAATTAAGTCATAAATAGAACCAAAAGAAGTTAAAGAGATTGCAGTTAAAAGAAAAGCAATATGTTGGCCATTGCTACATGCCAGATTTTCAATAGTAACCAATGTGCACAAATACGGTGCAGATCACTGCAATGTTGGAGAAAAAAACTCTGCTGATCCCCATACAGATTGCTTAAAATGCACTGTAAATTACAATTCTAGACTTTTAAAACAAGGAAGGAGGAGAAAGAGAAAAAGAGAGAATCGTGGCAGCACCTTTAAAAATAGTTTATTTGATTTTTTTTCCATTAACTTTTGTGGACATAAACCACTTTCTTGGATACATTACGAAGCAGTATTAAAGCCTAGGGGATTAAGCCTATTTATACACTTGTGAGACTGGTATTGGAGAACTGCTATTTCTAATGACAGATTTGTGTCCATTAATTCTCTTGCATAGACTATTCTGTTTGTCCAATGTGCAGAGGGACACTGCTGGCATAGGATGACATATATTGCATTGAAGAAAGTGTATAAATGCATCTCTGATATTGTGGTAATATTGCTCTCAAGTAGATGTGGAGATAGAGTTGGCATCTAGATATGTGGCAGGGTCTTGTCCCTGCATTACTTTCCATTTTATGTATTGTGTTGTCAGTAAGAAATTGTTTAAAACTGAAGCCAATAAAGGAAACTAGAGGCATGTAAGTATATGGAGCAATCAGTGGGATTTCAATAAAGTGTGGTGCCTAGATGTCTGTTTTGCAGCTGCACAATGGCGTCAAGGAAGTTAATTTGTTGTGTGGATCGTTCCAAGCTCAGGCTGATGATAGAGTGGAAATAATTTAAAGGCTGGGAAACTGACTTTTGATAAGCAAATTTATTACTTTAACCTATCAACATGACCTGACCACAGTAAAGATCTGAAATGCCTGTATCATGCAATCCCTTGAAAATTTAGGAAAAGGATAATGATTTGTATCTTTCAAGATTCCATTACATTCTATCCTAGTCCCACAACTGTGTAAAATATGCTTTATGCCTGAGGCCCTAATACCACTTAGTGCTACATCTGAAGAAGTGGGTTTACATCCACGAAAGCTCATGTGAAAATTAAAAACCATTTCATCTTAAAGTTGTTCCCATATTTCTTTCCTTCCCCATTCTTTTCTTCTTTTTATGCTGCAAAAGACTACATCTTTGAATACTAGAGTTTGGTGTTAATAAGTAGCATAGTCTAGAAGATTCAAACATCCTAATAGCAACCATCTTCATCTGGTTGCTGCTGTTAAAAATTAACAGACAAATAACAAACAAATGTTTGTTCCAAATACATCACCTCTTTTAAAAATTATCCACAATAAAGATGTAAATTTGAAAAAAAAATACAAATTAGATGAAATTAAAAATAAGTATCATTTTCTATCACTAATTGCAATTACCTGTAAAGATGCAGAAAACCAATAATTGTTAAGTGTTTGTTTACTTTTCAGCTATAACTGGAACAAATATCCATTTTAGACAGTCTCAAATTTTTAATGCCTCCAAATTGCAAAGGAACACAATTTGCTTTGCACCCAGTATTTTCTTTTCTAGAGAGTATGAATGTCCAACACTAAAATGATTTTGAATAAGTGATATAGGTAAAACAGATCAAGTATTTAAGGTCACATTAATAATAAATACAACTTGAATGTTATATCTCATGGCTGTTCATTATGCACAACGAACTGATTTATTAAAATGTGGAGCAGAATCTAGGGGGCTGTTTCTTGAACTGTGGGTCCTGACCCCAAATGAGGTCCTCTTATCTCAATGCTGGGATGATGAAAAAATTGGCAACAGCAAAATGTTTCTGAATGCTACCTATTTACACAAAATTGTTAGCAACAACATGCATTATTTATAGTGAACTCTGCAGAAATTGCTTCAGCTGTACTCCACACGAAGAAAAATCAGCATGTTTAGCAAGCCTTGCAAATGCTGGTTTATTTTCAGTCAATGTTTGATTTTTGTACCTATTTTATATACCTGCAAGCATCAAGTTCTGATGATTACCTGAGAAGGAATCCCACTGGAACACTGCAGCACATCAAAATAACTGGGAGTTATTCTGGACCATGTTCCAACTTACAAGAAGCACTGCTTGATTATCATTTACTACAAGAGAGTGAAGAGGGGAAGCTGGGAAGACTCACAGCAATCCACTGTTTTATGATATTTTGTAAAGTAGCATGCACATTTGTGTTTGTTTGGCAAGTTTGTCTTTTCTCACTCAAAGATGCCTTTTTAAAAGAAATTCACAATCCTGCCACCTGGTAATATTGCAGTTCAATGAAAATGGGATTTGCTAGGCAGTGTTTCTCAAACTGTGGTCTCTTTCGATGTTTTGGACTTCAGCTCCCACAATAAGATGGCTGGGATTCCTGGGAGCTGTAGTCCAAAACACCTAGAGGAGCATAGTTTGAGAAATACTGTGTTAAAATACCACACCATATTTCCATGTAAGATTTGCCAACCATTTTTTGAAACCTTTAGGAAACACAAGAATATGAAACTAATGTCTCAAGTCAAAATTCACACGGAGTTCCATTTTGTGGACAAATGTAAGTTTAATATATAAACAGTAAAATGTGTAACATAGAAGCATAATTTCAAAATCCTTTAAGAAATCTCATCTTGAAGAATGGCTTCAATAAGGATGTGGTACTTACTTGGGAGAATTGTTTTGTAGCGATTCTTTCGGACCAAACCAGGAATATCATATTCCTTTGGATCAATAAAATTCATTGGAATTTCCTGTTGAAAGATACATGGCAGAAACCATCAATAGATTCCTAAGGAAATTCCAAGGGAATTCCTACAAAACCATTAGATGATTCTTAATCCAATTGTATCTTGAATCAAAAGTAGTAGCAACAATAAAAAAAGCTCAAAGACATAGAACATTTCTGATCACACTGAAAACTTTAAAATGGTATCATTGTTTCACTTTCTTTGTAGGTGTGCATCACTTTGGAAAGTAGATTGAGTTGTGTTCAAAGTGATATGGTGACTACAAAGTGTATACTGGCAGAGCTTGGCTTGAATCAACACAATAAAATCCCCAGACCCTACTGAGTGGCCCTCAAAGCCTCCTGAATTTCAACAATTGTAAAATTAAATAAATCCCAGGTTGATTTCCAGACAATTTTTGTCTCAAAAATGATCCCAATGTAAGATAGCTACTTCCAAATGCAGCAGTTTTGTTTCCCCATCACACCCAAGCCTTTTTTTTTGGCTGAGAGCCAACTGAAAATAGTGACTGGATATGACTTCCAGTGCAACACAATGTATCAGTGCAACTAATGGGAAGGCACAGGAAGGGAAACTGGTTCTTGTCCCTGAGCAGCTGCTATTTGTTTCAATAGCTCCCATTCCTCTCACCTTCTGCTTTAGAGGGGAACATTGTTGTAGTATCACTGACACTAATGGCAAGTCTTAATGTCCTTGTGAACTTTTTTTCTCTCTCCTCTAGTCTTTAAAGCAAAGAGACATTATCTTCCCATGCCTGCTACTTTTTCTCCCAGTGCTTAATGGCCCTATAAGACAATTTCTCTGAAAGACTATAAGATCGCAAGTCCAGTTTTTTATTCACTCTCAGATGTGCTCCTGGAAGACATACTGGTTCTTGAGCTATCATTTGTCAGCTTAGGTAGGAAAATGTTCTAACTGCTCTGTCCTTTTTACATTAGCCTTGCTTACTCAGTCTTTGCCCTTAGTTCCATCTACTGATGTAAGATAGCCCCCAAGACCTATCCCACATTGCATTTCAACCTCGCAGCTCAAAACTGTTCGATACCTTGTAGCAATATTGAACTACTTGGACAAGTCTGATATAATTTAACACAGCTTTGTTCCTATTCTGAATATAATGTGTTTGTTTGGAAATGTTTATACTGTCTCCAATAAACAACAACACAAATCCACCCCAACATGGCAAAAAATTTAAAGATTTAAAAAACTCTACTAAAAGAACAAATTATCTGCTAAATGCCCTCCTGAAAAAGATGTTCTTAACACATTTCTGAAAAGTCACTAAATAAGCATAATGACCCATGAAAAGGTGTTCAAGCTAGGCAGATCTCACCAAAAGGTCCTCTCCCCAATCCAATTAGACATTATCTTTAAGGTTGTTGGACATACAGAAGTGCTTTCAAGACTATCTCAATAGATAGACAGACTTTGGTTGGGGGATGTTATTCTTCAGCCAGTTCATTAATCACAAACTAAGATATTTAGCCGTGTGCCATTATACGTTCCTTTATTATCCTGTGTTTGTGATTATAATCGGCAGGATCTACTCATTAACACATCAACTAGAAAAATACATTTCATGAGCAGGAAGAAACTATAAATAATGGCTTCGACAACACAATGGCTTTCCTTCTGTGCAATGCACAGAAATCCAGGCCATAATAAAAAGAAAGTTTACAAACTTGTGTTTTGAAAATGGGATGGTCAAAATACTCACAAAAAACTCTGTCTGGAGTACAAAAGAATCTAATGCTTTCTCGTGTAATTCTTCCTCAGTGAGAACATTTGATGCTGTCTGGAGGTATTCTCGAGCTGACTCCTCCCTTGGAGACATGACATAGCCAAAGCCTTGCTCAGTGCACCCTGGAGTGCACATGTCCAGTGTGAGTGAAACATTGGAGCCCCTCCTGCACAAGACGGCAAGATATACAGGCATTCATTAATGACTGTGATACCAGAAGTACTTGGAAAGTTTGGCCATGCCGACTGAGCAATTCTGGTAATGTAATCCAAAAAAAAAAAAAAACTTTTCTGATTTCTGGAGCAGGACTTAATTGATTTTCAGTTTTAATTATTTGAGTCAAAATTTAAATCACCAGTGAAGAAGATTTTATTCAAGTTTTTAAAGTAGAAGCACTTTGGGTTTTTAAAACTTAACTGACATATTTTCAGAGATGCACTTTTCACTATATGTTGTATATGCATTGGGGAATTATTCTGTACAGTTTGCGGATCAGTTTCAATATATAATATAGCCAGCCCTCCACTTTTGGGGGTTTCACACTTGTGATTTTGATTACTTTGTGGTTCACTTTTCGTTCCCTTCCTGTTTTTGTGGGTTTTCAAGAAATATTAATGTAACCATTTATTGCGGTATTTTCGCTGTTTCACGGGTTTTTGCGGTGTGCAAAGGGTTTTAGAAGAGGGGAGAAGGGAGAAATAAAGGGAGAGGAGGGCGGGTAGGGAACGGTTGGAAATAAAAAAAGGGTTATTTAGCTTCTATTCCTCTTCTCTGCCGGTGTACTGTATATTGTAGCTGCTAAAATAAAGTACAAATATTAAAATAATGTATAAATATTAAAATAAATATAGTGTCCCTACTTCGCGGATTTCCACTTATTGCAGGTGGTCCTGGAACATAATCCCCGTGATAAGTGAGGGAACACTATATTCATGAGTTTGAAATTTGCTGCCTCCCAAAGTTGGGGCTACGATGTAAGCATTCACATGTCAGGCCCATTCCCAGGAAGTGAACAAAGGATGTTTTGGGAGGTATGTATGCCATGAGTCTCTGTTCCACATAGCTTCTCCCTTCTTTTCTAGACAAAACAGAGACTCATGGCACACAGGGGGATGGGGAGACAGGAACACATGTGCATAGGAAGAGGAAGAGGACTGAATCCATCAGGTAAGTGAAGGTCTAGTCATGGGGTGCTGTGGTTTTTAACTTTGAATAGGCTTTGATGGATTTTAACTGTGAATTTTTGTGTTGTTTTTTATTTCTCATTTCCATAAACTGTTGTTAACATATTTTTAGTTTTGAGGATGATATTTTTGCCCTGGTCTCTTTTTATAACTCATTTGTTTTAAGAACATTTTTAATCTGAATTTAAATTTAAAAAATTCAACTTAAATTTAAAATAATGTGGTTTTTTTTAAGAAAAGATCACTGAGTTTATAAAAATCTACCCTGCTCTGAAACAAGTTAACATTAGCTGCTGACTTTTCTTGTCTACTTTAGACAAAGCTTACAAATAAGCTGTTGTCCAGAGATTGTGCCTGGAATCCATTTTATCTAAATGTTACGTAAAATGGAAGTTCCATAATGCATTATATTTTTTCTCCAGCTGAGAATTCTGAAATAATAGATAGCTTAAGTTACCATGACAGGGAAAAACATTCACAAAGATGAAAGTTTAAAAATAATTTGTATAAAAAGCATAACACAATTTACTCATCTTAGCTGTATTATCTTTTCTACAGCCCCACCAAGCATCAAAACCACTGCATTCAAATTACGTAACTGCTTATCAGGCCAGCTTATTTTGTGAGCCCACCGAAGACAATTTCATTTCTACACTAAGAGGATTGACTACCATAGAATCACTCTGGAGGACCTAGAAAATGACTAGAGAAGTGTTCATTCTAGGTCTCCAGCACAATTCTATGGTCAACTTCCTATGGAACGTCAGAAGAAAGTTGACCATCAAATAACACTAGTGGCCTAAAAAGAACATTTCTCTGGGCATTTTCTAGGTTTTTCTAAGTGATCATATGTTATGCTTTGGATGGAAGCCCAAGGCATGCATCATTCCAGGTAAGAAAAGTAGGGTCCCAGATTACTTGAAAATCATATTACATGAAGTTTCTCAGGCCGGACCTTAGCTTAATACAAAGTTCTACTCTACTTCAATAAACCTTGCCTAGAGGTATAACCAAATGCAAAAATCTTACTCCACATGCTTTTATAAACTGACAGTCCTATGACCATATCTGTCTTGAACATCAAAGACATGGCATTTTGGAAAGGGGTCTTTTAATGCTCCCCACCCCCAGGGGTAAATCAGTCCTTTTCAGCAGTTTGGTCGGGGGGGGGGGGTGTTGGAAAGTATTTGACTATTTCTTTGGAAAGAAAAATAACTCAGTGAATGGGGAGAAAGGGGAAGGATTGGCATCAGAAAAAAGGAGCATGGGGAAAAAGCTAAACATCTCTTCTGAGCACAACGCATCTTCACAGCAGGCCTCAAGGTTTATTAATTACCAAAACATGAACCACACAAGGGATCGATTTTTATGTTTGGTTAGGAGAGCCTGGAAAGGTTCCCCTTTTCAGACAACAGCTCCCAGAATACCATGCTGGAAGTTAGATTTGGGAAACTGTAGTTCAAAGAAGCAACTTTTCAATTTTCTGCTTACTAGCTGCTATGCATCAACAATAATGCTGATCCCTTATATTTCCAGAATGGGAAATTTTTGTTCAAATTCTCTAAAGTTCAACATTTTAAAGGATGAGCACAAATGACCTTTGTCAAAGAACATTCTAGAAGACTTCAGGGAAAGATGAAGTAAGAGCCAAGTAGCTAATTCTTTTTAAAAAGAGAAATAGATAAATGGATGCGTGGATAGACAGTTATATAGAAAGATAGATACAGTCTGTTGAATGAAGTTCTTATTACATTAGTCCTCTCAGAATGTCTGAAAGGCACACCTTCTGGCCATCAAGTTCTTTACACCACTTCATGTAATAGCTTACCTTTCTTGCAGTCCCACGGATTTAACAGTTAGGGTTATTGGATCTGTCTCCACTTTCATGTCCATCACACAGTCAAAAACGGGTGTCTCTGGCACTGGGTCCAGATCAAGGAAATCATCCTCGTTTTTGTCCTCTGTCCATTCAGAGTATGTGAATGAAGGCTGGCGGCTTACCGATTGCCGTCTGTCCTCTTGAAGGGGAAATGGGGGATCTGGAGGTGGATTCACAAGATACCAGACCTATAGAGATAGGGAGAAATATATGCAGCATGAGAAGTTTTCCAGATAAAAAGCTAAAAGCAGTTGTTTTGAAAGCCCATTTGCCCATTTTGGTGATCAGAGCATTCATTATACCTCTGCATAATAAAACTGAATGAAAGGGAACAGGAAAATGATATACAATGCTTTCTTCTGAGTATCACAAGAGGAACGGCTATTATATTTTTGCACGGAGGGAAAGGGCTTTATGGAAACTGCTAGGCATAGCCGCTGAACACAGGCGACCTGTCCCATGCTTGGAAAATCTGTATAGATGCCAAAGGTGAAATCACATTTTACTTTGTAATAGAGTGTCACTAAATGCTCATTGACAGCACGCTGTGATCACAAAGTCACAAGAAGTCACAAGCTGTGACTACTTCTGGATCCTGGATACAATTGATAGCTTTCCCCGTCAGAGAGTTTATGGCCATGTGAAAGAGCAACCACTGCCTGTTGACAGTACTCAATCTTTCTCTCCTTTCATCTATGATAATTAGATGGTTTTATTTTAAAAATACTGTTTTAAATATCTTCACAAATATGCTTGCTGAAAGGTGATAATACAGAAACGACACATTGTGCAAAGTAAGGCTATACTGAAACCATTTTCAATTTCCTTATAATTACAGTAGGCCCTTCACTTTCATAGGGGTTAGAACAGGAACTCTGAGAAACTTGAAAAACTGTAAACACCCCCCCCCCCCAAATTATATCATGCATTCAGAATCTGCAAAAAATCCTTGCTCCATGCTTGGGAATTATGGAAACTTCAGAAAGAGTGTTTACAAGTGAGGGAAAACATTACATATAAGTGGTTTCCTCCACCAGTAAATACTGCTAAGAAGGACTCTTGTCTCCAATTCTTAATGGAGCCACAACAACTTCCTACCTTCACTTTTTAAGCAATGCATTAGACCATAATCATGAAGTACCAGTTTGAGCCGAGAAAACCATTAGCTTGGTCTCCCCATCTCTCACAAGGGATGACGATACCAATGGTTTACTTTGCCAGTGAAAGAAAGAACGAGCAACAATGTAGATTACAATTAAATTACCATTGGAGGATTCAGCAATTAACATACTGCTTAGGCTGGCAAATACATCTGTTCTCTTGAAGGTATTGAAAGAATTGAGAAATGAGAAAGGGCAGGGTGCTAGAGAAGTTGGTCTGTTCTTCAACTATACTGGCTGAATCCATGACTGCACATGTAGGATTTTCAAAATATTGTATTAAATATTATTCAGATTTAAGCTTCTAAATGCACACTCCAATGTAATTTAATCCCCTTTGGGGATAAAGCTCAAGCTTGTTTTGATTCAGTGAAGAGTATGCACAATGGAAATGCTTGCTAAAGGGATTCTTCTTTAAAAAGCAATATGTCATTCTCTCCTCCCTGGCAGAAGGCCAGAGATTCACTTTCCCATGTCCTCCAAAAGGGTATTCAAAACAGCAGTTTTTCCATATGATCTGCTACAAAGAAATATTTTCAATTCCTACAGGATTCCATAATCTCTTACTGTTGGGACTCGACTTTTTGCTCTTTATAGACTAAAAATACTATTGCTATTTTTGACTAGAGAAGATGGATTCTTTGGATGTGTTTGAAGAGAGTTACATCTAATATACCTGTTGACTTAACTGGAGTTATGTAAGTATTGGTTTATCAAGCCCTGTTGATTTAAATCAACAGGACTTAATAAACCAATATTTACATAACTCCAATTGATTCAACAGGCATGCTATTAACATCTAGATTTAATTCTGTCCAAACATATCTAAAGAACTCAGTAGAAAACTTTATCCATTTAAAACAATAAAAAATGTATTCACAATTTGGGACTTATTTTACTGAAAATTCACACAAGGTTGCTTTGCAAAGAAAACAGCATTGTTTTCTGTGGAAAAAAACTACCTGTAAATTTTCCTGCAGAAATATAACATATTCTATACTAGGAATTGCATTTTCTGTACAGACACTAATAGTTCTGTGTAAAAATACTAAATTTTGTGCTGAAAGGGTTTTCTATACAAAATAATTTGCAGATTTTGTGCAGAATAAGTGCTCAATGTTAGCAAATTTTGCTAGTCCAAGATTCTTCTTCTCAAGATTGCTCAATCCTTGATTATGCTTAATATTTTGAAACAAATTTTAATCCAATTAACTATTTGTTGTTGATTTTGTTTTAAGATGTGCACAACACCTATTTTTTTGAGGGAATTATAAGGATGCCTATCATGCTCACAGAAACCTAAACCTACATGGTAGTCCAAAGTGACAGCCACTACAGGGTCTTAAATACTAAATCCATTGCACAGTTTTAAGGAAAACATGTCAGATGATTGAATGGTTAGATTCTGTTCTGAGTTAACCTGATAGAAAAAATCTGTCAAGCCATGTTTTAAACATGTTAAGGAGTTCATGTTAAGTCTATTGGATCCCTATATTCCCTTATGCTTCGTTTTCTGAATGTTATCCACATGCAATTCAATAATTAATTAGAATGTAAGGATGCTTTACAAATTGAACATCATAAACAATAGTTTACCTAGGGACTATAAAGATTTCTGACCACTGTCTCAACTTGCTTGGATCAGGAGGTTAGAAGGATTTTTTTTCGAGTGGGTATATGTGTGCGTGGTTCTGGAAGAAAGCAAGGCAAAGGGAAAATTTTTCCTTCTCATCATTCTCAAAACTTGAATATATAGTACTAAAGGGGCTAGTTATCTGCCCAATACACTAACATTACATAGTAGAAAGAAGTTCCTGAACACTGAGAAAGATGAAGTGTCACTTTTCCTTATCTTTTATTTTTTAAGAATTAATGGCATACATTAATATTCCCAGGTGTAGGTACTCCCTGTTTCTAAATTAAACATACTTTCAAAATTGCATTGATCAGCTGTTGTCAATATTCTATAGACATTCTGACAATCATTGAATGTGGGACCATGTCAGCCTTTCTCCCTATTATTGTACACAAGTTCTAAGTACACAGGGGATGCCACCCACGGCTGTTTTTTTATTCCCAGAACAGGCCATTCCTGTGGGGGGGTGTAATCTCAATTAAGAATTGTTTTATCAAAGGAACAGTTCTAATGATCCAGTCTCCAGTAGCTTTTGCCAGCTAGCTATTTTGCTAACCTGTTTGACCAAGTGCATTTACATAAAATGAATGAGTTCACAACAATGTGTTAACACCACAGCACACCAATAATCACAATGGGGGGAACAGCTTCCTTGATAACGTTATTTCTTTGCATTTGTTCGAATGGAGTTGGGGAGCTCTGCAGAAAAATCTCTAGGCCTAATCACTAGGGGAACTTCACAGTGGGCTTATTCTGATTCTTGTTGCTCTATAGCTTCAGCTGCTTATTGTGCAAGAAACCTGGATTTCTGTCAATTTAGTACTCTGTCCTTTGCACTTTAATGTGCGCTACTCCACTACTCTCTGAAAGTGTATTATTTGACCACACAATGTATCTGGCTAAGAAGTGCCTAACAACAAGCAAGGCAATTACACAGCAAAACTCATCTCACTACCCACACCAGTATTCTTGTTGACAGAAGTATTAATGTTAATTGCCATTCTTTCTGCTAAAGAAAATCTTGCAATTCTCCAATGCCCCAGACTGAACCTAACCACAATTTATACCTAACAATGTTTATTTGGTGAAGCCATGTGCATGTGAATTGCTAATGCTTATTACAGTGCAGGTATACCTCAAGATAGGTTTCTTATACACAGAGAAATGAGCAGTTCAATATGTTTCAGTACACTTTTATCCAATTATATTAAGTAAAGAACCTTCTAGAGCTTCTTCCAAAAGGCCTCCATGATGGTGTTCTTTTCCATCAGCCTTCGTTTTTTTATGACCTATTTTGGTGATCAAACTCACAAATCTGTGCTTTTTTAACATTCTGGGGAGTGGTGGGCTTGTGTGTGTCAGGAGTGACTTGAGAAACTGCAAGTCGCTTCTGGTGTGACAGAGTTGGCCATCTGCAAGGACGTTGCCCAGGGGATGCCCGGATGTTTGATGCTTTACCATCTTTGTGGGAGGCTTCTCTCATGTCCCCGCATGGGGAGCTGGGGCTGACAGCAGGAGCTCACCCGCTCTCCCCGGATTTGAACAGCCAACCTGTCGGTTAGCAATCCTGCTAGCACAAGAGTTTAATCCATTGCACCACCAGGGGCTCTTCACTTTTCTCTCTGTTGTATTGATCACACATATTCAAGTAAGGAACTTTAGAGTCCATGGCTGCTTGCCATCCCTGTTGTAAGCACATACACATAGACACAACAGGACCAGATAAAGTAGATTCTTAGTCTTTTCCAGCTGAAGCTTTATTTTATTGTTTACTGCAGAAACACAGCTGCTATACTGGAATACTGTGTCCAATTTTGGGCACCACAGTTGAAGGGAGATGTTGACAAGCTGGAAAGCGTCCAGAGGAGGGCGACTAAAATGATTAAGGGTCTGGAGAACAAGCCCTATGAGGAGCGGCTTAAAGAGCTTGGCATGTTTAGCCTGCAGAAGAGAAGGCTGAGAGGAGACATGATAGCCATGTACAAATACGTGAAGGGAAGTCATAGGGAGGAGGGAGCAAGCTTGTTTTCTGCTGCCCTGCAGACTAGGACACGGAACAATGGCTTCAAACTACAGGAAAGGAGATTCCACCTGAACATCAGGAAGAACTTCCTCACTGTGAGGGCTGTTCGACAGTGGAACTCTCTCCCCCGGGCTGTGGTGGAGGCTCCTTCCTTGGAGGCTTTTAAGCAGAGGCTGGATGGCCATCTGTCGGGGGTGCTTTGAATGCGATTTCCTGCTTCTTGGCAGGGGGTTGGACTGGATGGCCCATGAGGTCTCTTCCAACTCTACTATTCTATGATTCTATGATTCTATTCTATATAACACTGACATTCTGTCTTCCTCTGTCAATGCCGATGCTGTTAAAAAAGGCCTAGGATGAAAAGGGTGGTTTTGATGGTCATAAAGACTTTGTAAATGGGAATTCATTTGTCAAAGTATTTGTTTCGCCTGTGTTGGTTACTATTTATCATCAAATATACCATTTGAACATTCTGAGAGTATTTTGCAGATGTCAGCATACTAAAGCAATTAATTAGTATTGAATGGTATTTAATGCATCCAGGGATATTAGCTTACCAATATTCCTATGAGCAGCAAACCAAAGGAAATCAAAGATAGCAGGAAGTAGGACATTGTGAGGCCTCCATTTCGGATCAGATCCTGAGGAATTATACAAGCACACAATTAATTCTGGAGTTTCTTAAAGAGAAAAGTTGAGAAAATATCACTGCTATTAAATTCCTATCAGTTTTAAAATTATAATAATAGGTAATTCCATGGCCAAAAACCAAAAAGCTTTAGTTATATGCAAACCTGATAAGTAAATGTTGACATTTTTGCTGTAAGCCACCCTGAGTCCCTTTGAGGAGAAGGGTGGGATATAAATAAATCTTCTTCTCCTCCCTCTCCCTCTCCTTCTTCAAATATGGGCTCCAGTCCAAATTTGAAATTTCCTATTCCTAAAAATTCACATCCTGAACCAGAAGCTCAGTGCAAAAGTACTCTTCAGCTTCATATTTCCTTTTGTGATGTAGTCTAAGGTTCTACCACATTTAAATCTCCACTAGGAGTCAGGGTTCTCAGAGGTAAATGGTAAGAGATTATGGACAGATAAAAGAAAGTACAATAATCACTAAGCATTTGCAGTTTTGACTTTTGATTATTCAGATTTCAATAAAAATGCTCTCTCCAGGAACCTCAAGGTCCACATCTACAATAACCATTTAATGCAGTTTGAAGCTAGTTTCAAACTGTGGTGGAGAAACAACAAACCCTCAGGAAAGGGTGTGAAAGAAAACCCTTAATTAACATCAGTGCTATGGGGTTTGGACAAGCACTATCAGGGCCTCAAACTAGTCTCAGAATTTCCTAGGTAATCATCTGTACAGCAGTCATCTGTGCCCCCAATCCCAGAGAATGTGGAGGGCTGGCTGTACTTATTTTAGTACCTAGAATGGTGGCCTAGAATTGTGGAACTCATTCTCATAAACAAACAAATTGGACAAGTTTAAATGGAGACTGGACAAATTCATGGAGGATGAGTAGATCATGATCTCTGCATATTATCTTCACTTCATTACTTTCATATGGTTCTAAATACCAGCTGCTAAGGAACATGAGCAAGGAGGCACTATAGCAGTGGTTCTCAACCTGTGGATCCCTAGGTGTTTTGGCTTACAACTCCCAGAAATCTTAGCCAGTTTACCAGCTGTTAGGATTTCTGGGAGTTGAAGGCCAAAACATCTGGGGACCCACAAGTTGAGAACCTCACTATTGCGTGCTCATACCCTATTTATTAGCTTCCTATATGCGTGTTATTAATCCCTCTCACCCAAGAACACTCTTTTTACATTCTGATTGAGTCAAGTCTTGTTCACTTCATATCTTAAAACTTAGCTTAAAACAAGAACACTCTGTTGTCTTCAACCAATGTAATTTTAAATATAGAATGGCAAACTAATTAATAACACAGAGGCATGGCCTTGTACAAATACGCTTCTAGCTGTGATGTTTTTCCTATAACCAAATGGATTATTTTCTGAAGAACAGATTAAATCATATTTTTTTAAAAATCATAACTGAGGAAAAAATGATTTGGACTGACTCATTTCAAATAACATGCAGATATAGATAGCCTGAATGCCTCCTTCCACAGAAGGAACTTTTGATTAAGCTTAATGCATCTAGTTGAAAAGATCACATTAAAGATTTTTTTCCTCTTAGAATATGAAAAAGAAATGAGTTAAGGGTTATTTTTTTTATAATGAATGATTTATAAAAATCGCATAGCATGTAGACTTTTAGATATCATGGTCTAATACTGTAAAAGCACCAGATTCTGTAAGCTATATTTCAAAGGGAGGAACTGGCAAAACCACCTCTGAATAGGATTTGCTTAGAATTGTGGCCTTAAATGTACATGATCTATAGGCAGAATTCAAAGACATAGCTGTATTAGTCTAGAGACCTCATCACATAAAGGTCCAGAAGCCAGGGGACAGTAGATGACAGTGTGGAAAACTGTGGGGCAGTGGCCAGATTTGTCCCCTTACCATGGTTGGTTATGGTCTACCATCCCACAATGTTTCTCAGCTGTCAGCAGCTTCTTCAATGAGGATATAGGTACATCCATATCCTCAGGGTTCCCTTTTAGCATGCTGCCGGTATACTCGTGGGATGAAGCCCAATGGAGCCCCGCTGGAAGTAGCAATGCGTCATATGATGGGATCCATTGGGCTCCTTCCCAGCAGTACTCTGGGATGGGGGAAACCTCGACGTCTGATAAGGTAGTCGATCCAAGATTACATTGTGGATAGGAAAAATATATAAGTGGATATCGTAGAGGGAAATGGGAAGGGAAATGGGAAGAACTGATAGCCAAGGTAAAGGGAAATAAAAATACAAGAAACTGAACCAAACTATTCTTATGATCAAATAGATAGAATGAATGATAACGAGAATGTATGACTGTTTCGAGAAGGAGGGAGGTGAAAGGGAGGGGAGGGGGAAAACAGTGGAAAGGGGATGTATGCAAGTTAGAGGTGCGTACAGAATAAGGTGTTGACAATAGATGACACTGGAAGGGGGCAAGTATATACAGGAATTTATTTTATTTTTATTGTTCTTTCTGTTGAATACGTCACTTTTGTTGTTTTCTAAACATTCTAGTGAGGAAATGTGGATATGTTATATTCTACTCGTATGATCCAATGATTTAAAAAGGTAGTCAATCAGTATGCAAAGGGATCTTATAGCACCTTTAAAATTACCCGAGAGAAAGAAATTGGTGGCATAAACTTTAGTAGACTTAAGCTTACTTCATCAGATGCATAGATTGAAGAGCCTTGGAAAAGTCTTTCATAGCTATGAATAATCAGGCTTTATTTGGGAATAGCAAAAAAAGGAAAAGAAAAAAATCTGTGTGTATGGTGATGAAGGAAGAAGTTCAGTTTTAACAATGGGATAATTGTTTGGAGAAAAAGGCAGGAGCAAAGATGGCACTGCCATCGCACTTGGAAGACACTTGTGATAGAAAGGAAAGATAAGAATGTCTCCCGGATGTGGCTATGCTTTTAAAGAATGGAAGGTTTGTGATAGGGATTCCTCAGCCTGAAGGAGCCCCCGATGGCATAGTGGACTAAAGCCTGGTGACTTGAAGGTTGGGTTGCTGACCTGAAAGCTGCCAGGTTCAAATCCCACCCAGGGAGAGTGCGGATGAGCTCCCTCTATCAGCTCCAGCTCCATGCGGGGACATGAGAGAAGCCTCCCACAAGGATGGTAAAAACATCAAAAAACATCGGGGCATCCCCCGGGCAACGCCCTTGCAGACGGCCAATTCTCTCACTCCAGAAGCGACTCAAGTTGCTCCTGACACGGGAAGAAAAAAAAAGCCTGAAGGGAGAATCAAACTAGTGGAACTGAAAACAAGGGATGAAATAAAATAGATCAATGGGATAAGAATTCTCCCTTCACTTTCTTTCATAATATCTATAGAAAATATCACTAAAAAGTGATCAATCTTATGTTGAGAACACATTACAAATACAGTTTGTTTGGTTTTTTAAAAATGTAGTTAATCTACATTATTGTGTAATCCAGATTTAATGTAAGAAATGTGAAATATGTCATGGAATTTAGCAGTGCTGTACCACAAAGAAAAGGAAAAGAAAACAACTTCCACCGAAACACTAGCAGAAACATCTTTACTGGAAACAGCATATTCAAACAGTAGAATATGCTGCCTCAGGGAGTGATGGACTTTCCTTCTTTGGAAGTCTTTTTAAAAGAGGTTGGGCATCTCTCAGGAGTGTTTTAGTTATATTTTCCTGCAGGGTAATGTGATGGGCTAGACAGCACTTGCTGTCCCACCCAACTCTATTATTCTATGATTCCTGAAAAGTGAATATTGGAAAATAAATAAATAAAAATAAGATGATGACTCAAAATGAATCCTTTTTAATAATACTATGATATAGACCCTAAACACACTAAATAGTGCAATTCTATACACCCGGTGTATAGCCCCGGTGGCGAAGTGCGTTAAAGCGCTGAGATCAAAAGGTCCCAGGTTCAAATCCCAGGAGCGGAGTGAGCGCCCGCTGTTGCTCCAGCTTCGGACAACCTAACAGTTCGAAAACATGCCAATGTGAGTAGATCAATAGGTACTGTTCCGGCGGGAAGATAACGGTGATCCATGCAGTCATGCCAGCCACATGACCTTGGAGGTGTCTATGGACAACACTGGCTCTTCGGCTTAGAAATGGAGATGAGCACCAACCCCCAGAGTCAGACATGACTGGACTTAACGTCAGGGGAAACCTTTACCTTTTTATACACCTCTACTCAAAAATAAGCCCTTTTGAGTTCAGTTGGGTTTAATCTCAGAACCCTTAGTTAGAAAAAAAATATGTCAATAGGGTTTGTAGAGACCCAATGTGCTACAGATTTTATTATAAGCTAGAATATCTGCACAGTAAAGGAAATATGTTCTGATTGGATTTACATTATTTATATTTCATCCCAGACAATAGCATCATTATATAATAAATATTGACTTGATATACTACGTCCGAGTACCCAGAAATTGCTGAACGTACCTTGGTAGAATCTATAACCAATTGTCCAAATGGAATGAGCAGGTTGGGGAACACATCCAAAGCATTTACAAGTGTTGGGATAGTCTCAGAGCCACCGCACCAAAACATAAAGAAGAAAACCTGTGCATTCACATAATTGATACATGAGCTTTCATCATAGAGAAAGACACATTTTATTTTCATTTTTAGCCTACAATTAGTAAGGGTGGGTGCTTTATCATTTGTATTCTAATGCAGACCAATCACATCAGCTAGACTAATAAGGCAAACAAGATTGTTACAGTATGGTACAACTTTTGATTTAAGTTCAGGTATATGACACGAAAAATCAGGACCTTAAAATGTATCCAACTAAATAAACCTCAAAAAGCAATGTTATCACATATGCACAAAGAGAGACAGAGAAAGGAGAGCACTAAGTCCATCTGAGCTAAGACTGAAATCTTACCAATATCTGTGATAAGGCAAACAGATACACGATTCCTCCTGTGGTGAGTCCATTCCACCAGGCCACCCAGCTCTGCTGTAAAGTCCCCCCAGTGCATTTATGGGGTTCTTCTGCCTTGCTGAGTTGATCCTGCTCTCCATCAGCATCATTCAATGGTTCCATCACCACTGGCTTTGAAAGACCTTCAAGTATGCAAGTGGCACAATCAGGAGATAATCAGTAATGCACAGTGTATACTTTTCACCTCTTTCTGTGATTACAGGAATTACAAAGAACAGGAAAAGCTTTCAAATGTCTAACAGTATCTACAGTTTGGAAATGCAACTGATTCTGATATAGCAGTTGTCTCTGCTACCTTCATTGGGAAAATGAAGTGTGGGTGGATACATTACCACACATTTTCCCTCTAGCAACAGAATCGCGGTTTTGTTGTCCATTAATAAGCTGTTGTGTAGTCTTGCCTTGCTCAGTAATTTAACATAATTTACAGCATCTACTTCATTTTTCAACATTCTTCTTTCTGCTACATTATTCAGGGTGAGGTTATGTGCCTTGCTTTAAACCTTTAAAACATACTTGTTACAGTGGTAAACTGAACTAATCACTTCAAGGTACTCAACAGCAATAAAAGAATATTTAGCCCAACTGCGATCTTATAGAATTAGAGTTAACAGCATTTGTTTAATTTTAAAGGGTCTTATGGATCTTAATACCACTTCTTAAGAAAAATCCTCACCATAGATGCAGTACATTTAGACTTTATGTTGAAAGGAAGGATACCTTCAATTATTATTTGAATTGGCTCTTAGGTAAGTGGGCACAGCATTGCAGGTAGCATTGCAATCCCATGCACAGTTGTTTGGGATTTAGGAGAACTCATTTCTGAGTAAAACTATAAATGTTACTGAAACGTTAGAGTAAAATCCAATTCTACTTTGTGTGTGTGTACTTGCATATGTATGTATATGTATATAAAAGCCTAGATCATAAACCATGCATGCACTTTAGGAAAACAGTTGTTCACTTCTCCGAAAAATCAGAGATCTTTATTTTGCAGTGGGACCACTCTAGTGCTTACCACTGAAATCAAAGCAATCTTCCACTGATAAATTGAGTGCAAAACTGAATTGTAACTGGTAACATGTATGCGTTATTATTAAAATAAATAAAATGGACAATATATGCTACCAACAGAAAGATAAACACCCTTCTTCTCTGCGGTTGATGTCTGATTAAATGTACAGATTAACCTGTCTAACAATCCTCCTCTGTGATGGTGAGCAATGTCTCCCTTTTTCCCTCTCTCCCTTTCCCTGTCCCACCCACAAAAGGCCTATTGCAATCTCTGGGCAAACTGAAGGGGGGCTGTGTGCCAAAATGTTTGAGGAGATTGCTTGACTTTAATAGTCACTGCTGAGTCACCAATCCTCTCCACATTAGTCTTCACATTGCTCCCACTCAGTCCACCTGTCATTTTATACGGAATGAGAGATGGGAGGGAAGCAATGTTCTCTTATTCCTCTATGGTGGATGGATTTCATCTGTGGATTCTGTTCTGATTTGTAGGAAGAAATGAACTCTGAACAAAGATCTTGCCTTCAGCTACACGTAATACACATATGCATGCATGAAGGACAAGCTTAATAGCTGATTTCCTCCCTTTGTGTATGGGCCTTCAAGTTGCCTGTTGAATTATGATGATCCCAAGAATTTAATAGTCTTCTTGTGCAATGAATACTCAGAGGTGGTTTTGCCTCAGATATTCATTGGTGGTTTCCTATCCAATACCTATCAGGAATGACCATGCATAGCGTCCAAGATTAGGTGGGACCTGGTGTTTTCGAGATATCACATTACTGGGTAGGAAACAGGTAAAGCAAGCACCGTAAACTACTAAAGGATCTCCTGAAGATCAGACTACATGACTCATGTATGCACATATTTTGTATTTATGTCTTCGGGCACAACATGCCTGTTATTTGAGATTGTTCCCCCACTAAATCAAAGGAAAAAGCAAATATCCACTGCATTTTGAACTTCTTGGATGGAAAAACTGTTCTCTCTCTTAATATTTGAATTTTGTGAAAGAGAATGACAGTGGTGGGAAGTACCTATTACCTAAGGGACAAATAGGCAAGTCTCGGACCAATATGGGAATAGGAGAGTATTGCATTGTTGTGCTTCAATTTCATTTATTTGGTTCTGCTATACAAACTTTAAGAATCAATCGTCTACTGGCCTTGCCTAGAGGGAGGCATTGGGAGGTCCAAACTGTGAGCCTTCAAGTCATATCTGACTTGTGGCAACACTAAGGTGAACCTACAATGGGGTTTCTTTGCAAAATCTGTTCTGCCTTCCCCAAAAGCTGAGAACTTGTCCAAGGTTTCCAAGGCTAAGCAAAGATTTGAATCCTGATCTCCAGAGTCATACTATAACTTTTGAGTCACTTGACGGTTTGTATCTAAATTAAGCAAAATAAAACATCCACACCAGGAGTATGCAAAGTGCAGACAATGTGTCATAAGAGACTCAGGCAGGGCTGCTCAGCTGCCACCAGACCCCCCCCCCCAAATTTCAAAAGATCTCCCCCCAAAGATGATCTGAGATACCCTATAAGCCAATGTTCTCAACCTATGGGTCCCCAGATGTTTTGGCCTTCAACTCTCAGAAATCCTAACAGCTGGTAAACTGGCTGAGATTTCTGGAAGTTGTAGGCCAAAACACCTAGGGATCCACAGGTTGACAACCACTGCTATAAGTAGTCTGGGGAGTATTAGCACCATATTTTCAGCCCAAAGGGCTTTTAAAAAGAAGGTAAGAATAATAATAATAATAATAATAATAATAATAATAATAATAATAATAATCTGCTTTATCTCCCCAAGGGGACTCAAAGCGGCCAGGAAATTATTTCTAGATACTTCAGCATGAACCTAAAGTGATCAATGGTCAAATAGATGACAAAAATGGTCCCCCTCTAATAGAGGATATTTGGGGCTTTCTTTTGCACCGAATAATATTATAAATTTATATATAAATTTAAAATATCCCTGTAAGAAGCTACTACAATTCATTCTTGGTATCTGCTGAATTCTAAGCTGCCCAATAACTAGAGTTCTTTGGGTGATATAAAATATAAAATACATAAGTGCATTCAATAAAATTTGCAGCAACGACTAAAACACTGCATTATATGAAACCAAAATAGGGCAACAGCAGAATGCTAGGCTAGAAAGAAATGGGAAACAATATTTATAATACTGGGAGAATATGGTCTTCACCTAATACTAAAAAGATCTTAAAGTAGTTACCAGGCAAGCCCCTTTGACAAAAACACCACTGTTCTCTGTGTTGCAGCCATCTGTCGCAACTCATTTGACAAGGGGTGCATCTGCAGTGTAGCATTAATGCAGTTTGATACTTCTTTAACTGCCACAGCTCAATGCTATGGAATCCTGGGATTTGTAACGTAGTGAAGCACCAGCACTCTTTGGCAGAGAAGTCTAAAGACATTGTAAATCTACAGCTCCCATAATTCCACAGCATTGAGCCATGGCAGTTAAAGTGGTGTCAAACAACACTAACTCCTACAGTGCAGATATACCCAGAAACAGTAGGAGAGCCTTAGATCAGTGGTCCCTGGACTGGTGCCAGTCCAAGCCATGGTCTGTCAGTCCCTGACACACTACGCAAAAAATTACTAGTCCACCACACCAAATAGCTGAAAAACACTGTCTCAGATGTTGAAGCTAGGGCTCAGATAGGTGAACATGGGATGAAATGCACAGTTATGCAACTTTAGAATTCAAGCATAGTCTTTTTATCCTTCCCTTTTGGGGAATATTTCAAACTTCAATTAAAACTTTTAAAAAACTTAACTTGCTCTAAAAAGAGCTAGGTATAAAACATAATGTCACATAACTTGTTTTATAAGGAATCTGAATCTTTGGTGAGAACACAATAAAACATTTTTGTTTTCATTACACCCACACGTAATTAGTATTTCACTTGTTCAAGGATGCCCTTTTGTCTTTCTCCAAGAGGCCTTCCTTCTTTTCTCTTGAACGGTTAACAATTGTAATTAGAGTCTAACAATTAATGCTTTTTAAAAGATTAACATGAATGTATTTCCTTGTTTTAAAGAAGTCAACCTTGTCACTTGTTAATACTTAGAAATACTGAGTATTAAAAATGATACATGAAACTTGGCGCAGCTGTGTTTACACCAATTGGGTAGCCTCTTGACCCTGGAAAGTCACTCAGAAGCTAAGAACTTCCACAGCTGAAATCAAGAACCTCCATCACTCAAGCATCCATTTCGCACAGACTGAGAATAAACTTGAAACAAAAGTTGAAGTTGGAGTTAGGAACATAAATATCAGGGCCAAATTCCATTTTACAGCAGTAAAAAAACCTTGAGTCTTTAAAAAGTTATCACTTGTTAGCTGTTAACAAACTGGAATAAGCCACACATAGTTGAGATTTTGGACCATACATAAGGGGTCAGGGAACAACCTGTAGCTTTAGGGTGATGTGTGGCTCATATTGTGATTTGGATCTCTGGTGCCAGTGATTCCCCTCTCCTTCAACAGCCCATTGAGTGAAGACAAACACAGAGAAAAGGGTTTGGAAGAGAATTTAAGTAATCAAGTCAGGCTTTTGACAACAGTTATGTGCCATTCTTTTAATAGCCCACGAGTGAAGAGAAACACAGAGAAAAGGGTAGAGAATAAAATAAAAGAATGTGACAGATAGAAAATAAAGTGGATGGTTCTACCTACTGATGTACCAGTAGCACCACCCAGTATGTTCAGTGCAAGAAAAGGGTGATGGTGTCCATCTAAAATCAGAGGTTCTCAGCCTGTGGGTCCCCAGGTGTTTTGGCCTACAACTCCCAGGAATCCCAGCCAGTTTACCAGCTGTTAGGATTTCTGGGAGTTGAAGGCCAAAACATCTAGGGACCCACAGGTTGAGAACCACTACTCTAAACAGAAAATCAAGGCAAATTGGACCTGATCTAATGTCGTTGAAGCTCCATGAAACTGACATTTCATCTCCTGAGTCTCCCCCAACTTTGCTTAAAGAGGGGCAAACTGCAATTTTAAAAAATCCGGAAAACTCTCTAGAAGCTGAGTACTTAGCCACAGTGATCCTTGTCCTTGTCCTCATCCTCTAGGCTTTCTTCCTCACCCACCTAGGAGTCTCATCTTCTTCACTACCTCTTGTTTCATTTGGATTGTCCTACCTTGGGATTTTCATGGCAAAAGCATTTTCATGGTAAAGTGTGGTTTACCATAGCATCCTTCTATACAATACTAGCAAGTGTCACTGTCATTGTCTCAAGGAGATCCTCTTTTAGTATCACCCACTATCACTGCTGATGCCCAATAGAAGGACTATTTTTCAACTCCTATTTGAAAACAAGTAAAATCCCACTGTATACTAATGATATGAAAAACAGGGTGAACAATTTCTACATTTAGAGCAGACTGTAACATGCATGATGCATAGCAGCCTTTGTTCAGTATTATTATACATATATTCCAAGACTATAGTATCCTTATCTTTATGCTGTTCCAATTATACTGTTCCTCCTTGCAGCTCCCTTCAGGTGAGTAGCATACATCTTTTAACAGATACATGTCTAATTCAACATAGTGATCCCATATTGAAGTCATTAGACTCATTCCATTTAAAATATGAATTTAAAGCTTGCTTTTATATTTTGACATGTAAAGGTTTCAGTCTTAAATCGAGAATTGGGAGATCGTTAATTTGGAGTCAGTAGCATGGAAACAAGTAACACATTTTCAAAAACCAGAACATTTTGTATTTAAAATCATTCTCAGCTACTGAACTTTATCTAGAATCCTCTTTTAGTGTTAATAGTAAATGGCACTTAAAGTTAACAGTTGGGGAAGTTGTGCCTGGTGCTGAACTTCCTGACATGATTAAAAATAACTGCAATTTTATTCAACTCAGACAGTACTTTGTTAACAAGCACTCAAGACAGGATACCAATCAGTCCTTTTGAAAAAGCTTAACAACAACAATAGCAACCCTGTTCATCAGGCTAAAATGAGGGACAACAGCATGTCCAACCTTACCAAAATGAGAAAGAATATGACTATGAGCAAAGCGAGCCGTTTTCTCATTTCCACATGAAAGCTCTTTAAAAAGGCTTAACAGCTGAAAAGGAAAAACAAGGTAAGAATGCCATTGCCTTTTCTATGTTTAAAACCAATGTTTTTCAAAGGCAAGTCTGAACCTATTATAATGCCAATATGTTAGCAAGATGAATGACACAAGTCAAAACAAAAGAACAGCAATGAAGTAAATTGTTAAAATGGCATCTAAATTGATAACCCAGTGTATGACAGCTGTAAAAAAACACAAACTATATTGGGGTGCAATTTATAAAGTCAAAAATAAAACTAAATAAAATATAAAACAAAAACATAAAAGATAACCTTTACAGAAATCCATTGGGCAATACATCTGGAATACTGTGCAAAGTTCTGATCAGCACAATTGAAAAAGTATATTGTAGAACATGAAGGGATACAGGAAGAGCAAGTGAAAATATCAGGCAACTGAAGCAACTTTCTGAAGAGGAAAAGGATCAATATTATGGAGTTGCTAAGCTTTAGAAGTGAGCAAAGAAAGGTACGATACCAGTATATAAATTATGCAAAAACATAACAGAAGAGAGTGAATATGGAAAAGAAGACACTCCTCCCCCAATCATAGTAGAATCCAGGGCCATCAACTGAAGATGAATGGTTTGGATAGATCAAAAGAATTTTCCACAGAGCACACAGTTAAACCATGGAATCCACTGCCACCAAGAGGTAGCAATGGTTGGCAACTTAAAATAGTTTTTAAAAGGAATGAGATACCTTCAAAGAGATATTGGTCATTAATGGTCACTCATCAAAAATACCAAATATGGCTTGCAATATTAGAGGCAGTAAGCTTCTGTAAATTAGTTATCACACATTGCAAGGTGAAGAATGCAACTGGGCTCCTCTCAATGGGCTTTCCTCAGGAAGATGATTAGGGTCTGTGCGAACAGAATGCTAGACCAGAAAGGTCTGATCCAGCATGGCTTTTTTTTTACATTCTACTGGCCACAACATAACACAAGTCCCTTTGGTTGCAAGTGGCTCATGGACACATATACATAGATGTGTGTGAGTGTATACCTTCAAGTCGGCTGTTGACTTATGGCAATCCCATGAATATATATACAAATACAAATGGGCTGTGTGGTCAGTATGATGTACTGGTATGACTGCTGGACTACAACTCTAGAGACCAGGATTTGAATCCCTACTCAGTCATGGAAATCCATTGGGCATCCTTGCATAAATCACACCTTCCTAGACTTTGAGGAATATATAATAATAATAATAATAATAATAATAATAATAATAATAATAATAATAATAAAACCTGGCTATGGCTCACGAATGGGACACTGAAGAAGGAGACAGAAGGCCTGATCCTTGCAGCCCAGGAGCAAGCCATCAGAACAAATGCAATCAAGGCCAAGATCGAAAAATCAGCTGATGACCCAGAATACAGACTGTGCAAGGAAACCCACGAAGCCATTGATCATATCCTCAGCTGCTGTAAGAAAATCGCAGAGAAAGACTACAAACAGAGGCACAACTATGTGGCCCAAATGATTCATTGGAACTTATGCCTCAAGTACCACCTCCCAACAGTAAAGAACTGGTGGGATCACAAACCTGTATTGGAAAATGTATTGGAAAGTATTGGAAAATGAGCATGCAAAGATACTGTGGGACTTCTGAATCCAGACTGACAAAGTTCTGGAACACAACACACCAGACATCACAGTTGTGGAAAACAAAAAGGTTTGGATCATTGATGTCGCCATCCCAGGTGACAGTCGCATTGACGAAAAACAACAGGAAAAACTCAGCCGCTATCAGGACCTCAAGATTGAACTTCAAAGACTCTGGCAGAAACCAGTGCAGGTGGTCCCGGTGGTGATTGGGTGCTGTGCCAAAAGATTTCAGCCGGCATTTGGAAATAATAGACATTGACAAAATTATGATCTGCCAACTGCAAAAAGCCACCCTACTGGGATCTGCGTGCATCATCCGAAAATACATCACACAGTCCTAGACACTTGGGAAGTGTTCGACTTGTGATTTTGTGATATGAAATCCAGCACATCTATCTTGTTTGCTGTGTCATACAATATAATAATAATAATAATAATAATAATAATAATAATAATAATAATAATAATATATTTGCATTACACCCTATCTCCCCAAGGGGACTTAGAGCGGATTCCAATATACAATGGCAAACATTCAGTGCCTCATAAAACAATACTGACATAAAATCCCAGAAAAACCCCATATGTGGAAATAACATTAAAACCTAACATCAAATTGAAGCCTAACATCAGTAAATTAAACTACATGTAGTCAGACAAAATTATATAATGACATAAAATCTACACAAACATCCACATTAACTTACAGCAGCCAACAAGGGTTCAAAAAACTGTGTGGGTTGGTCGTGTAGTCAAATAATGGTCAATGGGCTGGCATGGACTAGGGACCCCAGATACAAAATAATTCTCAACCAGGGGCCCGGTAGTGCTCTCTCAATTATCCAATCCTCCTCCTCTCCATATGGTAGTGAGCAAAAGTAAGTCTTCAGTTGTTTTTTGAAGGAGAGGAGGGAGGAGGCAACTTTATTTCTTTAGGAAGGGAGTTCCAGAGGTGGGGGGTGACCACGGAGAAAGTCCTCTCTCTCATTCCCACCAGCAGTACTTGAGATGGGGGTGGGACCCAGAGCAGGGCCTCCTCTACTGACTGCACTGCCTTGGCTGGTTTGTAAGAGGAGATGCAATTAGTCAAGTAGCCTGGACCTGAGCCGAAAGGCAACTGAACAAGAAAGTCCAGTAATAGGTTTGCTTTAGAGGTTCCATAAATTAGAAACAACTTGAAACCACACAACAAAAATCACTATTGAATTGTAAGGCAAACATATACAAGACCCTAACTCCCACAATGTCACTGTCTTGGTAGAAGTGTATCTTCAAAACAGGCTAAAAGCACAGGATTGGCAAACCTCATTGCCTCCTAGAAGCAAAAGCATCCAACCGTCTTATTAAGATTGAATATCATCAATAATATTCAGTCTTAACTGCAATGTTCAATCTTAACTGCAGCTGGAAGCTGATGTAGATACAGAGTCAAATCATGATGGGGGTTTATGTAAATGGCAACACTAAAAAAGGTTACCAGTTTTCCAGATCACATCCGAGCAACTTGGGGGAAGCTGGAAGGAATATATTAGGTTTCAGTTTCTTGCAACTATGTTCTGATTGCTGGACACAAAACCCCACTACTTGCTTATTTCTGTCTGCCCCTGTCCTGCTCCCCAAAGAGATATGCTAAATTAGCAAGATGAACGCTGGACATTACCACACAGTTGCTATTATCGCACACTGTTTCTGTGATGTGGGATAGTGGCAATTTATTATTATTATGGCAGGTGGTTATACATAGCTGCTGATGTTGAGCCATTGCCTCAGCTGTGCAAAGCTGCACTTCCAGGTAGGCATCACAACTCAGCTCTCCCACTGTGCTGCTTCCTCTTCTTTCTTTCCATTTGCAAGCACTTCTGCTGCCACATCAGTGGCCTGACTTACTGCACAAGTAAGTCCTGGGACTGCGGCATAACAGCAGGTTCATCATGAGATGTTGGCAGACCAGCAATAGGTATCACATGGCATCATGTGCTAGGGACCACCATAAAAGGGGATGGTCCTGCTCCTCTGCCAATTCACTACCTTCGTGTGATGAAGTCCTCTATCAGCATTGTGCACTATATTTCCCAGTTAAAGAACTGGATTGTATTTCATTTATTTATACACTGTTTCCGCAGGATATGCACCTAAAGTGGCTCACAACAGATATCAAACGAAGAGGGAGTTGTGCCCCTTGCAGTGATATGCCACCATCATTCTTGTTCTTTCATGCTGTGTCCTTGTACAGGGATTTGCATACTCACACCATTGCAATTCATGAACTGTACACCCAATGAAAAGAAACAGGCATACCATTTGAACAAACAAAACTACCTGCTGGCTCTTAAACAGTTGATTTCCCCCCCTCTACAGTGCATGCAGATCAAAGGCCTTATTGTTGCAAACAAGACAATAGTATTTAGTGAAAACCACTGATTGCATTTTTAGAAGTACATTGGATTAAAGCTTGGGATCCATGCTGTGTCTGTGTTGTTGAAGTAACAACACCTAAAAGGGAAGAGAGTGTGGGTAATTTATTTAGTTTAGTTAATTGCCACCCCTTCCATAGCACAGCAGCATACTTTTGAATTTAAAAGGAAAAGCTGGTGGGTATCTGTTTTAAAATGAAAATAACTTCAGTCTTTGAAAATAAATGTTGAAAAGCACAAAAATGTAGCAGCACTTCTCCTATACTGATCACTCCTAATCCTAAACAAGCTCTGTTCTCTACTGCTGCATTACTATAGTCCATTTGTCGCTTTATGAATATTTTTCTAGCATGGATAGACCACTACATCCAAGGGAAACTTGCTGGTTTACAAAATATCTCAGAAATGATACATTATATGTACTGTATTTTTCTGAATATAATTACATTCAAATGTAAAGTCAGATGGACATTAACACCCATATTCTTTCACAATGAGTCATATTTTCACAGCTTGTTTCTGAAATGTCTAGAACTAGCCTGAGACTTGCAAGTTTTACATGCTGTCCAAATGGGTGGGAGTGAGAAGAAATTCACCACATTATTTAACAGGGACAAACATAATGGCTTGAAAAGTTTTATATAATATCACCATATTATGGCATGATGTTTATTGCATTACATTTGCCACAGACAAAGATATTGAACGCCCCCCCCCCCCCTGTTTCCATTGTCTGAACAAAATAAGCCACACTTGTTCAATGTATTTTCTGTTTTTAGAAGTCCACAAATAATGACCACAATTTTAAATCACTTGCAAAATTGAAAAGGCTAATCTTTAATTACACAAAATGGGTGTGTCTTCACCAGCCAAATTTTCTGTTAACATGTATAATAATTTTGTGCAATTGTTCTTGCATTTTGCAACACGTTCTATATTAAGTGTTCATCAGCTTCTTGAATAGTGAAATGCTCCCCAATGGCAGTTCTATGGGTTATGGGATATGTGTGATAATATACTGGACATGAACAGGAGTCTTCAGCTTACATACAATTTTAGCCCATTAGAGCAGAAACTTTGAATTCATATTACTACTACTACTACTACTACTACAGTACTACTACGTTTATATCCCACTTTTTCTCTCTATTAGGAGACTCAAATTGGTTAACAAAGAATTATAATACAATTTCAAAAATACATCATTAGTATTAAAAACAATTCAGATTAAATCCACCAAAATATAAAAACCACAGCAGCCCCTGACATGATCTTTAGAACCGTCTTCTTTAAAAGCTTGCATGAATAAAAAGTTTTAACCTGCCACTGGAAGGACAGAAAAGAAGGGGTCATTCTGGTTTTCCTGGAAAGAAGGGAGTTCCAGAGTCAAGGGGCAGCCACTGAGAAGAAGAGATCCTGAAGATCTCAAGGCCTGGGCAGGTCTGTACAGGGAGATACGGTCAGTCAAACAGCCTGGAACTTACATAGTGCCTTATTAAGTTTCCACTGATTCAGTGGGCTTAATTTAGATTTAGGCCCCCATGTTTTACATGTATGGACAACAGAAAAGTAGAAGTAACTGGGACAGAGACAGAATCATAGAATCAAATAATAATAAAGTTGGAAGAGGTTACATGGGACATCTAGTACAACCCCCTGACATTCAGGAAAAGCACAATCAAAGTATCCTTGACAGATGGCCATCCAGCCTCTGTTTAAAAGCTTCCAAGTTAGGAGCTTTCACAATACTCCGAGGCAGGAGGTCCCACTGCTGAACAGCTCTTATGGTTAGGAAGTTCTCCTAATGCTCAGGCGGAAACTCCTTTCTTGTAATTTGAACCCACTGCTCCGAGTCCCAGTCTCCAGGGAAGCAGAAAACAAGCCTGCTCCCTCTTTCTTGTGACATCCTTTTAGATATTTATACATGGCTATCATGTCTCCTCTCAACCTCCTCTTCTGCAGGCTAAACAATACCCAGTTCTTTAAGGCGCTCTTCAAAGGGCATGGTCTCCAGACCTTTGATCATTTTAGTCCACTCCAATCCTGGAGTGCTCCCTTTCTCAGCAATGTGATCCTTCAGAGGGTAAAGCCAGGATCCCCTAGCATCAATCATCACAAATGGAGATATCTGTTGGTGAAACAGATTTCAAGGAAAATCTGTTTTTTTTTTAAAGATTCCTCATGTTTTCATTGAGCTGCCAGGTTGCCAACATTTCCATTTCTGCTATTGCACACAATCAGGGAAAATACATTTATAAAATCTCCAAATACCAGTGATCCTTAATCAGGGGTGGCACTCCAAAAAAAAAGTTAAGAGCTTGAGGATGGCTATATGTTGCCTCTAGTATCAGATATAGCATATTTCTCTAATATATATTTTATTACCTGTGTTTCAATATGGCTTGAGGTGAGGTATAACATGGTTAAAACAGACAGACATATGCTAGACAGAGAGGGCAGCTGCATTCATGGTCTGCTGGTGGCCACAGGGAACACTTTGGCTACTGTGTGAATGCAATAGGCCTTTAGTTGGCATGACTCTTATTTACTTATACTCTCTTCATACCCTCAGCTTCTACAAGCACCTCCTAGATTTTTTTATCTGTTTGAACCAGGAAAGTCTGATATATAAAAATTGCACAAAATAAGCCTGTCTGCTAGGATGTCATAACTAATTTATAGAGAATACATAAAGACTACATTTTCCTGATTTGGCCATCATGGAGAAATTATGGTTTAACTTAAGAAGTTTTCTATGCAGAAGGTCACACAAAGTTTGGAGGGAAGGGAAATAGAGCATTCAAGCATATTGTTCAATCTCATTCCAGAAAGCTATAGTTTATTGAACCAGGAATATTATGACTCAGACCAAAGCAGCTATCATCATTAGGTTGAAGCGATCCTAAATTACGAATTTCAACATACGTAATTAAATTGGCTTTAACTCCAATACTTTCATTTCACAATTTTCCAGTTTATACAGATAATCTTCAAATCCTCTTTACTCTGTCAAATAGAATTCACCATGTGCCAGTCGTGCATTACCCATATATTTGAATAAGCATAGTTAAGTAAAGGAGTTATTTAATCCTATACTGTACTTTCACAAGGGAATGTTTCACTGAAAAACAGAAATTCTTATTTAATAGAATTACATCTAAGGTAAAATGAACTAGTCCTCAACTAAAGGACAATATCCCTTATCCATACACTAGCTTGGAAAACATAAGGTTCAACTTAGTAATAAAGTGGAATTTCATGGAAGCCTCCCTTGTATCTTAAAATCTTTTCTCTGCCAAAAATTCATCTAATACTAGTGGGTATTTTTTTTACAGAATGCATAATATTTATATAAAAGGTTTCTCTCCTACTCAATATTTATAAAATAACAGCAAAGAGTCACCACAACAAAGAAACCATTCTTATCAGAGCAGGTGCAGTAATTTGATTTATATGACCAACAGATTCTTGGAAAAGAAATTTATTTTGCCCACAAGACATTTCCCAATAAGTTATTTTCCTTCCTGGTTTCTTTAAAAATACACAGTATACGTTATACTTTACAGAAATTCAGAAATTGGCTCTCAATAGCTTAAAGAAACTTTGGATGTGACTAATATATGGCTAAGCTAAGAATATCTGATCAAAAACTGATAGTCTGTTTGAGGACACCGGATTTATATCTCATATACAATAGAGTCTCGCTTGTCCAACATAAACGGGCCGGCAGAAAGTTGGATAAGCGAAAATTGACTACATTGACTACAAAAATATTGACTACTAAAAATTGCCTACAGATAAAGATAGAATTGCATAAAATGAACGTACAGTAACAACATTGTCGGAAGTTAAATCCGTAAAAAGTTCAGTCCTTGCTGCCTAGAGAAACAGCTGTGGATCCAGGCGGGAGGCAGACTGTGTTGGATAAGCGAGACTCTACTGTAATTCATAATAATAAATTCCAATGTAAATTGAAGTAAAATTGGAAACACAGTTCAGGTGGTCTATAAAAGGCATAATGTTATTATTTTTATTTTTAGTGAGTAGTTGCATTGTTGCTGCTTTTGTTACAACAGATTAAACATTTAAAGACAAACTTGTTAAAGACTTGTACATATATGCTTTTGTGGATTCCAGCCTGCTTGGATCGTATCACATGTCTTTAAGTAGGCTACAGCCCATTAAAACTGCTGCCAAACAAAACCTTTTAGTCTATGCACACTACTTTCTTGTTCTCACTTCATTTTTACCTCACCTTGAGTCTAGTTAAGCTCTGAATAGTGTACATTCATTTCCCAAACATGGGCCAAATTAATTCCCAGAAACAAGTGCCTTCACACCAGCAGAAAGGGAGTTGGCAAGTAAGTTATGTCAGGAAGCAAGAAATCTGCTTATATATATATGCAGCCTTCAGTGAATGATTTGTGGTTAGATGACCAAACCCTAAGGCTTACAGATATGTAGTACAAAAGAGGAACAACTCAGTGGATGTGTTAATAATAATGTGATTTTTCTTTCATTATGGAAGCCACTTCTCTACTGAGTACAGGAACCATGTGGACAGTTGAGTTCCACTTTATTACCAATATGTCCCTGAAACTAGTTAAACATTACATAAAAGCCTGGTGCAAAACCAATTATAGTTTATTTGATTGATGGATTTTCTTTCAACTATTTACTAACACAAACTGAAGTTGAGCGTAGACAGTTTGTTCGATGGGAATTCTAGCTTTCCACTGATAAGCTGATCCAACAACCATGCTCGATGCAACTGTTTTCTGAGAACCTGATCTCAAAACAGCAGCTGAACGTAATACCACATTCAAGGCCTGCAATTACTCCCAGATACATAGCATAAGCGAGGAAGGGCCCCTAACTTCAGCCTGGTATTAGTTAAATAGAAAATCCAATTCTCCAAAAGAACTGATAATAAGCAAAGCCAGCTGTAAACTCTGTCTTCTCTTTGTTGATTTTTTAAAAGAAAAGAACCCTGTCATTATCAGACCAAGGTTAAAGCTAGGTCTTATCAACTCAAGCACCACAGAGCTGCAAGACTGGACATTAAGGCTAATGCTTTAGTAGGTGTGCCCTGTTATCAGTAGCAATGGTATGCTAAGTTACAGGTTCTTCTTGCTTAAAACTCAACCTCCAGGGCCAACCTTGTTCTAATTTGCATTACTGTACAAATTATCTGAGTCTTACTGTACTAACAGAAATGCAGTTGGCAGGATAGGATGAATATTGACAACAGGCCCTCTTCTAGTATCCTTCACCATCATGATGCTACTTTTTGGGGGGAACTACAGTGCAAATATACCATTGGAAGATGGGATTCCCAGGTTGGAAGATGGTCAAAATGCTACTGGTGAGGAACAGAGGATATAAGTTCAACTAGCCCCAGATGTGTTGGCGCAGCTAGCTTGAAGCCAAATACATTGTTAAGGAAGCAGCAACAAAGTGCGTCCCAAACTAAAAGAAAACCATGAAGACAAGATGGTTGTCTGTTGAGACACTGGAAGTTGCCCAAGAAAGAAGGAAAACAAAAGGAAACCATGATAAGCGGAGATATGCCCAATTAAACGCACAATTCCAGAGCTTAGCCAGAAGAGATAAGGAACTACTTTTAAACAAGCAATTCATGGAAATGGAAGAAGACAATAGAATAGGAAGGTCAAGAGACCTCTTCCAGAAAATTAGAACAATTAGAAGTAAATTTCAGGCAAAAATGGGCATGATCAAAAACAAAGATGGCAAGAACCTAACAGAAGCTAAAGAGGTCAAGAGAAGGTGGCAAGACTATACAGAAGATCTGTTTGAGATTTTTCTAGTATGCATACGGAAAGCTATATAGAGTTACTTTGGGACACAGAATCATTTTCATAACTTGGTTTGACATGTCTCATTATTGGCACCAAAATCAATAGCACTACTGCTAGGAAACATAACTATAAGCACCATACCACAAAGTCACTTATTACATGCATCAGTGGAATTGAATCTATCATGCCAGCTACTGATATAAGCAACTAGCAGGCAAAATTTGACATTGCTTAAATCACTATACCACACTGGCTCTAAATAAGCATTTTAAAGTGTGTGTGTGAGGGGGGGGGCATGCATGTACAAGAGAAAGGGGTGGAAGATTTGCCATGGCTCAGCAGAAGCTATCCATACTGCTAATGGTTTGTTTCACTGAAAGGCACCCACTTATTTTAAAAATCTGTATTAAGGCAATACAAGGCCAACTACAATGTCGCCAAACAGTATGTTGTAACAGACAACATGATGTAGTGCCTTGTGGGTTGGACTAGGGCTCTGGGCTTGGTTTTATGCTCAGCCATGGACACCTACTGTGTGACCTTGGGCAAGTCACATTTTTCAGTTTCGGAGGAATGAAATGCCAAACCACTTCTGAATGAATCTTACCAAGAAATTTCCAGGATAGGGTCACCTTATTTCAGTGTCAACTTGAAGGCAAATAACAGCAACAACAACAACAATAATAATAGTTTTATTTCTTGCCTGTCTCTCCTCATGGCTCGGGGCGGGTTACAGCACTGCACTGCTACAAATTCCAGGGAGTCTACATTGAACTTTTTGTGTGTGTTAGGAGCGACTTGAGAAACTGCAAGTCACTTCTGATGTGAGAGAATTAGCTGTCTGCAAGGACATTGCCCAGGGGATGCCCAGATGTTTGATGTTTTTACCATCCTCGTGGGAGGCCTCTCTCATGTGCCTGCATGGAACTGGAGCTGATAGAAGGAGCTAAACCCTGCTTTCCCCAGGTTGGATTCGAACCGGCAACCTTCAGGTCAGCAGCCCAACCTTCAAGTCATCAGTCCTGCCAGCACAAGAGTTTAACCCACTGTGCCATCAGGGGTTCCATTACATTGAACATGAAGTGTGAGTAGAAGAAGAAAATGTTCCAAATTAGGGTATGCTAGTACCTGTGATTATTTCAGAACTGTTCCTAGGACTACTGGGATACAGAGATGCACAACCTCGCAAGTATGTGAGCAAAGATACTGAGTCCAAAATAGACTGTTAAATGTTTTTTTAAGTTGCCTTTGAACATCTTCTTTACTTAAAAGCTTTAAATTAATTAAGTTCTGAAAGCTCTGCTATTTATAAATCAAGAGCTTTAAACTGAGGTAACATTGCCAGTATAAATATTTGTCTTTTATAGGAAGGGATATTAGTAACAAGTTGGTGAAACTTGCAGCAGGGATGCGGAATAATACATTTTATCTCAAAATACCTCACGCTTCTAAATATGGTAAGAATGCTTACAGCTTGCTCATTTTAATGCTCCAAAAGACTGTACTAAAGTATACTAGAACATTTTCTAAAGTATGCTGAGCCTGAGACATTTACTTTATGGCAAAGAAGGAAAGGGTTCTTTTTGTTTTATGTTAGGAATCATGCTAATGTACTCACCATCTAATAAACCATTATTTCCAGTCACATGATTAGGTCTGCTGGTGTCTCTTTAAGTACTCTTCTGATAGGAATTATACTTTATGAAACAACACTTTGTTATCTTCATATGTTTTATGTTTTAAATAACCTAGAAAAAATATTAAAAAGAAAAGAAGAAATGGGGTAAACATTTAGTACCAAAGGCATCCTGGACACATATTTATTATATTTATTGTGAAGTTCTATTTGTGGTTCAAATGTATGTATTTATAATTTATATCCCCCACCTTTCTATTGAATGGAAACCAAAGCAGTTCACATATGTTTTAAAACAAAGTACATGAAAGGTGTGGCTACATGTGGAAGGGGGCAAGATGAGGGCTTTAACCACCCAAAACAAGTCCCCTAAATGAAATTTCTGTTAAATTGCAGAGAGTGAGGCACTGAAAATAATTCACACCTAGAACTGTCTTATTAGATGGGTTTGCATTTCCTTCTTCAATTTACCTGCTCAATTGAAGTTTTACATTACTGCTCAAATTTTGAACTGAAGAAAAATGTAATCCGGGGGCATAACTCTTATTGAGGGAATAAGATATTCATTTTACTTCCTCATAGATACATAAATTAAGAATAATTAGTAAAAAAAATTAAAACACAATTGAACAAAATACCATTTTAAAATAATACAAAAATATTATGAACCATGATGTGAAAAATCAAGAACAACACAGCACCATACACCATTAAAGACCTTTCTGAAGAACGACCTCATTAGTTAGCTAAGGAACAGAAAGGGAAAGGGATAGAAGAGTGGCATAAATCAAAGGAGAAATGGGGTTTCTTAATTTCAACACAGTGTGTAGCCCCTCTCCAAGAGAGTGGCCCTTGACAGAAGAAAGATCGCCTACCCCTGTTCTAACATGTAAGTGCAGAAGAAGTAGCCTATGGATATACTAGGTCTCTCCATATGGCCCCTAGACCAGTGGTTCTGAAATGCTGATCTTCCAGGCCTTTTGAACTTCCACTCCCAGAAGTCTTAGCCAGTATGACCGATGCTCAGAGATACCAGGATCTGAAGTTCTAGACATCTGGAGATTTATAGTTTAAGAACCAAAGACATGGGCTGCTAAGTAGGCTTCTATCCTGAGAAAGGGGAGCCTTCTTTCTGTCAATAGAGAAAAGATTTTCTCTCTTCCTCCATAGACATCTTACATGAGGCAAGTGGGTGTTTTATGAAGTCTACAATTGGTAAGGGGCCCATTAACATCTTCTCCCTCTATGTTGAGGGGTTAAAACTTTTAATCCTACACACATGACAATCAGACTCACTAAAAGTACAAATGGCATGCTTCCCCCACCCCTCAAGTTTAACAGCTGGTGAGAGTGTTGAACTGTATACATTTCAAGTGAGAACAGGTATGTATATGCTTGTGAGTGAATGTGTGCAAATGATGTATACATCTGTGTTTGTTTTGTGGATGGGTATACATATGTATGTACAGGAAAGCTTTGGCCTTGTTTACTACTGATGTCTGCCCATTAAAAGTAAACCAAAATGGGATGCACCAGCCTCAACATAGCCATGACTGTCCTTGTGTCCAATATCAGTTTCAAAGGCCTTGAAATAGAGGAATCCTTTAATTTCTGTCCTATTACAAAATACTTATTGTACACAAAATGCATCTACATAATTTTTGCATACAAGTATCTCGTATCAGAAATGCTTGGAACTAGACGTTTTTGGATTTTGGAATACCTACATTTGTATATATGTGCATAATGAGATAGTTTGGAAATGGCCTAAACATGAAATTCATTTATGTTTCATATACATCTTATATACTGAAGATAATTTTATGCAAGATATTACATAATTTTTTTGCATGGGAACAAAGTTTATGTACACTGAGCCATCAGAAAGCAAAGGTGTCGCTATCTCAGATACTCATGTGGACAATTTTGGAGTATTTTAGACTACAGAGTTCTGGATATGGGATGCTCAACCATAGTCCCCTACTTGGCACAGCTAGGTCCTTGCCTCCTAGAGTCTTAAACCTTCTCTCTTTTTTGGCAATACTCACAAAGCTTCATTCATATGAATGCCTATTATCTGTTTATTTTTCAGTTTATTTTGCTTTTCACACATAAAGTTTGGAGCCTAAGATAAGATGTTGTGGTTTTAAACATATATGGGCGATGGTTTTAAACCTGAATGAATTAGAGCAGGAAAATGGATCTAATTAAGCTCTATAGCAGCAACAGACAACACAAAAATAATCAACAGTTAGGTATTTGTATTGTGTTTTGGCAGAATTCTGTCTATCTATGAAATCCATTTCAAAATGAAAAAATATGGCTCTGGAAAATCAAAATTTTAAATTTAAACCTTTTTTCTGGAAAAAGACCATGCTCTGAACCTCACTGCTTTGAACTTCACTGATTGTTCTGCACTTCATTGCTGGCTGCACACAATACTATATACAACAGCCCCATGCAAACATCTGCTATATTTTTTGTCATGGCTAATGGAAAGAGTGCCATGCTTTCCACTTAAGAGTTTGATTTGATTTTACATTTGCATCATATCTTCACAATCCAGGCAAATGTGCATTGGTCTTTGCAAATGTTTCTTTCCACAAAAAAGTACTTATTATACATTTGGCACAATGAAATACCTCTATTAAGTCAAAAGACAATAATCTCCTTAATGATATAAACAGGAAAGTTTTTACTGCTAAGTTTTCAACAAACAGTATTATAGGCTTATCTGAGAGAAGTATTATCAAAAAAACTTTAGTCAATAACATTGCCCTGGTTTTGGAAGATGCACATTATCTATATTTTATTGATGAAAAAAACTGAACATAGACTGAGCATCTGGGGTGATTTTTACTGAACAATATAAAAAAAGGAAAGTGAGGTAAGAAAGAAAAACCCAGCCGTACCTTTACAAATGAATGGTTTCTTTAGCATGGGTTTTTGTGGATTTCAATCCACTTCTTCAGAAGCACTGTATTTTAGCATGAGTTAAAATTCATTTAACTCATGCTAAAATAAGCTAGTTCTTCTCCAAGGTGCTGCTGTATTCCTTCTTTCCGCCTCAACTCTACCTTTTCTTTTTTATATGCTGTAACATGTCTCTTCTTAAAAACTTCTGAAAAATAGTAATTAAATTAAAAAGAAATAAAATTCTCATTCAAACGCACAAGGAGCAAGTCAAATTAGCTCTGTGACTTCAGATATAATCCATTCAAACTAAATTCAGGGCTATTGGTTAAATAATATTTTTCATCATCAATGTACTTTTTCAAGCATGAATGAAACCTCCTCTCCTCTATATTTTCCCCCCAAAAGGCAAGACATTAATGGACTAAAAGCACTTAGTAAGTACCTATGGCATCCTACCTGGCAGCAATCCCCGCCAACGCTGATAGTGTGGGAGCTCTATTAGTCATCCAATGTGCGTAGTTTATTGGCACCATGCCCTTACTATATTTTGTGCCACAAAGATGATCAATGGTTTTATTTTTACTTTTCCTCTACACCAAAGTCAAAAAATAGCACTCTTCTCACCATTCCTCATTATAAAGGTGGCTGTCAGAGTAGATGGATGGATAAAAAGCAAGATCTCATTTAAGAATGCATAGACAATGTGAGCAGCAGAGCACGGTAATTTTACTTTTTTAAAACTCCAGCTCCAATAATAACTCAATGACCAAGGGATTATTGGAGTTGCAGTTTAAAAGAAAACACTTTTCAAACCTCTGGTGAACAGTCAAGACACCTGTCTTTTCATGACCCTCTAAATGTTTTTTCGCTTTACAAAATTTTGATCTAAGTGTTACTTTGCTTTTCTTATACATGTAACATTGACAGACACTGTAAACTTACCAAGCAGTCAGTCATTCTATGTATCACAGTTCCATGATTTCCTGAGCTGACTCATCAGTTACTATCCTGTTTCCTAAAGCATGAAAGAAAGAAAAGCAGAGTGCTCTTCAGCGGGTATGAATGAGAAATGCATTTTAGAAATTAAGTAGAACATTGCATTTAGTTGCATTAAAATACTTTGGCACATTCATATAGGAGGAGTGTGGAAAGCACAGAAGGGACAAAAAACAAACAATAGCCCATTTTCAAAATTGGTAGTGCATTTTAACAAGAATTTATGAATGAGATATCTGCAACCCAGAAATTTCTTAATAGCATGACATGTATAATGTGATGTATCTGAACCAATATTCTGTTTTGATTTCTTCATTGTGCTTTGACCAAACAAGACTTATCCACACTGTAGAAACACAAAGTTTATGATGCAGCAGTCCAAAGTGTTAGCATCACACCGTTGGAAGGAACTACAAAGACCATTTAGTCCAAATTATTGCTATATAGGTCTCTAAAGAGAGAGCATTCCACAACTGGAGTGCCAAGACCGAGAAATCCCATTCCCATTTCCCAACACAACGTATTGACCTCATTGGTAGGACATAAAGAAAGACCACCTCCAACAGATCTTAATCCTTGAGCAGGCACTCAAGTGTCAAAATCCCAAGCCACTTAAGGTTTTAAATGTCATCACAAACACTTTGAATTCAGATCAGAAATGTATTGGCAGCCAGTGCAATTATTCTTGAACTGTGGTACCCAGAACTGGCCACAGTATTGCAGGTGAGGTCTGATCAAATTCCCTTGATTGAGACACTACACTTCTATTCATGCGGCTTACAATTACATTGGCTCTTTTTTTGGCCACCATAATACAATGTTGATTGCAGAGGAGGGTGACTAAAATGATCAAAAGTCTGGAGACCATGCCCTGTGAGGAGCATCTTAAAGAGCTGGGTATGTTTAGCCTGCAGAAGAGAAGGTTGAGAGGAGACATGATAGCCATGTATAAATATGTGAAAGGATGTCATAAGGAGGAAGGGTCTGGAGAACAAGCCGTATGAGGAGTGGCTGGGCATGTTTAGCCCGCAGAGAAGGCTGAGAGGAGATATGATAGCCATAAATAAATATGTGAGGGCAAGTCATAGGGAGGAGGGAGCAAGCTTGTTTTCCGGGCTTTATGGCCATGTTCCAGACGCATTCTCTCCTGATGTTTCACCCATTTCTATGGCAGGCATCCTCAGAGGTTGTGAGGTATGCCTTACAACCTCTGAGGATGCCTGCCATAGAAGTGGACAAAACATCAGGAGAGAATGCTTCTGGAACATGGCCACACGGCCGGGAAAACACACAACAACCCCACATTGAACAAGCCCATGTAATAAGCAAGCCTATTAAACTATACATGCACTATACTTTGCAGTGCTTTTAGCAATACTGTACTCTATATGTCACCATGGCGATAACTTGTGGTCGATTATGATTGTCATCAGGGATAGAGTCTTGGGGGGGGGGGTCGATAAATCACTGTGAAGACCTATTCTGGATCCACATGGCCTTTCACACTGAGGACTAACTGCCCTTCTAGACAGACCCTATATCCCAGGATCTGATCCCAGAATTTCTGTTTATCCCAGATTATCTGGCAATATGGACTCATATAATCCAGTTTAAAGTAGAAAATCTAGGATAAATTCCTGGGATATAGGGCCTGTCTGGAAGGGCCCTTAGATACCCCAAAGTCAAATCACACACAACAATAATTTTATCAAAAAAAACAAACGATATCTCTTCCCCATTTTTAACAAATACAGCAACCATTTGGGGTGCATAGAATTCACTGCAATTCTTTACAAATACAGTAGTGGAGATTAGTGCCTGTTTGTGCAGAGTGCTTACTGCATTGAGAATATAAAAGGGAAATTCATAAGAATAGCATGCATTAGCCCGAAGTAGGAATATTAAGGTGACATACATGAATTGAATCAGTACAAGACACACAATAACATAACTACCACCAAATCTTATCAGCCTTGATTCCCTCAAAGTGGAAGAATTGGTTTTCTATCAAAACCTGAGTCAAGTATAAGGAAAAGTTCAATATGACCAAAAACATCATTCAAGATGTGATTTGTAATGGTCAAGTCGCTGCATCTTATCTTATAAAACAAAACCTATTTGTGGATTTCCCAGAAATGGAATACAAAACCAGATGGTCTAGTATTCATCAGATCCTGCCAGACTGTTATGATCTTAAATAACCTGACATGCATGGAATTGAATCACCAAATATTATGAGTCAGTCTCTCCTATGAAATGCAATGAAGGAAGTACTGCAATCAATTACCACTACTCATAAAATTTAGGCCAATTTCTAGGAATCTTGTTCTGGAGCGCTTGATTTACTCAGGTCTTAGCCAAAACAGGTTTAATAGATTATTGTACTGATTCAAAGTCACTGATTATATAAAAATCGACATTATTTATTACCAGGAGATGGGAAGGGAATGCAATGATAGGAGGAAAAACAAAGATAGGTCTCTCACATCCCTTCAGCTGGGCAAAGGGAAAGAGACAATCACAGAATTTATCAAAACCAAACTGGATGCTCAATTGATTAAATCTGTCTTCACAGAGGAAATAAATATAGTATTACTGCTATTCTTAAGGTCCTCTAAAACCTAAACATATAGATTTTCAAATCCATTAGTTTCACCAAATTCACAGCGAACTGCTATGTCTACTTGTGCATCCAAATTTTTCAAAGAGAGATTAAACAAACCAATTGGCTTGTACTAATTCTCTCATTTGCTGTTCTGAAATGTGATGAACTTGAAGTGATCAATCAAGTAGACTTGTGATTATGATTCATGCTATCTGGAAAGGTGCACTGGCAGAAGAAATGAAAGCTTCATAGCTCAAAGTTAGCAGAGTTTACCTTGAGAGCAGAACAGATAGAAAGCTCATGGCGACTACCATTTTCCTATGCAGTCGACCATGCTTCTGATACTGATGCATGTAAACCCCTCTTTACTATTTGGTACATGAAGTGAAACAGTTGACCAAAGGTTACCTGATGAATGAATGTTCACTTTGGAATAAACTGAGTTGATCTATAGTTACTCCATTCACTCTGGAAGAGTTTGGTTTGATCTGGTCATCTGCATGGGTTTAGTGACTGTCAGTGCTCAGTAGCATGTGTCAATAAATCTTATGAATGAACTCAGACAAGTTAAGGCAAATAGAAACTAATAATTAACTAAAGAAAAATATATGCAAGACTAAAAGCTTAAAATTGGGGTGCGGGGGAGGTGAAGAAAATTAGCAAAAGGCTTTAATACAGCAATTTACAACACTAATGGAGAAGACAAACAAATGTCAAGATGCTGTCTATTAAGGGAATTTAGCAAGGTCACTGCAATTCAACCTCTGTTAAGCTTTCAGTGACTAATATATGTGACGTCATTCATGGAAAAAGCATTTGTGTAAGTATGTTTTTAAAAGCACATCCTAACTATGAAAGGCCTTATCTAGACTGGAAATTCAGGGTGGAAGACAGGGCATCATTAACTAAGATGGGGAGTCATTAACTAAGTGTCCTGTGCTGAAGCCACAAGACATTAGGAAGAACTTCCTCACTGCAGGAGAGAGCTGTTCAGCAGTGTAAATCTCTGCCCCAGTGTGTGGTGGAGGCTCCTTCTTTTGAGGTTTTTAAGCAGAAGCTGGATGGCCATCTGTCAGGGGTGCTTTGAATGCAATTTCTTGCTTCTCGGCAGGGGATTGGACTGGATGGCCCATGGGGTCTTTTCCAACTCTATGATTCTATGATATTCCATTCCCTATATTTTACTTTTTACTACTCACACAATTGCTAATCTCGTATAATACCATCTTTTAACTGTTAGTTATATGCCATTTATTTCTACTCTCATGAAGTTATTTCCCACTTGTCTGATGTATCCTAAAACGCTGTAGATGTATCCAGTACAGTAGGCAAGATGATCTTCCAACCAAGCAAGAAAGTGCAAAGGCAGGCTTACAGTTGGACATTAATAAACCAAAACTAATGACCACAGATGGTTTACTTAACTTTAGATTATGAAGACACTGAAATAGTTCAAGATTTTTCCATACCATGCTTCGGTCATTAATCAGAACAGAGATTGCAGATCAGAAATCAAAAGAAGACTAGTAGCTTTGAAGGAACTAGACAACATTTTGATGTCAAGATATATCATAGAATAAAAAATAGGATTATCTATGTCATTTCCAAATTCTATGTATAATTGTGAAAGTTGGACAGCAAAGAAAGTCAATTAATTTGAGATTTTTTTTTCCGTGTCAGGAACGAGTTGAGAAACTGCAATTAATTTAAAATGTGTTGTTGGAAAAAAGTTCTGACGATATTATGGATGACTAAACAGACAAATAAATGAGCCCTAGAGTAAATCAAACCTGAAGTCTGCCTTGAAGCCAATATTACTAAACTGAGACTGTCATGCTTTGACCATATCATGATGAGGCATAATTCATTAGAAAAGATAACACTGATTAGCAAGACAGGAGACAGCATGAAAAGAGGAAGACCACATTCCATATGTATACTCAAAGAAACAACGTCCTTGAGTCTGCAGGACCTGAGCAGGGCCGTTGATAATAAGGTGACTTGGAGGTCCCTCATTCATAGGGTCACCATTAGCTGAAGTTGATTTGATGGCAGTTAACAACAAACAACGATCTCATGTCTGTCTATACTGTAGGTTTCATCATGCTATTTATCCACCCATCATTCTCAAATAATGCAGTCTGTCTGCTCTTGTCAAATAGATTCTGCAAGCAGCTGAAAACAAAACTGGGAAATGAGTACAAACCAGAAGTGGTGAGTTTTCATCCAGACGACCTCTGATGTATTAAACAAAAACAAAAAAACAAAAAAACAACAACAACAACTGTTGGGCTAAATCCAAATGTTAGTTCTATCTAGAACAGAGCCACTGATTGACCAGAACTTGTTGGATCAATAGGCAAACATTCTAATGTACAGCTGGGGACATTATGTGCAGTAGGAAAATATAACGTGTAATAGGAAATAAAAGGGCTGCTATGGTGCAGCGGGTTAAACTGCTGAGCTGCAGAACTTGCTGACTGGAAGGTTGGCGGTTTGAATCTGTGAGTCGGGGTCAACTTCTGCTTTTAGCCCCAGCTTCTGCCAATTTAGCAGTTTGAAAACATGCAAATATGAGTAGATCAATAGGTACCACTTTGGTGGGAAAGGAACAGCACTCCACACAGTCATGCCAGCCACATGACCTAGGCGACGTCTACTGACAACGCCGGCTTTTTGGCTTATAAATGGAGATGAGCACCCCAGAATTGGACAAGACTAAACTTAATGTTGAAGGGCAACCTTTACCTTTAATAGGAAATAGGTTGTTGTGCAGTTAAATAGCAGGTCAAGGTGATAAGAAAAAGATAAACGAATAAATATTTAAATGCTTTCCATTATCTTTCAGACTTCCTAACCTTATATTAATAGTCTGTTACTGAGAGCAACTGCCTGACTACTTCTACTATGAATAAGGAGGGTACATACACTTTTGAGCATATTCATCTCTTTGGATGAATATACTCAACACTGTCCCTACTGGCACCTATAAAATCATGCTTCTCATCACTACAGTTTATGAGTTTCACTACAGTACAAATTTGATCAGTTCTAGCTTAGTCCACGGTGCCATCACTCCTTAGGGACAATGAAAACATATCTTCAGCCAGTGTCTTGGTGGAGTTGTACTTGTCACTTTCTACAATGTGATACATGGCCGTGCAAAATAACACATGGCTCCAGGCAGTTTCAAGAAAAACATATCCTTGATATTAGCCCTCTGGATTCTTATCCAGTATAACATAAAGTTTGGAATTAACTTTCACAATGGGTATGTACGTTCCATTGATTCAATACATATTGTCTACCTGGGATTAAACTGAATATTGCAGCAGTGCTTGCAGGATCTGGTAACTCTTGGGCTACTGGTTTCTGTTATGTAAACAGAAATCATTAAGACAGTGGTACAGTCTCATCCAGAATTTATTATTTTCTTTCTCTTCTAGAATCCTGATAAAATTTGTGAATCCAAAAGAGCTATTTGTGTTTCAAAGAAAACCAACATTGATAGCTCTGGAATCTACTTCTTTTGAAATGAAGATAGCAGCTTCTGAGAGATAGTTTTATCCTGATGATGAAGAGAGAGAGTTAAAACTTTTCTGCCGCACAGCATAGCAAGTGCTTCCTCACAGTCATTCGAACATACACAAATTAACTTATGTCCAGATTGGCATTCAATGTGATTTAATCCCAGCCGCTCCTGTTCTAAAACTCATTCTAGCTGATACTGGCAGTAAGCAGCAGTGCAAGACGGATTGGTTTTGGCTCTTCTGCATTACAGTGAACATTTTCAATCACAGCAGCCACAGAAAAAGATGTTTATTTCCAGAAATTCTGTTATTCCCAAGGTGTGCCAGTCTTGTCCTAGAATGTGTCTGGCTGCTCTATAAAATGTCAGATGATCTATTGTTTGAAAAGTACCAAGTTTTCTCTCTAGGAAATTAGAAATCTCTGAAAACACTCTTGCTGCTGCAATCTACAGACAAAAAGTGATACTTCTCCATACACACATACACATGTGTATGAGTCTCTCTCTCTCTGCATGAATGTGAATGAGAGATAAACTTTTTTTCTAACCCTATGTCTTCTTTCATAGGCTCTTTGCAGAGATAACTGCAATTGCTGACTCAGTAGCACTGCAACATAAGACAAAAATTCTACCAAGTCTAGCATCCAATTTCCAAGAATGGTTAACCCTGAGAATACCACAAGCATGATATAAATGCCACAGTACTCTCCAGAAATTCCTAATGGGAGAGACCATCATTACAGTGTACCTTCAAATTGTTTCATGAAGACCCTAAGTTGGATTTTCTTGGCAATGGTTTGCCTTTGAGTAGGTTTGCCTTTGCCTCCTTCTGAGGCTGAGAGCATGACCTGCCTAAGGTGTGTTTCTGTGGCTGAGCTCCCTAAAACCACACATACAACTGAATATCAATAAATTAGCAGACATTTGGTCCTAGTATACCATAAAATTGAGCGGAAGGACTTAAGAGAATCTTAGAGAGGTATCCTTTCTGTGACACTGCTAGGTCCTCCAGCTCAACTCTATGGTAACTTCCAGAGGAAGCATACCATTGAATTTCCTGAAGGACCTAGGAAAGTTTTGGAGAAATAGTTTTTCCTCAGTTATGAGTATGCTAAACCATTAATGTGGGTTCTGAGATTACTGGGGGTCTTACTGTATTGGTAATAGTTTATTAAAAAGCTCTAACAAAAATCTTTCAATGTGTTGTGGAATGCATTGCCAAAAGAGATCAGGCAATCCCCTACATTATCCAATTTCCGTAAGGAACTGAAGACCTGGTGGTGTCGGCAGGTTTTTGAGTAATTACATTGGACTACCGCCGATTTCTGAGCCTGAATATATTGCATAAGATTTCCCTTTATGGTTCCCGTCCCCTTGATCTGGTCATGTAAGTGTGATTTATTGTTATAATTGTATTATTTTACTTTGTTTAATAATGTGTATTATGTTGTTATGTAATGTTTGTGTTGCTTTTATGACTGTAAACCGCCCTGAGTCCCATCCGGGAGATAGGGCGGTATATAAATAAAGTTTTATTATTATTATTATTGTCGAAGTCTTTCATGGCCGGGATCACAGAGTTGTTGTATGTCTTTCGGGCTGTGTGGCCATGTTCCAGAAGTATTCTCTCCTGACGTTTCGCCCACATCTATGGCAGGCATCCTCAGAGGCTGTGCGGCATGGATAAACTACCCTCAACAACCCAAAAATCTTTCATCTAGGTTGTGTCTACCCTTTCACAGCTTGGTTTTGCTGGTTAGCCAGCCTCAGTATTTTGTTGTTGTTGTTGTTGTGTGACTTCATGTCATTTCCAACATATTGCAACACCAAGGAGAACTTTTAATGGCATTTCCTGAGTTTAAGAATATGCCATCCACCCAAGGTCGCCCAATGGCTTTCCATGACCGAGCGGAAAAGTGAATATTGGTCTCAACAGTCATAATCCAATGCTCAAACTATTACATCATGTTGGCTCTCCCTCAATGCCCTACCTTTTTGTAAGAAGTTTCAAATGCTAATGATGGAAAGGGGGGAGAGTTGCAAAGTGTATATGCAAATTGCAGCAAACCATTTTAAAGTAGTCCAAAGTTTATAAATTTAAACTTTGAAATACTTCAAAAATGCCATTTATTTATAGCACTAGCTATATATTTATAGTCAACATACAGACAAAACACACAGAGAACAATTTATTTAGTGACTCCCACTCACAGAGTTGTGCATGCCCATATATACATATAAAATGTATGAAATCTGCCTCATAATGGACATTACATACTTCAGGCAGTGCATTTTAAAGCAATTACAGTGTTTCTCCGGTGATAAAAAGCAATTTGGTCTGCAGCCTTGTACCTTTTAAACATCAATGATAGCACACTACAATAGTCTAGCAAGACACTGCCTGGGGTGTTTTACAGCTGAAAAGCACTTTCTAAGAGTTAATTTGCTGGGAAGGCTAGATTTCCAGGATACAGTAGAAGGAACAGGTCAACCTATGCTTTAAAGAAGTTTGCGTAATGCTGCTTGGACAGAAAAGTGGCACATGTTGAAACTATATTAGACAAACCCTAATAACTTTTTAGTTCACTTCCAGGGGCTGTTAGCAGCATGATACAAGTAAAAATCCAGGCCCATTGCCAAGTAGAAATCTAAGGACCTCGTCACATTGAGGTCCTGAATCAGGGGGAAACAGGGGCATCTGTGGGCAGAGGGGCAAATCCGGTGGGCAGTGAGAGAATCTGTCACCCCATGCCCAGCATCGCCCCCTTCCTTATCGCACAGGAGGAAGTGTTGCTGCCTGGCTTCCCCCTGTGCTTTCCCTGTTCTTTTGAATGAGAACATGGGAAGCGTCTTGTGTTTTCAGGGCTCTGTTGTAGGACACTTCCAACACAATTCATGGATGGACCCCCGACAGAGGTAGCTGTGCATCGTCTGATGGGATCCGGTGGGCTCCATCCATCAGGAGCCCCCAGATGGCGTAGTGGACTAAGTGACTTGAAGGTTGGGTTGCTGACCTGAAAGCTGCCAGGTTCGAATCCCACCTGGGGAGAGTGTGGATGAGCTCCCTCTATCAGCTCCAGCTCCATGTGGGGACATGAGAGAAGCCTCCCACAAGGATGGTAAAAACATCAAAACATCCGGGCGTCCCCTGGGCAACGTCCTTGCAGATGGCCAATTCTCTCACTCCAGAAGCAACTCCGGTTGCTCCTGACACGAAAAAATAAATAAATCCAGGAACTGTGCTTGAAGCATCCCATGAAGGGTAAGAAAGCCCATGTGATGAAGTCACGGGTGTTTTGGAGCAGAAGACAAGAACATTAGGCCACCAGAATTCCTGTTTGATAACTACATTCAAGTCTTTATATTTTAAAATCCATATCAGTTTGCCAAGGCAAAGAACTCTGTTTAACAGGAACTAAATGTTTGTATAGAAGACTGAAGGCTGGGTTTAACATACCTCCTTTCTTCTATTGAAATATTATTTCCATAGCCATCTTCAGCCAACACACAAAGACAAGCTTGTAAATACATGACCTAGTTATCTGTGATAAATATAATTGCCTCCAGGCCACCAGATGAAAACCCTTTTGTAGCCTGAAAGAGAGATAGTTTGCTCTCTTTTTTCTCAGACTCTAAATATGGCCACATTGGCTGTGCAATCCTTGGCATTGTAGCCCAAAAATGTAACTTTTCCAAGATTCAGCAAGGAAGACATATCTGGACAAACAAGACAGTAAAAAGTCTTGTGGCACATACTCTTTTTGGACTACTCTGAAATCCAAAAACATGGCTTTAAATCAACCACTAAAATCATTTTAGACATAGAGAAAGGAATTGTCCTAATACACATTAATAGATCTATAGATGCTATGTATTGGCACAGAATAATATAAAAATTTAAAATACCAAACATTATTCTGCAATCTGCATTCAGCAATTCAACTGTGAAATACATTTCCTGCTATTCTGAATATTAAGGGGTTAGGTAATTACGGTATTATAGTTCTAGGTTTCTGTTCTAGTAACTGTGCTAACAGTGTGCATTGTATATTGTCTGTCATTTAAAACTGCCAATATGCAGGCTGTGACTGTTTAGATTTCTGAATCAAGATTACATATTGCCTGGGATTCCCCTTGTGTTAAGAAGGATTGCTCATGCTTCCACCCTTTATGCAAAGTCTGTGGAGGTTACAAAAAGCCAGTAGGGATTTAAAAGGCTAATTTTATTATTTGGCTATAATTCTAGCAAGTAGATACAAATGCAGATTTACTGTGTTATTTGATTTCCCAGATTCTTACCTCCCTTTCTACTACCTGCCTCATCCCTACACTGCCCAACAGTGACATACTGTTTCCACCTGAAAACCTCCTTTGATAAGAGGAGGCACAATGATAAAGCACTTACTGGCAAAAAAATTTTAACTGGACCTACCTAGGTATGACACATCTGCAGTACCTTTTTTTATCAATGATAACAGAAAATTCACTTACTTAAGAAGCACAGGAAATGTATTATGTAAGCTGAATTATAAATGAACAATATGCAGAAGATAGAATACTTCCCTGGAATTACACACTGGGAGAAGCTTACATATGGAAAAAATATAGTATTAACATTGATGACCACACATCAGAACCAAGCTTTGTTAAAAACCAGGAGTACATGGAAGAACAGTCTTCCCACACAGCTTGCTCTTATTACCAACTTGGAATGTAATGATTACTTTAATGACTAGCCCATTACCTCTCTACCAGTCCATTTTCTGCATTAGTCCTTGTTACCTTACAATTGAGATTTTTAAAAATATATATCTCTGCACAACTGCTCTGATCTCTGTTTCATTATGTCGTGGCTTGATGAAATGATAATTTAGTGAGACAAAAAATAAAATGTTTGTTTTAATTTTTTGCCAGCTTCTTCATGTCCTTTTACTGAATTAATGCTAAACATCTGCAATTTATTCAATCATTGAATTTTATATAATTTGTTGTCAGAGTCATTTTAAGCATTTTGGCTAAGGAAGCAAATCTAGTTTTGGTGTCTCCTGCAGCTATGGAACCTGGTATTTTTGTGTCTTGAAACTTCTCCTCTGGCTTTATAATACATTATTGGGAATATATCCATGATTATTTAAAAAAAAGCATACATCTTAAATCTGAAAGCAGTAAACAAAACCATCATCCAAGCAAAAACATTAGAGAATGAAAATTGGCTGCAGCTCTTCTTAAGTAGTGCACACAAATCCAAAGAAACAGTAGTTGGGCACTCGAGATTAAGCATCATTTCATGATTGAGTTTCGCCAGATGGTAGGGAGTACTGATAACAATTTTTGCCTTATGTTCATCTATGCCAAAGTAAATCACTATTGCCCCATCAATATTTCTTCAGATTCATCCAGGGCTGCTAGTTTACGGGGCACAACACCACCTAAATCCAACATGGCATTGGCTACATGTAGATGTTTGGGGCATGAACTGATGATATTAGATCGGAAAGTCATCTGGATAAAGTGATAGGAACTTGTTTGGCTTCCTAGTGTCTTTCCTCTGTCACAAGGCAACTTGGAAACTATTCCTGAAATGATGTAAAACAGATCAAGAAAACAGGGGAAAACATCTGCTTTCTTATTTTCAAATAGACTTGGATATATGCTTCTAGAAAAATACATCAAGTAGATAAGTGAAAGTGTTAATGGTGCTGAAATCAAATGGTATGCCAAAAGCAAGTAACCACACATAAAGTGTTACTTAAAAGGCCGAACTTTATGAATGCACCTCCGGTTCATAGACCCCTAGGAACACATTTACATTGATGGTGTATAATCCAGTTTGAAGCCAGCTGTGGCAGCTGCAACACATGCCATCAAGACACATTGCAGAGTAGATTAAGAGGAATAAAATGTATCAAGCAAAGTTGGAGAAAGTCCAAAATAAGCCCATGGATGTGCATCAGAAAAGCCCCAAATGAAAACCACATTTGTACAGCGAAATCGGCTCTGCAGAATATGAAGTGCACAGTAGGCACTTTAAGTGCTTTGTAAAATTTGGAAAGTGGGGGCAGGGGCTACTGAAAAATGCCCCAAAGGCATGGCTGAACAGCAGGAGGCCAACAGACTCCCTGGGAGGGGTAGTTAATTACTTCCACTGATAACTGTCACTTTCTTTTCCCCCACCCCACCTCTTATGCCTCCAGAGTGCCCAGAAATGAAGGGGGAAAGGGCTGTCAAGCTGTGAATACTGAGGATTCTGGAACCGGTTTGAGACCACATTCTGTGATTAATGGAACGGCCACAAAACTGTTCTAGAAATGTCAATCTAAGTGGTCAGTGTAGATCAGGCATGGGCAAACTTCAGCCATCCGGATGTTTTGGACTTCAATTCCCACAATTCCTAACAATTCCAATAGGATATTAGGAATTGTGGGAGTTGAGGTCCAAAAAACCCGGATAACTAAAATTTGCCCATACCTGGTGTAGATGAATCCTAAATGTGATCTTAAAATGCTCCTGATTTTGCCACTGGAGCCACTGCAAAGGACACCATTTGCCTAGCTGATTTCTAACATCAACAAGCAGAACCTCCGAACTGTCAACTCTTTCTATCAGTTAGGCTGGTCAATCTTTTTTACCAAATGTCTATTACTTTTGTTGTACCCTAGTCCATCTCAATCATTGGAAAAAATTGGCATGCTTTCAATGTTCACTGTCTATTAAAATCTATATTAAGCCTATGAAGGGTTTCAAACAAATAGTTATTATTTGCTCCATACAATTCATGCTCCTTGGCCAACATGGCCTCAAAGGCAACATTGTCTCCTTGAATAAGGGCATGCCTTCTATTCGGCTGCAAATTTATTAAAGACCCAAGGCAAAAAAATGTAGACTCATTCCACAAGAACAATGGCTAGAAGTAAGTTCTTACTCTACTTAAAATTGAACTGATAAGCAGTAAAAGAGAGCGACTGGGTGAAGTGGAAGCTGCTAGTTATATTTCATGCCAAAACAAAAAACAAAAACAAACCCTGCTGATATATCAGGTGCATCTCTTTTTAAATATGAAGCCTTTTAAAAATAGCATTCTTTCAATAGCATTCTTTTTGTTGAATATAAGGGAGGTTTATGCTATCTACTTTACATTATTACAAATATTCCAATACAAGAAATTTCACATATAGCTTAGAATTTGTCTATATATAATATTTAAACCAAACATCTAAAATTCTTGAATGAAAACTATTTTTACTTTTTTGGGAACTGCATATCAGTGCTGCACACTACTGTAAAGTATTTGGGTTTTTTTAATGGAATTTTAATTGATTGATTATTTTAGGACCTCACCTGAAATACTGTGTCCAATTCTGGGCACTACAGTTCAAAAGAGATATTGACAAGCTGGAAAGTGTCCAGAGGAGGGCAACTAAAATAATCAAAGGTTTGGAGACCATGAATCCCTATGAGAAGCATCTTAAAGAACTGGGTATGTTTGGATTGCAGAAGAGAAGGTTGAGATGCTGGAAACCAGGACTAGAAGCAATGGGTTCAAATTACAAGAAAGGAGATTCCACCTGAACATTAGGAAGAACTTTCTGACCATACAAGCTGTTCAGCAGTGGAACTCTCTTCCTTGGAGCATGGTGGAAGCTCCTTCCTTGGAAACTTTTAAACAGAGACTGTATAGCCATCTGTCAGAGAATTTTGATTGCGCTTTTTCTGCATGGCAGGGCTGGACTAGATGGTCCATGTGGTCGCTTCCAACTCTAGTATTCTATTATTCTAAAAGAAATATATAATAAAATACTACAGATAGGAAAGTGATAACTAAAGCAATATTATCTGAGAAAAAGATATTGGAAGGTCTGCTTTATTTGATAATTAAGTAAGTCCCGGCATCTTACTGACATGCTGGTTGGAAAACTCCAGAGGTTGAATTTTTAAAAATTATGTTCTTGTTGTAGGCTGGGCACTATATTTTATGTGTATTTTAAAGATCTGGTGTGGAGTAATAGAACAGTGTTGACATAAAAGTGTACACTGGTTAAGAAATAATGCAGTCTATGCTTAATGAGTTATCTATCTGAGTAAAACAACAGTGAAAGTGTTGTGGATGAGTCTCTAAGTAGTAGTAACAACAGGGAGTTGGAGAGTAGGCAGGCAGAAAGGTCTACTCAGGAACAAGATCCTATAGAAGAGCAACAGCAGGAGAGGATTCGGCACTGATGAAGAGTCTTTTGAAGGGTTTGATGGGGATGCTGGGTTTGACAATGAAGCAGTTTCTATGAGAAGTGCTGGGAGTGACACTGATGAGGTTGTGGATGAGATGGATTGGACAAAAGTAGCAGAAGTGGGTGAGGAGCCTACAAGTAGTGGCACATTCAGAAGATCTGTTGGGAATGAAACTTGGAGGAAAGATGATTTGTCTGCTGTTTGGGAGGATGTAAGTAGAAGCAAGAGAAGGGCAACTCAGAGGAACGTTTGTAATAAAAGGAGGGCTGGTTGCAATAGGGACCTTGCGACTGGCAAAGTGTGTGCTGGGTTGCATGTTATGCTGGGTCGTGATTCCTGTGAGACCTGTGATTCCTGAACTTTGTGGATTCTTTGGGATTTGCTACTGTTCTTGGTTTGGACCTCTGATCGCTTCTGGACATCGTGTTCGCTCTTGTGCCCTGACTTTGGATTGGACATTGATGCTGCTGCTGTATCCTGTTTGCTGTGGCTGACCTCTGGACCAGCTTGACTTGCTACTGTATCCTGTTTGCTGTGGATGACCCCTGGACCAGCTTGACTACTACTTTACTTCACCTTGGAACGTGTTCGCTGAAACGATAGTGAATACCTCTGCCAGGTATTTTGGTTAGTGGGTTGGGATTTTTTAGGACTTTGGGACTCTCTTGGTCTGTGTTTGTTTTTGAATACTATTTTGCTGCTGTTAAGCATTTTTGATTCTTTTGAGCTGTTTCTTCATTAAACTATTGTTACTTTGTACTTGGGACTGACTTCGAGGTATCTGTACCTTGACAGAAAGAGTAAACCATTGTAGGCTGAAGTGCTGGACAGCAAATCAAAAGGTAAACAATTATGATAGAATGGTCCAGCTGAGAGCTGTAGTAAATACAACAAGATCCAGAGAGTAGCAATCTTGATAAAAGTCTAGTAGAAGAACCAGGAAAAGTGGAAGGGAGGGTCAAATACAGCATGAGTCATGCTTCGAGGCAGAGAGCCAAAATTGTGAGTCAGTGGTCTCTGGTACAGTATTTCACCTTTCAAGATGCACTACACAGATCTGTTGGAAAGTATTTTTAAAGCCTTGTAAACACTTTAAAAGAGAGAAAAACCAGTAAACCAGCTCCACTCTGTGCTGAAGAAGATGGTCTGTGTGACCATGCAATAAGATATATCTGTTTCACTGCACAATAAACTTATCATGATACATAATACACATGGGGTGAAGCACTAGAAATGACATGAGGAAGTCATGTAGAAAATGGAGTGAGCTTATTTTTTTGCTACTTCAGAGAATAGAACATGAATCAACTGATTTAAATCAAAAGAATGGAGATTCCATGTAAACTTTATTAGGAACTTCCTAATTACAAGAAAAAGATTGGAAAAGAAATAGAAAACAAACAAGAATTAGAAATCAAACACGTATTTAGGGTTCTAACAAAACCTTTCAGTGATGGAGGTGGGTGGTGTCTCTCATGTGTCTGTTTTGTCACAGTATTCCAAAATGTTGAGTGACTGCAGAAGAAGCTTTTCCTTTGAGCCTCAAAAACCAATGAGAAGGGATTTCGTTTCTGAACTTAGACAATCTGCCCTCCAGATAATTCACTTTAATGGTTTTAAAAGTCAGAACTTTAAATGAGTCTTAACCACTGCAACTAAAATAATATAGGTGTCATACTATTTAACTCCAACAATGGAGCCCCCGATGGCGTAATGGACTAAAGCCTTGTGACTTGAAGGTTGGGTTGCTGACCTGAAAGCTGCCAGGTTCGAATCCCACCCGGGGAGAGTGTGGATGAGCTCCCTCTATCAGCTCCAGCTCCATGCGGGGACATGAGAGAAGCCTCCCAGAAGGATGGTAAAAACATCAAACATCCGGGCGTCCCCTGGGCACCGTCCTTGCAGACGGCCAATTCTCTTACTCCAGAAGCGACTCAAGTTGCTCCTGACACGAAAAAAAACTTCCAACAATATTTGGGTATTTAACACCAGCTGAAATTTCCAAACCATATTTAAAAGCAGCCCCACGTAGAGGCTAGCTTTTCTTGCATATGATTCAATGAAGCAACATGTAACTTCTCTAAAGGTGACAAGCGCTCCTGGAAACTACTACTACCTGAGCACTCCAGTTAGAGATGAGTCCAGAAGAAAAAACTCCATGCAGCACAGTTCACTGCCCTGTGTATTCTACCTGCCTATCACCTTGTCTGGATTAAGCCTCAATTTCTCTGTTTTCATCCATATCTAATGTCCACTAGACATAGTTTGAAGAGTTTCCCATGGAAACCAGAAGCAAAACTGAGTTTCATCCATGTAGCTATAACAGTTCAGTCCAGTCCTTCAGACACCTTCCCCCAGCAGTTTCATACAGATGCTAATGATGATGAAAACATATGATGCATCCTCTTGCATACCATGAGCCAGTGACCAGTTTCCTATATTCCTCCTTAGGATGGAATGGAAACACATAGGTAGTTCACAAGAATGCCAGTATCAAATGATGCTTAGAGGTCCAAAGGAATCAAAAGCATATGTCTTGTCTCAGTCCAATCACCATTGCCATGATGGTGACTAAGGCTGCTTATGTGACAAATATCAGCCAGAAATCAGACAGTATTTAAATAATCAGCTTCATTCAACATTGTTTAGAGTTGATAATGGAAGCACACCTCAAGTGAGCCTCTCCCTGTGATCTCAGTGCACCCCAAAAGGGCAATGTGAAAAGGCCCATGTAGCATCTCTGTCCAAATGCTCAAAATATTTAATACTGATTTAGATTTAGACAAGGGTTTCTTAAACACAGGTCCACAGACCCAAAATTCAAAAATGGTTGCAATATGTATTCCATACTTGGAAAATTATCTCTGTGGGGAAAAATAATGTCATATTGGCAATAATCATTTTGATCGCATATGTTTTTTGACCTGGGGTATAAGTCTTTTAAAAAGTCATTCAAGTAGGTACCCATACCACTTTGCACAGTGCTTCACCTCCCCCCCCCCCAACTTCAAAAGGCAGATATGAAATACTTCACCTATTTAGTTGCTGGGAAGGAAGATGTACAACCAGGCAGTGTCTGAGAGCAAACAACAGTCATTGCCCATGCCCCAGATCCCTAGCATACTAATTAAGCAACAGATCCTGTTGCACCCAGTGTATACATGTGCAGCCAAAAGCTTCTGTCCCTGGATGTGGGTGTGCAATTCACATCGTGAAGTGATTCTTGACATTGATGGAAGCTGTAGGACTGTGCAGAGAGAGCATTACGTTTTTGCCCGTATAGATTCAGACTCTCAGCTGTTATATTATCAAGGCATTGATTCACTCAAAACACCTATAGGATAACACTGTTCTAAGCAAGGTAACATACCATTGTCATCATCCACTTATGATATTTCCAATTCAATCAAATTAATTGTATACAAAGTATTGTGCATATGCTTCAACAAACATCCCCCCTAACAGCTTTCATCAAATTCTCAAAGAGGCCCATAAACAATATCAAAAAGGACCACCAATTCACTCAGCATTTGGGTGCCATTGTTCCCTTCATTTTTTATCCCTTGCCAAAACATTCCATACTGCCACAGAAATCTCCACACTAAAAGCAATGAAGACAGAGAATATATAAGATATAATGGACAAAGAAATAAGTCAACAATGAAAGGTTGTTTCAAACAACTTTTAACAGTATTGCTTGCATGAAATCTGAAAATTATGATGGGAGTAGCACTGTAGAGAACTAAGTAGCTTCACTTCAAGGACAGATTTTATAAAGACCCACACATAAAACAGGATATTGTCTCACAGAAATCTACAGAGCTCTGGAAACATGATTTCTTTGCCATGAAGAGAGAATGAGGCTCTGTCTACATTGGGGTTTTTTTTAATGGACTAATTTTTCATCTCTCACATGAACATATGTGGTTGCTGCACAAAACAAAAGGCTACCAGACTTTCATGCTCCATCAAGTACTATGTCCAGATTGCAGCTCTTATTCCAAAAGCATAACGGATGGGGCTTAAAGTCTTAATTACCAGCAACAATTCCACCATTATTTTTAATATCAGCAATCAACAATAAACTTCATGCACTTCTCTTCTGACTGCCTTCTCACTTTTCCATTAAAATCTTGAAAATACAGAAATGTGTGGAACCTACAACAAACTAAAAAAGCAGAAGAACATAAAGCATAATCACAGAACAGAACACTCCAGAATAACATTGGGATAATCAAACATTTACATATTTCCAATCTATTTAATAACAAAATACAAGTTCCTTGCAACCAGTTTAAGGAGTGCCTAGAACTGATCTGTGCCCCTGGTGGCACAGTGCATTAAAGCGCTGAGCTGCTGAACTTGCGGACCAAAAGGTCCCAGGTTCAAATCTCGGGAGCGGAATGAGCGCCTGCTATTAGCCCAGCTCCTGCCAACCTAGCAGTTCAAAAACATGCAAATGTGAGTAGATTAATAGGTACCACTCTGGCGGGAAGGTAACGGTGCTCCATGCAGTCATGCCGGACACATGACATGGCATTGTCTACGGACAACGCCGGCTCTTCGGCTTAGAAATGGAGATAAGCACCAACCCCCCAAGTCGGTCACGACTGGACTTAACATCAGGGGAAAACCTTTGCCTTTACTAGAACTGAACCAAACCTCATAAACACTGGATATAATTCATGCAGGTAGAATGCCTATCTTCAGCTATGCAAATAAGCAGCAATGCAGCCAAAGCACAATATGCCTAAAGCTGTGCAGCATATGGACAAAAATCATGCATTCAAATTTGATCTTGTACACAAAGTCTTGTTTGTTTCATTATTAGACATCTAAAGACCTAGTACAAAGCTAACTGAAATTCTTGATTTCTGGGAGTAAGAAAATCTGCCAATTCTACTTTCTTCTATTTTTGAATTTGTAAAGCTCGAGTTATTTCCCTCTTGAATATTTTTCTCTCTCTATGTGGCCAGACCACACTCATACAGATACAGACCACATACAGATAGAGCTAACCCAATACAGAAAGCATCATGTACCTGTCTAATGTGTCGAAACGAAATATAAGGAGAATCTCTGGAAAGCACTGTTTCTTTAAGTCACTTATTGACTTATAGCAACTCCATGAATTTCACAGGTTTTTCTTAGTGGTATTCACTGACAGCATCCCATTTAAGTACTATCCAGTGCTAGCCCTGCTTAGTTTCCAAAATCAGATGGCATTTGGTCCTTTTTGGGGTATTGGTACCTTGGTTGAATATGCAGAAATTCAATTCCAGGCTTTTAAGAATTATTGTAATGATAGTTCAATGTTCCCAAATTCATTTTTAAAAATAAATCTCAAGTTGTTTCCATCCCTGCCTGCAAAATGTGGTAAATTCTCACCAAAAACTAAATAAAATTATCTCCCTTTCCCACAGATCTTTCAAAACAGGTGTTGGCTGCGCAAGTGGCTCCCCCTGTTGACCAAACCTTCCACAAGGCGCACACAAGAGATACTGCAAGAAAAGGTTGGTCTTTGTCCTTGCTTCTCTGAGATCTTCTGCTGCAGGTAGTGTTCGAAACTTCCTCATATTGTAACACATAAACATGCAGCACATCCCAAACGCCATACTGTGATAATATCTTAATTACACCAAGATATTATACCAACCCAAAAGACAATATTCTCCATAGGAAACAAATATTTTGTGAACCACTGGTGTTTAGAAATATGGTAGAATTGCTAAATATGCAGAAGTTCAGTAATGCATAAGATGGAACCCCTGCACCAAGATTTGCCTCAAAAAAGACACAGAGAGAATGTTACATGCTATAAAAGAAGCTTGATCTGAACAACAAATTTTGAAAAAAATGGAAAAGAGCTAATTATTTGCCTCAAGAGATACATAACAAACAGAAACAGAATTGGGATGCTGTTAATTTTCTGGGCTGTATGGCCATGTTCCAGAAGCATTCCCTCCTGAAATTTTGTCCACATCTATGGCAGGCATTGTCAGAGGTTGTGAGGTCCGTTGGAAACTAGGCAAGGGAGGTTTATGTGGAATGATGTCCGAGGTGGGATAAAGAACTCTTGTCTGTTTGAGGCAAGTGTGAATGTTGTAGTTGGCCATCTTGATTAGCACTGAATACCCTTGCAGCTTCAAAGCCTGGCTGCTTCCTGACTGGTGGAATTCTTTGTTGGGAGGTGTTAGCTGGCCTGATTGTTTCCTGTCTGAAATTCTCCTGTTTTCTGAGTAATGTTCTGATTTTAGAGTTTTTTAATATTGGTGGCCAGATTTTGTTCATTCTCATAGCTTTCTCCTTTCTGTTGAAATTGTCCACATGTTTGTGGATTTCAATGGCTTCTCAGTGTAGTCTGACATGGTAGTTGTTAGTGGTCCAGCATTTCTGAGTTCTCAAATCATATTCTGTGTCCAGGTTGGTTCATCAAGTGCTCTGCTATGATTGACTTCTCTGGCTGACTTAGTCTGCAGTGTCTTTCATGTTCCTTGATTCGTGTTTGGGCAATGCTGCATGTGGACAATTTCAACAGAAAGGAAGAAACCATAAAAATGAGCAAAATCTGGCTAGCAGTATTTAAAAACTTTGCTTCTTAAACATGGCCATACAGCCTTGAAAACTCACAGCAACCCAGTGATTGTGGCCATGAAAGCCTTCGACAACACAGAAACAGAATTGCCAGGTGTTTTAAACATATGACAAGAAGACAGGTCTGTAAATCAATGGTTGTGCTACATGTTTCCACTACAAATGTGATCATAAAAAGAGTAGAACTGAAGCTCATGCCGTTGTCCTATTCCAAATGAAATGTATGCTTTTCCACCACAAACAAGACTGTAATGATGCCAAGGTGGCCTTGCAGGCAGGTACCGGTAACACTGAATTGCAGGAATAAGACACAAAGGAGGCCTTGAATCATCGGCACAGGCACTAGCAGCCCCACAGGACAGGCTCCCAGCCCAAGGCTTCACCTTGAACCTGCTGCACCTGTCTGCATCTGCCTCCTCACATTATCTTCCATCAAACCAATCTTTGCAGAGTGGTGCCTGGGCTCTTACCAGGATTGCAGCACCCACAACTGGCGCTGCTTGCATTACCAGCACTTTCCCCTATGTTCAGCAGTGCTGGCAGAAAGTGAGGGGCTACCATGGTGACTTTGGATGGTCTCCTCACCAGACTGGATTGAGTCGAGGCAATTATTTTCGGAAAGAGTGGTGGGAAAGGAGGCAAAAGCCAGGGTTAATATCCCACTACAAGAGGTATGGGCAAACTTGGGCCCTCCAGGTGTTTTGGACTGCAACTCCCACCATTCCTCACAGTCTCAGACCCCTTCCTTTTCCCCCTCAGCTGCTTAAGAAAGGGGCCTGAGGCTGTGAGGAATGGTGGGAGTTGGAGTCCAAAACACCTGGAGGGCCCAAGTTTGCCCATGCTTGCACTACAACCAGGAAGGGCCGCAAGGTAAGTCTACCATCACTTTGGCATTTCACCTTTCCAACAAAACAAAACAAAAAAACCCAAAACACATCATCATTTCACCTTTCCAAAGCCTCTCTTTTGTCCAACCAATGCCTGAAGGAGCTTTCATCTATCCTCTCAAAGCATGGACATTCCTGCCCCTCTTTTGTCCAACCAGTGCCTCAAAGAGCTCTCATATACGCATTACTTTTATCCTCTCTTTCTCTCCTATCCCGTCGGAGGGTTCACACGCTCTCAAAAGGCGCGGGAAACAGGCAGGACAAGCTGCGCGGGGTGCGCGCGTGGGCATGGTTGTGAGCGCGCGCGGAGGGGGTCGTAGACATAGACTCCCCCTCCAATAAGAGGTGAAAGGGAAAGGGGGGGGGTGCCAATATCGACCGGTCGGGGGGCCGTGTCCCCGCCACGACCCGCACGCTCTCTCAGACCCACTCCGCAGCCCTGGCAGTGCGCACACAGGAGGCGGCTCTCTTTTCCCAAACCTCCCTTCGGCCCAAAAGCGAAGCCTGGCCGTGCCTCGGGAGGCTGGCGTGGGCCAAGCAAGCGCCTTTGGCTTCTCTCTTCCCTTCCCTTCGCCCCGTCCTTCCTCCTCCTCCCTCCGGGGTCTTCCTTCCTTCCCGCCCCCCGCACTGCCAGGGATGCGTGCGCACGGCTCCCGTTGCGGCTCCTGCTGCTCTGGCCCGGCCGCCTTTTCCCTCGCTTTCCGCGTCCCTCGGTCATCCCCAGCCACCCCCTCAGCCACTCTCCCACCTACCTCCGTCTCAGGTACCGAAGGGACCGCGGGGAGAGACGGAGACCCTGGCCGCCAGCAGGAGCAGCAAGAGGAGCAGCTTCAAGGCCGGGAGAGACTGGCAGGAAGGAGGTGTGGGCGCGCGCCCTTCATAGTCTTACCTACTGCAAAGCCCCCCCCCCCTCCTTCCCTCCCTTCCTCCCCGCACAGCTCGCGCCTCTCTCGCGCCAGCTCTCCCTCCTCCTCCCAGCCCCCCCCCCCCTTTCCTCGGCTCTCACCTCCCTGCTGCAGAGCCGCCACAGACTCCGCAGCGCGGAAGGAAGGAAGGAAGGGATGAAGGGAAGGAAGGAAGGAAAGAAGGGAGAGAGGGAGGAAGGAAGGGAGGGAGGGAGGGAGGGAGGGAGGGAGGGAAAGAAGGGAGGGATGAAGGGAAGGAAGGAAAGAAGGGAGAGAGGGAGGAAGGGAAGGAAGGAAGGAAGGAAGGGAGGGAGGGAGGGAGGAAAGGAAGGAATGAAGTAAGGAAAGAAGGAGAAAGGAAAGGAAAAGGAAGGAAGGATTGACAGAAAGGAGGAATAAGGAAGAGAAGGAAGGGAGGAGGAAAAGACGGAAAGGGAGGGAGGGCCATCGCGACCCACCGCTCCGGGCTGGCAGGAAAGCCCCCTCCGCCAGCCTCGGGACTCCCCCGCCCCCAGAGCCCTTCCCGCGGTCTGAGAGGCGCCTGCAGGGAAGGCGGAGGCTCACCGCACAGGCAGACGGGGGAGGCCTCGGTATCCGCTCCGCTGGGGTCGGTGGCGCCGGGGGGGCGGGGCGGCCTTTGGCCCCGCTCCCTCCGCGCACTGCTTTCCCTTCTTGGCGGGCAGTGGCTCCTTCTCCCTCCAGGCAGGGCGCGTCTTCCTTGGCGCCGGGCAGAGGCAGCCCGGGACGAGGGGCTCCGCTCCGCGCCTCCGGCTAAGCCCCTGCCTCCCGTCCCCGCGTGGCCTCCAGGTGTTGATCCCAAAAACTCTCGTTACTGTCAAGAACCCTCCGCTGTCTGAGTAGCCCGAACACATCAGACATCAGAAGAGCTGCAGGGCCAAGAACAAGCCACGAGAGTAAAGAGAAAGATCCACCCAGAGGGAAAGTGTTCTTACCAGACATCAAGGGAACCACTGACCGCATTGAGAAGCTGATGGAGAAGCACAATCTACAAACTATCTACAGACTCATTTAAAAAACCCAACACAAGCTTAGTTCAGCAAAGAGCAAGAGGGATCCTCTCCCCTCTGCAGGAGTCTACCGTATACCATGCAGCTGTGGACAAGACTACAGAGGGACCATCAAACGCAGCATTGCCCAAACAGGAGTCAAAGAACATGAAAGGCACTGCAGACTATCTTAAGCAGAGAAGTCAGCCATGGCACAGCACTTGATGAACCGACCTGGACACAGTATATTATTGGAGAACACAGAAATGCTGGACCACACTAACAATCACTGTATCAGACTACACAGAGAAGCCATGGAAATCCACAAGCATATGGACAATTTCAACAGAAAGGAAGAAACCATGAAAATGAATAAAATCCAGCGACCAGTATTAAAAAATACTTAAAATCAGGACAGTAAATAAAGAACAACACTCAGAAAACAGGGGAATTCTAACCATGAAACAATCAGGTCCAGGTAACACCTCCCAAAAAAGGATTCCCCCAGGCAGGAATCAGCCAGGCCTTGAAACTGCAAGGCTTTTCAATGCTAATCAAGGTGATTAATTGCAAAATTCACACTTGCCTCCAACAGACAAGAGTTTTTTCTCCCACCCTGGACTTTCCGCAGATATATAACACTCACTTGCTTAGTTTCAAATACATTTATTTATTTATTTATTTATTTATTTATTTATTTATTTACAGTATTTATATTTCGCCCTTCTCACCCCGAAGGGGACTCAGGGCGGATCACATCACACATATAAGGCAAACATTCAATGCTTTAACACAGAACAGAGACAGAGACAAACGTAGGCTCCAAGCTGGCCTCGAACTCATGACCTCTTGGTCAGAGTGATTTGTTGCAGCTGACTGCTTTATCAGCCTGCGCCACAGCCCGGGCTCACAACCTCTGAGATGTGGGCGAAACGTCAGCAGAGAATGCTTCTGGAACCTGGCCATACAGCAATCCGAAAAGATCTTTCCCCCCATTGCACCTTCCAAACTCCCTGGGATGTGTTTTCCCTCTCAAATTGGAGAGTGATGTAGGAACCTTTGCTTGAGTCACTACTCAAGCAAAGGCCCCATCTGAATGCATTACATGGTCGGTGTAGACTCACATAATGCAGTTCAATTCAAACAGCATCGTATGTCACTGTAGATGGGACCAAAGAGATAAAAGCGGGATGTAAATAAACAGTCATAATCACAACACACAACCTAGCGCGGTGAGTGTTAAGTGGCCCTTCCTGCCACCCCACTGTGTCCTTTTGGTTGTTCCCGGTCCAGTGAAGGGGGAGAGTGGCCATTCCCTTCCCGCTCTCGGTGCCGAGTTCCCCCAGGGAAGGGCTGGCTGCTTGGCTGGCGGCGTCAGCGGCTCCGTCCGCCCACGTCCCGCGTGAACACCGCTCTCCCCCCAGATCTCTGTCTCTTCAGCTCAGGGATGTGATTGACAGGCCGCTTTTCAAAAGCCGCCCACGCACGCGCGCACACACACACCCCACGGGCACACACACTTCCCTGAAAGAGCCAGAGAGGAGGGCGCGCGGGTGGCATGCACGGGAAACATGAATGAGATATTAAAGCCGCAGAAGTGGCCAGGCGCAAAAGGCGAGCAGGGAGAGCTGGCCTGGAGTAGAGTTGGTGGCAGAATGGAGTGGAGGAAGAAAGGCACGCCATCTCCCTCCCCAAAGGACAACATCTGGAGCTCTCCCTTTCAGGCAGTAGCGGTACTAGGAGTAGCCCCCCCCCCAATATTTTAAAATTGTTTTTCACTCAAGAGACATACATAGATAGCATCCAGTTTTGAGGCAACACACAGGCAATGTGTTCATAAGAACAGTCAGTTCCAAGCCACAGCAAAAAGTGTCTAACACAGTCATGGGCAAACTTGAGCCCTGCAGGTGTTTTGGACTGCAACTCCCACCATTCCTCACAGCCTCAGGCCCTTTCCTTTTCCCCCTCAGCCGCTTAAGCGGCTGAGGGGGAAAAGGAAAGGGCCTGAGGCTGTGAGGAATGGTGGGAGTTGCAGTCCAAAACACCTAGACGAAGGGCCCAAGTTTGCCCATGCCTGGTCTAATGCACAGATCCCCACCTTTGTTTACAAGTATCAACATATCACCATGGTTAGCCTTTAGCTCTTTTCACGTGACCCAAAAGAGACACTGCATGCTATCCACCTTCAAGGGCATGCTAAAAATAGACCAACGATAAGCCTGTTCATAAATGGACACCTGTGAAATTTATTTGTTTACAGTATTTATTTACAGTATTTGTATTCCGCCCTTCTCATCCCGAAGAGGACTCAGGGCAGATCACAATGCACATGGCAAACATTCAATGCCATTAGACATACGACATATATAAACAAACACAAAAGCAATTTAACTGTCCAGCTTCTGGCTTCATGAGGGTATGCTTGATTCCTGCCACAGGGGAGCTACCGCTTTACCGTCCACTTGTGACACCGAGTCCTTGATGGAATACTTCCTCATTCTTCTGCATGCTGCTGGAGGTTTTTTTTTACAGCATCATAAATTTGTTAAATTAGCCTCCCTGCATAAGCAGTACCTAAATTCCAACTTGACAGATGCAACTGTCTTTTGGCTGCATAGGTCAACAGCAAGCTAGACTATTAAATGGTCGGGAGCTTACTCCAACCCGGGCTGGCTTCAAACTCAGGACCTCTTGGTCAGCAGTGATTTATTGCAGCGGGCTACTAATCAGCTGTGCCACAGCCTGGTCCTGAAAGAAACATCGCAGAGACAAAGACCCTCAGGCAGGAATCAGCCAGGCTTTGAACCTGCAAGGCTTTTCAATGTTAATCAAGGTGATTAATTGCAACAGTCACACTTGCCTCCAACAGACAAGAGTTCTTTCTCCCACCCTGGACCTTTCACAGATATATAAAACTCACTTGTTTAGTTTCCAGCAAACCTCACAGCCTCTGAGGTTGCCTGCCATAGGTGTGGGCAAAATGTCAAGAGAGAATGCTTCTTGTAAATGGCCATATAGCCCAGAAAACTCACAGAAATCCAGAGACAGAGACGTTAGCTTGCACTTTATTTTGTTTGAAAAGACTATATGTGAAGGTATGTAGGTAAGCTACTACAAGGTTCAACCAAAACTAGTCTTCCATGTCAAAAGAGAGATGAATTGTTTCTGAGGTTTTCTGTGTGCTTGCCAAAGTTCTGAACCTATTTTGGAGATACATTTCAGCAACTTGGATAGCTCCAGGCATCTTAGTAAAGCAGAAGCAGAATTGTTCAAATTCAGGCATCTCTAGTTTAAAACGTCAGGCTGTTGGGGAAAATCTCTCCCTGACACCTTGGAGAATTTCTGCCCTGTCAGAATATAGCAAATAATAGTAACAGAAGTCCGATAGAGACTTAATCTTTTTAGGCATGAAGATTGCTGCAGACGCAGACTGCAGCCAGGAAATCAGAAGACGTTTACTTCTTGGAAGGAGAGCAAAGACTGATCTCGATAAAATAGTGAAGAGTAGAGACACCACACTGGCAATGAAGGTCCACATAGTTAAAGTAATGGTATTCTTCGTAATAGGAGCCCCCAGGTGGTGCAGCGGATTAAACCACTGAACTGCTGAATATGCTGACTGAAAGGTCAGCAATTCGAATCTGGGGAACGGGGTTTGCTCCCGCTGTTAGTTCCAGCTTCTTCCAACCTAGTAGTTCGAAAACATGCAAATGTAAGTCGATCAATAGGTACCACTCTATGCAGTCATGCTGGCCACATGACCTTGGAGGCGTCTACAGACAATGCTGGCTCTTTGGCTTTGAAATGGAGATGAGCACCAACCCCCAGAGTTGGACACGACTAGACTTAATGTCATGGGAAAACCTTTACCTTATTACTCCCCGTACTAACCTATGGATGTGAGAGCTGGAAGGCTGAGTGAAGGAAGATAGACACTTTTGAACTGTGGTGTTAAGAGGAAAATTCTGAGAGTACCTTGGACTGCGAGAAGATCAAACCAGTCCATACTCCAGGAAATAATGTTTGACTGCTCACTGGAGGGAAGGATATAAGAGGCAAAGATGACATACTTTGGCCACATAATGAGAAGACAAGTAAGCTTGGAGAAGAGAATGATGCTGGGGAAAATGGAAGGGAAAAGGAAGAGGGGCCGACCATGGGCAAGATGGTTGGATGGTATACTTGAAGTGACTGGTTGACCTTGAAGGAACTGGGGGTGGCAATGGCCAACAGGGAGCTCTGGTGTGAGCTGGTTCATGAGTTCATGAAGAGTTGGAAGCGACTGAACAATAAACCACAACAATACACTTAAGTTGAAATACAGCCCATTAAACTGGGGCGGGGCGGGGGGAAGGGGAGGAGATATCCATAGTATTGCATTGTTAGATGAGTAAATAGTCTGACATGCTATAAGGCAATGTTCTGTGTATAGTGGAAGAAAAATGTGTTATTATGTTAATATTAGTTAATATTCCAGTATCTAAAACAGTTTAATTGAAATACACATTTGCTACAACAAATCCAGTCAACTACAGGGTGCTCATTTCAGTTTTCCTCCCACTACTGATGAAAGTAATGTAAAAACAAAACTTATCAGGAATCATTTGACCAAAGGAGATTGTAGGACAGGGAGAAAAAATGAATGTACACATCCTAGACACATTTTATGAGATCTTCCGAATGTTCAGAGCGGGATGCTAATACATAGACGAAACCTTGAAAATTCAGCAGGAGCCAGAACATTGATTTTGGTAAATGCACTGATAAATGTGAAAGATTCACATTTATATTGATGAAAAACACCTCTGGAGTGCCAGAGGTGTTTTTCATCAATAATATTGTGGAATCTTAAAGCCTAACATAGGTATTATAACACAAACTTTCAGGGACTAGAGCCTGTCTTCAAATGTAAGGAGTACAACCCTAAGTTGAAAGTTTTACATATTTAACAACATACATACAGTTAGATACTCAACCTTACAGAGAAAAACACTGAACAATGCAGTCAAATTATGCTGAAATGCAACTAGGTCGTGAATACAATAATTTTAATTGATCCTATCACAAAATATCTTTGGTAAGTTGATTACCATTTGAAAACAATGAAGACAGTGTTGCATAGTGGTTTGAGCGGTGCATCCTTTCTAATATAACAACAACAACAACAACAACAGTATCTTTATTTATATCCCGCCCCATCTCCCTAGTGGGACTTGGGGTGGCTTACAAAATAGCAGCAGTACAATCAGGACAACATAAAATATAAAAACAGCAATAACCCAATCAATACAAGGTACACCAAAAAATAAAAGGTAAAACATAACAAGGAAAATTTAACATAAACCACATCAAATCAAAATAAAATAACAATAAACATGACAAAGGTTAAAAGTTAAAGTTAAAACCATAGTATACAAACCCATTTGGACAAACCAGTCACGAGTCAAATTAATATCAACACCAGGGTAAACTTCAAGTTAAGTCCTTCAATTGTTAGATGTTCTATTAGCCATTATTGAAAGCCTGTTTGAAAAGCCAAGTCTTCAGTTCTCTCTGAAAAGTTTAAAGTGTGGGGGTCTGCCTGATCTCCCTGGGGAAGAGTGTTTCAGAGTGGGGGGGGGGACAATCAAGAAGCCCCTCTCCCTTGTCCTCACCAACCGCACTTGTGACAGAGGTGGGACCGAGAGGAGAGCCTCTCCAGCGGATCTTAGAGCTTCATAGGGGGAGAAGCGGTCTCATAAATTGATTCTTGGGCCCAAGACAGTTGATGCATGTGATGTTAGAGAGTGGAGCTCATGTATGTGTGCAAAACCCACACTCAGTTTGTCCTACACACAAACAATCAAATGCCTACATAGGGGTTAAGTCATACACAGAATCTGCCAGTCCCAAACAGTCAATGTCTTGATGAGTTTTCACTTGCTACACCTGGACCTCAATGAGTTTTATTTCTAGAGAGAATGCTCAGGGTGGGGTAGGGAGGGGGGTAATGGACATAATAGGGCTAAATCCCCCATGTCCTGAAGTAGCTCAAGTCATCGTGGTTTTAAAGAATTGCAGACTAAGCCTATGAAATGTCATAAGCATTCCTGAAGTAGAAACTAATGCTTAAATATTTTGAGTAGTAGCAGTATTTTATCCAGAACTGTCATTACTTTTACTCTTCTGCTATTATGTAGAGTATAATTTGTATCCCATAGGCTGTAATCAACATTCCGCTTAGATAAATGGCAAAATTCTGGTTAATTTTAATTAAGGCTGCAAGCATCAATGTTATTAATCAGCAAAACCTTTAATCACACATTAAATTTTTAGTCTGTATAAGTAGTAGGCTTGGCTACAAAGCAGAGGCCATGAGGACATATGCTGTGTCGATTGTGCATATTAATTGCCTTCGTCATATCCTGTCCATCTTGGCTGAAATTAAAAATGGCATGGGGCTGCCACTGGAAATGGAAGCTTTTGTTTGAATTTCTCATCCCACCTCCATAACTTTTGATTTGAGAGGTGAATTATGTAAATGAAATGGAAGCTCTTTTCATTTGAACTAAACCTCTGAGTGCCCAGAACTTTGATAACGCTAATTGGGAATCTTCCTCTGTTGGAAGCTTACATGACCCCTTGGTTCAATGTGGTTATTGCTTTGATTGTTATTTTCATCCTTATCATTATCAATGGAACAGTAACATTAAAGAAATGCCACAATGACTGAATAAGAATCAACTGTGGAGATCACTGAATTTATCCTACATGTTCTTCAAAGAAAGTCTGTAGTGAGAGCACTCAGGTTAACCTCCAAATAAATACTAAATCAGGAGGCTGGCAAATGATACGAAGGCTGAATGTAGTTAGATCAAACTTTATTAGATGAGAGGGGGTTGTGGGTTGACCCTTGGACCCTTGGTTCAGAGATGAAAGATATAGAACAGAGTCAAAACACAAAGACCAGGATTTATTTCTTTATTTGTGTAGACTGGGTTATATCTATCCTGATGTTATGTTGCTTAGAGCACTTTTAAAGATATTGTACAATGAAGTATCCAATAACTCAGTGCCTTTCCCCTGGCCACATAAGATGTAGTTCTATCCCATAGGTAGAACTACATCTTATATGAATCTACACCCAAAAACTAGATAGCTTATTGCACAGCTGGAGAAATGGCTGCCCACTTGAACCCTCTGATATACTTGCATATCATCCCACAACAACTGATTGGTCACACAGGTGTGTCCAGGATCCCTCTGATTTTGTTGAACATCTAGGAAGGGGGTGGCTTTCACCATCTAGCATAAATACATTGCAAACTAGAAAGTATTGATTTTAATATTTGAAGCCCTACATGTTTTGGGTTCAGGTTACCTGCAGGATCACCTTCTCCTGTACAATCTGCCCCAAACACTCAGGTCCTCTGGGGGGAATCTACTTCAACCAGCCTAAAGCCGACAGAGGACCTTTACATCGGCTGCCCCAAGGCTTTGGGACGACCTGCCAGTAGAGCTCTGACAGCTAAATGAGCTGTCAGAATTTTTTTAAAAACTGAAGACCTATGCCTTCTGATTGGCTTACCCAGTCCATTTGAACTAGGACTTTTAAATTACATTCTATGTTTATTGTGTTTTGCCTTTTGTCTCTTGTATTTTAATACACACACACACACACACACACACACACACAAACAGTATTATGTTTGCATTTTAACAATAAATTAATATGTGATTTTATAGATATATGTATTTATGTTGTGCCCGTTTTGAGCTGAAACTAGAGGTGAGTAATAAATACAAAATTATTATTATTTATTATTATTTGATGCACAACAAGATTAGTAAACAGCAAACAAGATCACTATGCTGGGTTTTGTACTGGATCGCACGCTGGACACTTCCCAAGTGTCTAGGACTATGTGATGTATCGGCGAATAATGCGGGCAGATCTGAATAGTGTGGGCTTTTGCAACTGATGGTAATTTTGTCAGCGCCGATTATTTTTAAGTGCTGGCCAAAATCTTTAGGCACTGCACCCAGTGTGTTGATCACCGCTGGGGCCACCTTTACTGGTTTGTGCCAGAGTCTTTGCAGTTCCGTTTTTAAATCCTCGTCTTACGTAAGCTTTTCCAGTTGTTTCTTGTCAATTCTGCTATCACCTGGGATTGCAACATCGATAATCAGTGATTGAGTGGAAAATGTGATGCAAAGGCTTTGTCCCCCCTTCTTGTTATGGTGGACAAGAAATAGATATCAAAAGCTCCATCAAAAGGGGGAGCAACTCTACAGCTCCTCACTCTAGTTCCTGCCTCCGCTCCCAGAAGGCAATTTACTAGCTCTATTGCTTTCATAGAAGCCGTACTCTTCCATCTTTGCTTTTGCTTCTTTCTTTCTCTGTTTCTTTCCTGGCCACTGTCATTCCAAAATCAATTCATAGACCCTAGTCCTTCCTCTTTTTTAGGTAGCTAAGTAGCTTATTCACAAGCTGAGCATAATGTCTGACTCTAGGGGGAGAGCTTAGGCATGTCAAAAGATCCTAATGCCCTTCTAAATAAGAAGAAAAGGGAGGATTCCACCTTGTGGAGAGAAAAGAGGGAGGCCCTTCAACCCTGGGCATGAGAGCTCAAGGGCTGACCAAAATGGCCAACCCTAGGAAGGGGAGCAGGAGAGAGATAAAGCAGACTTGGGAACTCATCACACTAGAACTTGGATCCACTATAAATCCATTTTAGGGAGGGGGCTTTAAACAGCTCAGCCAGACAGATCCTGAGCCTCACCAAACTTGTTGTTTATTCATTCAATTTTTTCTGACTCTTCATGACCTCATGGACCAGCCCACGTCAGAGCTCCCTGTTGGCATCACCACCCCCAGCTTCCTCAAGGTCAAGCCAGTCACTTCAAGGATACCATCCATCCATCTTGCCCTTGGTTGGCCCCCCTTCCTTTTTCCTGCCATTTTCTCCCAGCATCAGTATCTTCTTCTCCAAGTTTTCCTCACCAAACTACAAACCCCTGAATTCTGCAGGAGGCAGAAACTGGATTTAAAGTCTTCTTTAGGCCCGGGCTGTGGCACATTTAGGCCCGGGCTATGGCGCAGGCTGGAGAGCAGCCAGTTGCAACCAGCTGCAATGAATCACTCTGACCAGGAGGTCATGAGTTCGAGGCCCGCTCGGAGCCTATGTTTGTCTTGTCTTTGTTCTATGTTAAAAGGCATTGAATGTTTGCCTTATATGTGTAATGTGATCCGCCCTGAGTCTCCTTCGGGGTGAGAAGGGCGGAATATAAATGCTGTAAATAAATAAATAAATAAAGTGGGTTTATGCTTTACTGTGATGAGGCAGTTGTTGAGGGTGAGTAATGACTATCAAACCCCCTCCCCAATGTAGCAAGCAAGCACTTGCTCCCAAATTTGGCACTTGGTTTAGGAGATGTTTAGTGCAGGGAACCCAAACTCCATCAGACGCTCAAATGGCAGTTTCCCACCAAAGTTAGCCTTCTACTCTAGAGATATTGCAGTTCATCCCATGTCATCCAAAGGGATTATGAGGGAGTCCTTGAGGAACACTGCCAGATGCAGGGGATCTTTGTCCTCCTTTCCATCATCCCCTAGTTCAGAGGATTCTGTGATTTTGCATGGGAAGTGTGGCAGATGGAGTCTAGGTATTTTCATTTAGCATGACAGTTTTAAAAAGTAGCAAAAGGAGAAGATATAGCTACCATTTTATCTCCAGGCAACAAAACCAATGAAAGAGTTCCATAGGGTCCAGTAAAAACCGTCCAGTTACTAAGGCAAAGAGAAGGGAAATTATTCCTTTACAAATGTTGATCAGAGGAGGAGTATGAGCTGGATTCTCAATCCCCAACATTTTTCTGAGCTAGAGGAGGGAAAATTGTCAGAGGATAAGAAAGTGAATGCCTTAGAAATTTGGTCTTTTGCTAGACTATTTTTAGTCTGATGATTTTGGAATATTATTGTGTAAAGCAAGTAAAATGTTAGAGCTCTCTAATACTACTGGCAAAATAAAATCTGAAGATGTCAAGTTATCTGGATGAAAAGAGATTGCTTTCTTAAAGTTGGCCATTCCACATATAATATTCTATTCACAGCTGACTTTATGAATGTAATAAAAGAGGAAAGGGCACAAGTATAAGGTCAAATCCATAACTATTAGAAAGTTTTATAACTTACCTAAATCAGTTATGGAAAAACTACACATTCCACTTGTGGGTGTCTTAGTTTCTACTCTTGTCTCTTCAACTATATTTCCTAAAGGAGGCAAGCACACTTTAAGAATCCTGAAAACAGAAGGGCAGACACAACATTAAAAAAAATGCCAATAATGTTTTATTCCATTTAAAGTTGTTTTGGCTATTTTGATTTTTTTCTAGAGCTGTATATCTCTGGGACAAAGATCTTATTCAGGAGGTACCTAGGAGCAATATTGAATTGTTAAAAATAACAGCTTTATCTGCAAACGCTATCATAGATATTATCCAGTTAAGTTATAAGGTGTAAATAATATCGGTTCCCATGAGATGGCAAATTTGGTTAAAGAATTAGCAGGCCGATACTCATTCTAAACAGAATTTAATGTTTGCCCACATTTACAGGGGTAAAGCTATGCACGGAGTCTCTTCACCCTGTGTTGGTTGAGACTAAAGATAAGGGAAAAAAACATTATTTTTTATCCTACAAAATGATGATAGGAGATTCTTCAATAATATCCAGCCACCACTTCAGTCCTACAGACACAATTATAATTTCCTTTTTTCCAAGAGATTACCGATTTGTTAGGTAATGGAGTCCAAGCAGTAGACCCATTCACAAGGGTTTTCAGGGTCCAACACTAGCAACAATACCAGTGGAAGTTTGGTACCTGGTAAACAGAAAGAAAACTACAAGAAAGGACCTAACTAGCCAGACCTCAGAATGGGAGGCTGGTTGTAATTTGGGAAAAGACTACAATTTACAAATCCGTGTTATCTACTCTTAAATAAGGATAGTTGATGAACTTTATATATACCTCATAACCTCTGAGGATGCCTGCCATAGATGTGGATGAAACGTCAGGAGAGAATGCTTCTTGAACATGGCCATACAGCCCGGAAAACACACAACAACCCTGATGAACTTTATGTACAGTTCTCACAATTTATTCATTGCTTCTCCAAGGTCTGGGAATACAGACCCAGAAATCCCAGTCAGCTTTCCTACTGTTAGGAATTCTGGAAGCTGAAGTCAAAACCACCTGGAGGACCAAAGGTTGGGAACCCCTGCTCTACATTCTTCACCATAGCATTTTAGGCCTTTTCGAATGCCAGCAGCAGCTCTTTGGTATTTCCCCAAAGGAGACCTTAAGCCTTTTCTCATGCTATATTCCCCAAAGAAATCTTACTGAGTCACATAATACAAAATAAAAGTGTTAGAACAAATTGTGGAAAAAACCTGTATTGTGATAGAGAGACTGATATCATTTTTTGGATTCAGAATACTAAATTCCTATAAAATCAGAATACATTTATAAAGTGTTTCAATCTTGCAGACCCATGTAATTTATAAATTATTATAATTATTAAGAAAACAACATAATTCTGTATTAATATCAAAACATGTATTCTTAGACAGATACCTGATGTTGCAGTTAACATTTAAGACATTGATACTTTAATATCTGAAAGTATCAGAACCAGCATAGTGTGGTAGTTTGATTATTGGACTGGGACTCCAGGAGACCAGTGCAAGTCCCCACAGGATCATGGAAGCCCACTGGGAGATCTGGGCAGGTCATACCCTGTCAGCCTCGGAGGAAGGCAATGGCAAACCTCCTCTGAATAAATCTCGCCAACTGCAATAAATAAATAAATAAATAAAAATAAAATAAAAGAAAATAATTTAAAACATACTCAATGTATTCCCATCTTACCTCTTTACTCTCTTTAATGTCATGCCTCTTCTCAAATTGGGACTCAAAGCAGCTTAGGAGAAAGTCACAGTAAGTTGGAAGTCACTTTTGATAAGTAGCATTATATATTAGAAATCAAATGGTGCTTACTTGCATGATCCAATATAACTGTTTCACCACAACACATTCTTCCTGTAGTCTTTGCTCTCCATTAATTTTAACCAGTCATTTTATGATCTTGCTTAGTCATTTTAGTAACTGCCTAACTATTTTCTTAATCCAGCTAATATTAAAGAAATGAATTTAGATCAATTAAAAGTAATAGCTTTATTGTGTTGTCGAAGGCTTTTATGTCCAGAATCACTGGGTTGCTGTGAGTTTTTCGGGCTGTATGGCCATGTTCAAGTAGCATTTTCTTCTAATGTTTCACCTGCCTCTGTGGCAGGCATCTTCAGAAGTCTATTGATGCTACTGGAACATGGCCAATACAGCCTGAAAAACTTACAGCAACCCCATAGCTTTATTTTTAGTAATTTTACATTCGATATGGATGTTTGGCACGTTTACCTTCATTTTATAATCTCTAGGCCAACATTTATATTTAGAATCTTAGACTCCTATTTCTTCACATGAAACTCTGCTAAAGATATCCAAATAGATATTGGAATTACTCTGCTTTCCATCACCATGTTTTTGGATTGAAACATATACAACATTCTGTGGTTTTTGGAAGGCTGGGCATGCCAAGTCTTCATTGAAATATTTTGTTGCAGTCAAATAAAACAAAAACCAGTGTGTTTTTTAGATTTTTGTCATATATTACTACATGGCAAACATAGCTACCCTGGATGACAGCTATCCTTGTGATGAAGTTAACCTCCATTGAACTTCTGCATAATTTGGCATCTACCAAGAATGATAATACTTCCTTCTCATTTGTAGGTAAAGATAAAGGTTTCTCCTGACATTAAGTCCAGTCATGTCTGACTCTGTTGGTGCTCATCTCCATTTCTAAGCCGAAGAGATGGCATTGTCCGTAGACACCTCCAAGGTCATGTGGCCGGCATGACTGCATGGAGTGCCGTTACCTTCCCGCCGGAGCGGTACCTATTGATCTACTCACATTGGCATGTGTTCAAACTGCTAGGTTGGCAGAAGCTGGAGCTAACAGCGGCCGCTCACACCGCTCCCGGGGTTTGAACCTGGGACCTTTCAGTCTGCAAGTTCAACAGCTCAGTGCTTTAACACACTTCGCCACCGGGGCTCATTTGTATTGTCCCCATTTTGGTTCCAGTTCAGTTATCATCAAGCCAAAAACATTATAGAGATGTGGCGAAAATGATAGTGTATCTTTTTAATCTGTTCAAGGTTTATGTCATGTTCTCTTCCAAGATATACAACTCCCTTGTTGAAACATCTTCTCAGACTATTGGTAAATTTCTCAGCACAATTCAACTCATTAAAACCTGCAGTCATTTGACAGAAGAGTACATCAGGTAAAGCAGCCTGATTTGATGTTAAGTGATATATGCTTTCTTTGTCCTAGTGACTGAAGGCCTGCCTACATCAGTGCTTTAATTCAACGTGGACCACAACTAGGAATATAGAGTAACTGCCAAGAGGCTAGCAACACTCTTCCATCATAGCAGGCCATGCCTCACATTGGGTCAATCAAGGCAGTGTTTCTCAAACTGTGCTCCTCCAGGTGTTTTGGACTTCAGTTCCCAGAAATCTCAGCTACCTTATCAGCTGTTAGGAATTGTGGAAGCTGAAGTCCAAAACACTTGGAGGAAAAGAGTTTAAGAAATATTGGCACAGTTCTTACTTTAGTGCAGGGATGTTCATATTTTCAAAGCAAGTACTTCCTCTGTTTTACAACTGTTGTACTCATTCTCTTCACAGCCCTGAGGGTGTTGACTTATCTACACAAACATAAATGAAACAGCAAAATGTAATGCCATGACCACAAAATTGGTCAGGGTTTCTTCCTTGGGTGCTGCAAAGCTTCAAAAGCAACCATGACATATTTTGTTTCAGTGGAGCTCTGCCTCAGCAGAACATTAATTTTGCCATTTTTTTGTCCTTCAATCCTAATTTCAATCTGGACTTCTAGCTCACCCTTTGACACTCCCCAGAAGCCCAAATGACTAATACAAGGCTATCATACTAGCCCTAACGAAATTTGGGTCTTTTATTTGGCTCAATAAAAATAGCATCAAAAATGATTTTTGGGTTTTTGTTTATTCATTTGTTTTGTGACTAACATGGCTACTGAGTCAAGAGATAATGCATATATTTATGTGTGTATGTTTATAATCAGTATTTAAAAAGTCTGTAATATACTAGCTTATGTATCCGGCACTTCCTGCATTTGCATTTTGTAATGGCATTTATTAGTAAAAATAATTGTTAGTTTTATGATTGTAGGGATGGTTCTATCACCATACTGAAACACAAAGCATGTATGTGTGGCAAGCTTGGTGCAGATCCATTGCTGGTGGGATTCACGTGCCTCTCCAGATGTGGGTTTACTACAAATCCTCCATCATTTTCCACCAAAACCCCACCAATATTTTAAGTTCATCAAGATGTGTGTTTTGTGCCAAATTTGGTCCAGATCCACCACCAGTGGCAATGATGTGGCTCTCCAGATGTGGCTGGACTGTAACTCCCATCATCCTCTATCATTCACCCCCACCCCAACCCCACCACTATTTTAAGTTGGGCCATGAGGGCTACATGCACCAAGTTTGGTCCAGATCCATCAAGCCATGTAGGAGTACTTGTGGTTCAAATAAACATATAAATAAACATAGTGTTTTGACTTTTATACATAAAAATCAATAGTAAATTGTTCCTACATGAATATCAAGCAAAATGTGGGTGCTAAAAACAATATCATACGAAAGCTGAATGGCACAACCTGGGGATCACAACCACAGACAGTGAAGCCCTTGTGCTTTGCTACTCTGCTGCTGAGTACGCATGCCCAGTGTGGAACATATCTCACCACGTTAAAACAGTGGACGTGGCTCTTAATGAGACATGCCACATTATCACAGGATGTCTACGCCCCATCACTGGAGAAATTATACTGTTTAGCCAGTATTGCACCACCTGACATCCGCCGGGAAGTAATAGCCAACAATGAAAGGACCAAGGCAGTGACATCTCTGACCCATCCCCTGTTCAAATATCAGCCAGCATGCCAATGCCCAATATCAAGAAATAGCTTTCTAAGATCTACAAAGATACACGCAGAAACACCTCAGCAAGCGAGAGTCCAAAAGTGGCAGGCTAAAACCTGGAACCTGACTCCATGGCTGTGACCGGATGAGAGACTTCCTCCTGGGCACACAGAAGACTGAGCAACACGGAAGGCAGTGAACAGACTGTGCTCTGGCACCACGAGGTGCAGAGCCAATTTTCAGAAATGCGGCTACAAAATGGAGTCTGCAACATGAGAGTATGGGGAAGAGCAAACCACAGACCACTTACTACAATGTGGTCTGAGCCCTGCCACATGCACAATGGAGGACCTTCTTGCAGCGACATCATAGGCACTCCAAGTGGCCAGATTCTGGTCAAAGGACATTTAGTATAATGCTAAGTTTTTAACTTTGTTTGTGTTTCTAAATACATTCCAACTGTACCCTCGGTTTCACTTCTGATATGATGAATAAATAATCCTGCATGACATATGTACAGTGCAAGTTAATAAATCTTTTCTTGTGAGAAAGATAGGCTATAAAACAAACAAACAAACAAACAAATAAATATGTACATACACACACATATTCCTGGATGGCAGCGGCTTGGACTGGATGGTCCTTGTGGTCTTATCCAAGTCTGTGTTTCTAAAATTCTATCATAGCAGAAAGGGAAGACCCATAAGGGATAAATCTCTAGTTGGAAGAAGGTAAATAGCCAAAAGAAACATCCAATAAAACAAAGGTCGGATGTCTTTGATACAAACAGCAGCAACAGTAACAAAACAACTAGTTTTTCGATAATGCTGGCACAGGGAACCTAAAAGGCCAAGAGCTGCAAAGTACTGTTATCTTGAAGTCATCAATGTTGTCCAGCTCTTCAGGTGCTGCATTTCCCCTTTTTGGATTTCTATTCTGAAAATCACTTTCTCTTCTGCTTTTTCTATGTACAGTATCTGTTGGAGGTGGGGTGGGTTCACATTCTTCTAAAGAAATATTGACACACCACAGTGTTAGTGCTGGAAAAACTCTATGCTCTGTCTCAAATCACCATCCAGCTTGGCATTGACCAAATTTCCTGGGTCCCCCAGATGATTTTTTATATGCCTCAACAGCTCTTCACAATGCCCCACTATAGTGTTTGAAGTCATGCAAAGCATTCCACTTGCATCATCTCAATAACACACCAACAAAGGTAATTCTGTATAATATCCCCACATTCCCAGCAGAGGGGTGGGGTGGAGGGTTGACTGATGAATGGCTTGCCTAAGGTCAACAGGTGATGTTATAGCAAAGTCAAGATCTGAACTGGAAATAGTGCCTTTTCAACTGAGTCTCTAGCTACTTCAGTAAAAGAGGATTCATTCATAGAAATAAAGTCATTTACCAGCAAGCATCAGCAAAATTTCCTTGATTCACTCAAGTATTCAATTTAATGTGCTATCCCCTCATTGTTCAGCTGTATGAAAGGGTGGAACTCTCATAAGCAGACAAAGGAAGAAGGTGAACTGGAGGTTTTTGAAGTGGCCAAGAAACATGGATTGCATAAGGCAGAGCGATGTTAGTCATAATTGATTTCATACATCCTGTATAAAAAATGTGACAGTAGTAAAAACTGATATATGTTTACATGTGGCTTTTGGGATTTGAGACTTTTCAGAGCCACATGGCTATTGGGAGGGTGTATCTGCCCACATGTTTTAGAATTTTTATGTTCATTTTAATGTGCCAGCATGAGTCATCTACAGTGCATATTACTGCCAATGCTGTTGCAGACCTTGTTCTGAGTCAGAAAGCAACTTGGTGACAGAAAATTCCAGTGAGCCCAATCCTAGTGATTTTCCCAGTGGGACACACATTGTTAGTAGCTTTGGTATGCTCTGAGTCAGAGCTCAACACAGCAGGTGAAAACAGACTTGCACATGAGGAGGGAAGGAAGACGGTTGCATTACTCAAAGCAAATTGCTTCCAAAATGTCACTCTCGTTCCTGAATGGGACACAACAATGATAGTGGAATGAAAATAAATAAATAAATCTGTACTTCAACCTTTGTGATTTGTCACAATAAAATCTAATGTGTTCCCAAAGGAGCAAAGAAATGTCTAAAAGCACACAACAGCACTACAAAGTCTATTCAAGTAAAACTCTGCTTATCAAAAGGTATGGAAAGAAACAGCATGTCTTCTGGAGATGAGGCAATTATGGGAAATACTTGTTGCTGTGATTTGCCATCAAGTCAATAGACTTATGGCGACCCTATGAATCAAGAGCCCCAGTCATAATCTACACTACTAAGGTCTCAGAAACTCAAAGCTTCTTTGATTTAGTCAATTAATCTGCAGTGTAGTTGTCCTCTTTTCTCCCTGCTTTCTACTTTCCCCATCTTTTCCAATAAGTCCTGTCATCTCATGATTGATAGCCGCGTGTTAGTTATTTTGGCTTCTGAGGAGAGTCAAAAAGCAAACCGGAAGTCCAGATTGCAATCAGGATGGAATGGGGTTGGGGGGAGCATAGAGACAAGATTGCAGAACGCTTTAATGATATAGGTTCTGCTGAGGCAGACTGTCATTGAAACAGGAAGGCTTTTACCAGGACCATTCAGGAGGGTCTGAAGGCAACCAAGTTGGCCAGACTCCCTCCAGGACCAGGACCTACTTCAGTGTGTTGGCAGATGATCCAATATAATGTTTGGTGGCTGACTGCCATATGGTAGCTGGTAGTTCCCTTCTCAATTTGCATGGCTTATGTCACCATCAAACCACCTCTGCATTAATAGTCTGTGACAAAACCAGAAAGAAGATCCCAATCCAGAATTGTATAAGTGAGGTGCCTTTCTGCTTAGGCTGGAAGCCATCTGCTGCTGTAATATTGATAACCAAGGTAAATTGCAGTGAAAGTGAATGGTGGTGGTAGAAAGCTAACTGCAGAGCTTCTTGTATGATACTTTGTATGATACTTCCTAAGTCTTTATCACATGTATGTGTGTGCTCTGAAGCAAACTTTCAGCCATGCTGAAATTAGAGTCATTGCTAGTTTTAGCATTTTAGAATATTTCCCCCTCTTATTATAACTGATGCAGCTTATTAATTGTAGATTTTCTTTACTATAATGAGCACATTACATGTAAACCAGTTTAGAAGTTTTACTTGAATAACATCTTCTGTCCTCACAGTGTTTCTTTATTTTGCAGTTTACCAATTTCTCTGAAATCTTTTCAGTTTAGAATTGTGGTCTGAAGAGAACGGTGCTCCAGCTTTTCCTGCTCTTAAAATTGGCGTGTGCTACATTAGCTTTATTATGAAGGCACAGGTGTACCTCAGTTAAAAAAAGTAGTGCTTCTGCATATTACTTTAACAGAAAAGTAGGCAGCAGAAATAGAAAAAACATAGGAAATATAATAACATTTCCTGCACCACAAATAAGAAAAGCACTTCAACACGTTTCAACAAATTACTTATTTATCACAAACTAACACGATGCACCAAAAGCCTGTTTCTTTGCTCGCCTTCACCATCTTTGCAATTGCAATACTGCTGTAAAATTTCCAGATAGACAGAGACACCAAAGTGGGAGCTGGAAGAACAGAAAAAGGCTTTGTTAAAAGAAGCTTTTTTTAGTCAGGTACTTTGTTAACTAAGGTATGTCTGTATTAGTAACACATTCATACTGCTTTACATTTTTCCTAGGTGCTCCTCAGATTATTTCCTGCATTGCATACTTCTGATATATCATACTTTGTCATTAGAATGTCATTCATATGAGGTTTCTATGTTCTAAAATTAACGTAACACCACTGCCCTTAGTCTCCCAACACCATGTTTTCACACAAGGGCCAGAGCATCCAAATTACAGAAGACAACCTGGCTTCAAATACTACAAATTGCAATTTAAGACCATTCATAAAATGAGAAGAGGTACTCCTCTACAAGTTGGACACTTCTATTAAATATTATAAGGCAGTGCTAGAGAGAGGGGCTCCAATGACACCATTCCAGTTTTGTTGTCCTGGTTACTGTGATGTCATCAAAATGCCATGGTTACCAGGAGCTTCATTTATTTCAAATATTATAAGAAATGGGGAGGGGGCTTTTTCCAAAATCGAATGCTGCATTTTAGATTATTTAACACACACACACACACACACACACACACACACACACAGAGCATTACTACTATTCCAGTGGTTTGTAATTCATTTGCACAAAAGAAATTAGTCACGAGTTATTAGACTGAATAAGCTAGTTATCTTGCCTCACTCTTTGAGATAAAGCATTCTCATATTCCTTTAAGGTTGTATACATTAAGAAACACTAAATGTGCCATCTACTCTCAAGTGTATAATCAAAATGCCATTGATTGCAAATAGGGGTGAGATGAGGGTACAACACAACACAATCTGGAACACAGTCCTATATTTACTTGGGAGTAAATTTTATTAAACTCAATGGGATTTCTGAATAGGCACGCATAGATTGCAATGTATTCGCATCAGTTTATGTAGAGAAAATAACTCAGTCCAAGGCAAAAATAACTAGGAAGGGAGGTATAACTATTTATCATGCACCGAATGATTCACCGAATGATACATCTCAGATAAAATGGGAGATTACCAAGACTGTCAGATTGACAGTTTGCCTCTTGGCTGAAACAAAGCAAAAAAATTTGCACTGAATACATGTTAAAAAAAGAAAGAGGAAAAAAAAGATAATTTCATTCTATACAATTACAGGGCTATGACTCCACTTTAACTGCCACTGCAACAAATCCTGGAACTGGCCTTTAAGGATGAAGCATGAGGATCTCGGATGAATGGAATTAATTATATATATGTTTTTAATGTTTTTTATAATGTGTTTTAACAATGTTATTAACAGATCTGTTTATATTGTTTTGTTTTTATTATTGTAATTTGGGCATTAAATTTTGCCAATTTTTGTAAGCCGCCCTGAGTCCCCTCGGGTGAGAAGGGCGGGGTATAAATGTTGTAAATAAATAAAATAAATAAATTTAGGCAAGATTACTTATAATTCTTTAGTACATGAGAAGACTACAAACTCCAGATTCCATATGATGCAGCCATGACAAGTGAAGTGGATTTAGAGCACTATAATTATGTAGTGTGAAAGAGCCCAAAAGCCAGGTTTACAATGAAAACATACACAACTAATGAGAAACAAATGTGCATTTGTTGATCCACCAAAAAGAGGTCTCATGCAGAAAGGCCATTTTAAGTACTCATGATAACACTTGCCACAATGTCAAAAAGGATATGTGTGCCAGTGGCAGTTTGTGGCTCCAAGCCAATGAGCAATGAATCTGCTCTGAGTTTAAGTTTGAATATTTAGGGAACATTCCTAAATATTAACAACCTTAGGTATGCAGATGATACCACTCTGATGGCCGAAAGTGAGGAGGAGCTGATGAGCCTTATCACCAAGGTGAAAGAAAAAAGTGCAAAAGCTGGGTTGCAGTTAAACGTCAAGAAAACCAGGATCATGGCAACTACACCTATTGATAACCGGCAAATAGAGGGAGAAAATGTGGAGGCAGTGACAGACTTTATATTTCTAGGCGCGAAGATCACTGCAGATGCAGACTGCAGCCAGGAAATCAGAAGACGTTTACTTCTTAGGAGGAGAGCAATGGTCAACCTTGACAAAATAGTAAAGAGCAGAGACATCACTCTAGCAACGAAGGTCCGCATAGTGAAAGCAATGGTATTCCCCATAGTAACCTATGGATGCGAGAGCTGGACCATAAGGAAGGCTGAGCGAAGGAAGATAGACACTTTTGAACTCTGGTGCTGGAGGAAAATCCTGAGAGTGCCTTGGACCGCAAGAAGATCCAACCAGTCCATCCTCCAGGAAATAATGCCCGCCTGCTCACTGGTGGGAAGGATATTAGAAGCAAAGTTGAAGTATTTTGGCCACATCATGAGGAGACAGGAAAGCTTGGAAAAGATCACGATGCTGGGGAAAATGGAAGGAAAAAGGAAGGAAAAAGGAAGAGAGGCCGACCAAGGGCAAGATGGATGGACAGTATCCTTGAAGTGACTGGGTTGACCTTGAAGGAACTGGGGGCGGTGACGGCCGACAGGGAGCTCTGGCGTGGACTGGTCCATGCGGTCACGAAGAGTCGGAGATGACTAAACGACTGAGCAGCAGCAGCAGGCAGTTTGTGGCTCCAAGCCAATGAGCAATGAATCTGCTCTGAGTTTAAGTTTGAATATTAAGGGAACATTACAAGGTTATTTATTTATTTATTTTGTATCAAAAGCATTGCATAATAAATAAGTTTAAAAGTGATGAAATAAAGGAATCACAAGCAGCTAAATAGTTAGAGACCAAAAGCAGGCAACAGCGACCACATTGTCCGTAGCTTTAAACAACTCCTCCTCAGTACATGAGGCAGGACATTGTGGGAAAACATACATATGAGGAGTTGTTTGTTCTGCTCCATAGTCACACAAGGTGGAGAATTCCTTGGCACCCACTCTGCTTCTGAGTCTATTTAGGGACTTCCAAGGTGCCCATTCTTGGTTTGCCCCTGGAGGCAGACCCTCATGGGAGGCCAACCAGTTGGGATTTCCTGGTTTAGCTGCCCAGAGGGATACTCTTGCTGTTGCTGGAGGAACATTAAGAGGAGTGGTGGTAATCATGAAGCTTTTCCTTAACTTGAGTCTACTGGGAGGAGGCTGATAGTCATGCAGTGGATGGCTTTCACAATGTTCGACCTTATTTCTCTCACAGTTAACAGCAACTTCCCGTTGCACATCGGGGGGGGGGGGGGATGCCAGCTAACTTGTAACTTCGCATGGATAAACTTGTGCTAGACAGGACAGGTGTACTCAGCAATTGAGTAAGACAAGGCCAGGGCTGATGTTTTTATTAATTGTGGGTCTGCACCCCATGTGCTGCCAGTCAGTTTCTGCAGGATGTTTTTGTGTGCAGCTACTCTGTGCTTGGTGTTCATGCAGTGTTTCCTATATGTTAGTGTTCGATCTAAGGTGACACCAAGATATTTAGGATGGAAACAGTGTTCGAGCTTTTGGCCTTTCTAAGTAACTTTCAGTTTCCTGTTGGCTTCACCTTCACATTCCAAAGTGATGAACATCGTTGGGACAGCTCCTTCAAAATATGGACTAAAACCTGGAAAATGTCTGGACAAAGAACTAGCTGCCACTGATGTGTGGTTGCACAACTGAGCATGCCTAAATGATACTGTATTTGCTAGAGTCTAATGCAGGGGTCCCCAAACTAAGGCCCGGGGGCCGGATGCGGCCCTCCAAGGTCATTTACCTGGCCCCTGTCCTAAACTAAACCTAAGTCTACCTGGTCTTTCGAGGTCTTTTTGCTTACCTATAGTCTTATGAGATCGTCTAGATGATCTTTGAAGGTCTCTTTGCTTAGCTACAGCCTTATGAGACCATCTAGATGGCTTTTGAAGGTCACTTTCCTTACCTATGGTCCTATGAGATCGTCTAGATGGTCTTTGAAGGTCTCTTTGCTTAGCTACGGCCTTATGAGACCATTTAGATGGCTTTTGAAGGTCACATTCCTTACCTATGGTCCTATGAGACTGTCTAGATGGCCTTTGAGGGTCCCTTTCCTTACCTATGGTTTTATGAGATTGTCTAGATGGTCTTCGGAGGTCTCTTTGCTTACCTATGGTCTTAGGAGATTGTCTAGTCAGGGGTCCCCAAACTAAGGCCCTCCAAGGTCATTGACCTGGCCTCTGTCCTAAACTTTAGACTTCGGGTTGACGTAAGTGTGAAATGACTTGAAGGCACACAACAACAATAATCTTAATTTTGGACTATTTCATCCTAGTCCGGCCCTCTAACAGTCTGAGGGACTGTGAATCGGCCCTCCACTTAAAAAGTTTGAGGACCCCTGGTCTAATGCATACCTTTTTGGGCTGAATTATGTCACCAAAATTAGGGTGCACATTAGATTTGATGGTGCATTCAAATCATGCACATAAACTCAGTTGAGAGGGAAGTTTTGAAGGCCTCATGAATGAAGCCAGTTGGGAATCATGTGCCTCAGCTTGACGGACGGGTGTAGCTTCCCCTTGCCTGCTGACGGTTCCACTGCCTGCCTTCCTGGCATGAACTTGCCTGCACTGTTGGACCTGTTGTCATCTTGTGGAGCACATTACATTTTACAGCAAATCCATTCTTTTGTTTCAGAGTTTTGAAAATTTAGGTGAGCATTATATTCCATGCACATTAGACTGGAGTATGTATAGATGTGGCCTGGAGCCCCCCAGTGGCGCAATGGGTTAAACCCTTGTGCTGGCAGAACTGCTGACTGAAATCACACATTATCTGCTTTGAACTGTGATATAGAGAAGTGTGGACTCAAATAACCCAGTTCAAAACAGATATTGTGAGTTATTCCACCTTGATATTCTGGGCTACATGGCTGTGTGGAAAGGCCCTAAGTTATCTGAGTCCACACTGCCATACAATCCAGTGGATTTTATACAGTTGTGTGGAAGGGGCCTTAGTAAAGCTGTTATACAAACCAATTGCTACCAATTTGAACAATCCAGAACGCAGTAGTACAATGCGCAGTAGGAGCAATCCAGTTGTCCTGTGTGGGCTGTGAAAATCATTTTGAAAATATTCTGATTACATAGACAGCATAGCTCTAAGATCAGTCATCTCTAACTATAAGTGTTCCAACACCCACCCGAATCTATTGTCTGGATCCTATAATGGGCAATCATGGAATGGAGCTGTCAGAGAAGTGGATGTTCTTAAACACAGGACTTCTGTACTTACATGAATGATTACGTGCTCCATAGTTTACATTTATTTATTTATTTACAGCATTTATATTCCGCCCTTCTCACCCCGAAGGGGACTCAGGGCGAATCACATTACACATATAGGCAAACATTCGATGTCTTTTAACATAGAATAAAGACAAGACAAACATAGGCTCCGAGCGGGCCTCGAACTCATGACCTCCTGGTCAGAGTGATTCATTGCAGCTGGTTGCAGCTGGCTTGCTCTCCAGCCTGCGCCACAGCCCGGGCCCATGTGTGTGTGTTTGGGGGGGGGGGAGCACATTCAGAAGTGGCACTGGGAACTATACCAACATCTTAATCCAGACCTTTGGAGGAAATGGACTATAACTCCTAGAATCCCAGAATCAGAACCTTCAACCTCACAATACAAAGATTTTATGTAAGCCAGCATAATCACAGAACAAATAAATATATTTTTGTGTTATTCATATGGAATATGAACAAAAGAAGCATCAAATCACAGGGCACACATATAAGGATGCACAGACTACCTCTGGTCTGCTTCCTTTTGATCGGAGTATGTTGGGTGACACTAGTAAATAGAGGTGCTTTTTTACTGAACTATAGATCTCCAAATCCCCTAGACAGCACGGGAAGCAAGTGAATTATAGGTTCTAGCCCCAAAAACATAATTTTCCACTCAGGAAATTACAATTGTACAATTACAGCTATACAATTGTAAGTGCTTTACAACTATAACAGTCACACACGATTTTAATTGCTATGACTCAGTCCCATGGAATTCTGCATTTTGTAGTTTAGGAGAAGCTTAGAGTTCTCTATTAAAGAGCGATAGTCCAGGGGCGTGGACTACAGCTCTCTAGCAGAGAATTACAATAATATAAAATTGCAACAGTTACATAGTGTCGATACACCCAGTTTTCTCTAATCATTTGCTAGAAAGAAGACATGAAATGAATGTATTTCTTTCCCCTCCTTAGTCCTAGGAGTGACATGTTCAGAACTGCCAATAGATATTTTGCAAGGTAGAACAAGATCATTCCTCTCAAATTTGAGAATGTAAGGTCCAAATGAGGTCTTATAACAGTTGGGTCTTCCTGGTTACAGTGTCAATGTGAGCTGTGAGCAACAACCAGAATTCAGAAGTGAATACACCTCATCCAGTGGGGGTGAAATGACCTGTTTGTTTCATAGGAAAAATAGACCAGCTCCAGAAAAAAAATCCTAGAAAATATCAGAAGAGCTCTAGGTTAGCTAATCTTTGTAAAATAATACAATAAATGGATGCTGAAAGGTTTTGAGGTTTCCTTTTTGAAGAGAGAGAAGGCCATCAGAAATTCATGGCTCTCTGGCCCCTGAACCGATGTACCAGCAAAAAAATCATTCTTACAGGCCCTGCAGGCCACTAATGAATGAAATTCTGTTTTGTGTTTAAGGCACAGGGATATATGGAAATGAGACTTTTCAGCTAAAAGATATATATTCAAGCTATCCACACTGTTCATATGACAAGAAGAAAAAGGAGCTCTTTGCCTCTTATTGTTTCCATAGAAAAGAAGCTCTTCACTTGCTGAGCCTTCTGCAGTTTATTAACCAAACAAAAAGGCCATTAGATTCTCTCTAATATACATAGTACATGGTTGAACAAGGCATCATTGTTTCAATTAGTCACACCAATTCTGAATTATACCCTGTTTTAATTAAGTGCAGAGGGAAAAACTCTGTGTGAATATTAAATAGCTTCATGGGGATAAGTTTCAGTATAATGAATTATCAGTGGAAATATGAATAGAAACACTACAAAGAAAATGCCACAGTTTGGGAACTATTATTTCAGTTGCAGCTGAGAAAAATAGAATGACCTGACCTGAAAAACCTTCAAGGCAATGCTGGTAAGAGTTTCTTATGCTTCTGTGGACAGGATACGGTGGAAGGCAGGCACAGAGGTGGGAAGTTCACTTCCTTCAGAACTGCTAAGTATACTTTTGTGACAAGTCAAGAAATATTATCAGAGAACATTTGTGTGATCACTCCAAAGGGCCCACAGACAAAATCAGGCAATGCCACGATATATTTGCCTCAATGCTTCTTCTTGAAAATGAGTAGTCAACAGAGAGCAGGTAGGAATAACAGAGAGCAGGTAGGTTATTCCTGGCATAGCAAAGGATGCTGGAATATCACAGGTGAAAGATCATCACAGTCCCATGACTGGAAGATGCAAGATCACTGAGGCTTGCTTCCCTCATTACCTTTGTTGTCGACCGCACTTTGGGGGATCGGGCCCTTAAGGAGAGACCCGACCCGGTCCTGAGGGAACGGACCTTGGCGAAGCCAAAAGGAGAATATAAGCCGCAATACAACCTGAAGCCTGAAATGAAGAAGGTCCGCCAAGTTGAAGGAAAATCCGCCAAGGAGTTTTTATTGAGCAATTCAGCTGAAAAGGACGCTAATAGCGATCATTCAATCTACTAGCGTAACATATGTTTCAAATAAAGCCATATTTATACAATGTTTCGGTCTGACAGCCCTTTGAATTTCCCGCCCCGCTTCCCTGCCCATCAGATCGCGGATAGGCTGAGAGTTTGAACGAGGCGGGCTTTCGTTTCCCGCCTTGCTCTGCTGGCCCAATGGGAAGCCGCTTTTGTCCCCACTCGGGCCAATCAGAGAGGAGGAGGCGGGAGCTATTGAAACAATGTGGTGACCGGACAGGAAATATCAGATTAATCCTGGCCCGGCCGATTTCTAAAGGAATTAATGGCACCCATCAAGGGTGTCCGGGGTCCTGTCACGTTTACAGATTTTAGATATGCCTTGGGGTGTCAGACGGGAAGTGGTGATGGGTGGTGATGAGCCGTCATTGACGGGCCCCACAGGGTGCCTTCCAGCGGCGTCCTGGCCTGGGATATGACAATGTTTGCCTTGGGGGCGAGTCACCTTTTGGAATTTGGTGACTCTAAACCCTATATTGTCCATGCGATCGGAATGAGATTGGATTAAACTGTGGCAGATTATCCTTTTGTTTTTGGGAAGGGAGGTCTGGGTCATAGGGCTAAGGTTCACGTTGGGGTCATAATATTTCCCATTTGATTTCATGATTTGGCAATTATATGGGATAGAATGAAAATTAAAATAAAGTTGGAACATAAACCCAGCTGGGAAAAACACATATTTTCCGGGGATCCCAAAGAGTATAAATACATATAGGCAGATAGGTAGATTTCAAGGAGGAAAGGGAGAATCCATAGAGGGGGGGTTACATTGCACAAAGGGGAACCATGAATGATATAAGCAATAGAAAACATTTGATAAGGACGAAGTTCACAACATCTGGGGAACCCGATATGGAAATTCATAAGAGTGGAGTTCTAGCAGCATAATTTCACAATCCATGAAGTTAGCCCAACGATTAGAAATTCATACAACAGTGAGTCATGAGAGTGTCCAAGTACATAGAATATGAAAATTCATGGATACATGAGGAAAAAGAGTTCATCTGTGATGGGAGGAATTCGTAGAGGTGGCATGGGGAAGAGGCACATGTGGGTTGCAGTCTTTGGAAGTATAGGATTTCATAAGTCCAGGGGTAGGTCTGGGGAAGAGTGTTCTTCTCCTTCATAAAATCATGAAAAGTATGAATGAAACGTGGAGGGCATCCGTCTGGGCACCCCCTGGCAGCTGCAGAGAGGGTAAGGGTACTTGGAGAACTATGTTTCCCCAGCGAGAGAGCGATCCCCCATCCCTAGTTCACAGAAAGGGGCTAGGGATCTCTTAAACCCATTCCGCGGGGAGAGGAAAGTCCGGGATAAGGCAGCAGTTTAGCTTGAAAGGAGCCGTCGGTCCCGTTTGACAGTCAGCTGTTGAGGTGCCGAAAACCGGACCGATTCCGGTTCTGCTGGTTGTCTTCGAGTCAGGAGCCTTAGAAAGGGTTAGGTCTAAAAGAGGAGCGTTCTAGGGGTAATTTTGATAGAGATATGAGCCGATTTATATCGACCGCCATGTTAATCTATGGCGGAGAAATCTCAGCCGGAGTTAAAGGGACGAGAGAGAGAGAGATTTCATGCAAAGGAAGGAGTCAGAGAAAAGATACAAAATAACCAGATAGAGAGTGTTATTGTTAAAATAAATGCTACTTTTATTGGGGGATTTTGTTACATAGTTCAGGGAAGGGGAAAGTGAAGAAAAAAAGTCTTTTAATAATAGTCTGCTGCGGTCCCGCTTCGTTCCTTTTGTTGAGCAATCTGCGGAACTCTCCGCTGGGTTTTTTTTTTAATTTAATTTAAAAGCCGGGGTTTCGGTCATCACCTTTTGTTATATGGTAAAAATATATGATCCTTCTTCAAAGAAACAGGGTTTGGTAAGGTGTCCACCCAGTCAAATTCAGCATATACTTACACAACCCATCCTTATGTGCACCTTCAAGGATTTGTGAATTAGCAGCAGGTCAAAGAATCTTATTTCCTTGTAAAACTAGTCTCTTGAAACAAGTGAAAGGTCCCAGCTAAGCAGTCACACACTTTGCCTACATGTACAAGGGGGCCTGGTTCACACCATGATGTCTCTGCTTTATACAAGATAGATAGCATGGCCAGGGGAAAATTCTGCCAGAGTCCTTGGAGAGGTGCTGCTGGTGTAGAGGAGGGATAGTTGGGACCCTTCAGATGTCGATGAACTGAAACACAAGTTATTACCCCTAATTTTTGGCTTTGCTGGGTTGGACTGGTGGAAACTGCAGTCTAACAACATCTGTAGGGCTATAAACCTCCCATCTCTGGAATAAACAATATTGACTAATTGAGCAAATAATCTTATTTAGTATAGGGCAACTGGATATGTTTTAATAAGGGCACTTTTTGTTGTTTATTTGTTCAGTCGCTTCTGACTCTTCGTGACCTCTTGGACCAGCCCATGCCAGAGCTCCCTGTCAGCCGTCGCCACCCCCAGCTCCTTCAAGGTCAAGCTAGTCACTTCAAGGATATCATCCATCCATCCATCCATCTTGCCCTTGGTCGGCCCCTCTACCTCTTTCCTTCCATTTTCGTCAGCATCATTCTCTTCTTCAAGCTGTCCTGTCTTCTCATGATGTGGCCAAAGTACTTCATCTTTGCCTCTAATACCCTTCCCTCCAGTGAGCAGCCGGGCATTATTTCCTGGAGTATGGACTGGCTGGATCTTCTTGCAGTCCAAGGCACTCTCAGAATTTTCCTCCAACATCACTTTAGTTTAAAATAATGCACAACAGTGCTATTAGCCACATAAAGCTTACATTACTGTGTAACAGCTCAATCACTGTATTTTTATCAATGAAACTCTAAAAGCAACAGTATGACAATGAATTAAAGTAACCATTCTATTTTGTTCTGTTTTAATAGTCTTGTTTGCCATTGCCATCTAGTGGCTGGTAGCAGAGCATCCTCTTTCCAATATTTTTCAAAATGTTCTATAATGTTTTTTAAAAAATCATACTTAGGACCTCATCACTCTGATGAGTGTCCCCTCTTCTGTCTGATTTTGCCAGCAATCACCAGCGAAACGGAAAGTGCGAATGGGGGGGGGGGGTGTCAGTATTGCTGCAAAGCACGTTGGTGCCCTGTTGCTTCAGACGGGGGGAAGCATAGAAACAGCATGTATTTATTTATTGATTTATTTATTGTACTGCATTTCTATACTACTTTCTCTCATCCTGAGGAAGACTCAGAGTGGTGTGCAACATGGCAAAATTCAATGCCACAATACACATACAAGCAATACATAACATCAACTAAAATCAATAACATATAAATATGAATTAAACCATTAAAATACTATATATATAAAAACATCATAACATAAAACATATTACACATTGCACCAGTCCCATAGTCATCATTTAGCTGCTTCATTCTGTTCATATCATTATAGGTATTAATCTCTGTCACTCGCCAAGCGCCTGCTTGCACAGCCAGGTTTAATTTTTTTTCCTGAACACCAGGAGGGAGGGGGCCAATCTAATCTCCTTAAGGAGGGAATTCCACACCAAGGGGCCAACACAGAGAAGGGCCTGTCTCTCATCCCCGCCAATGCACCTGCGAAGGTGGCAGGACCAAGAGCAGGATCTCCCTAGCTGATCTTAACGATCAAACTGGTTCATAAAGGTAAGCTGGAAACTCACTGTGGTGGCAAGGAAGCGTCTTGAAATACTTCCTCACCACTTTGCCCACTGATGGGGTGGGGCCTTGGTCTGCGTCAGCTGATGGGGTGCATCTGGATCTGCAACCAAAGAGAAGCCCCAGCGTGGTAACGAGCAAAAAAAAAAAAAACCTGTGTGATGAGGTGGTAAGATCATTCACAGACCAGCAGTCATCTTTATCACTTGTGATTTTTGGTTTGTTCATTATTCTGACCCTTCTTTGTTCTCCTCTAACTTTATATGTATGCTCATTGTGATTGAGATATCTTCTCTTTTTCGTTTCCTTATATTATTGTGACATTAACATTGAGAATGTCTAGTCAACATGTTGATAATAATTCTTATCTCTAATTTGTAGCTGTTTCATTTCAACACAACATAAAAGTATTTCCACCGAGACTGAGCTGTTCCTGTTGCTCCGTCACCAGCTATTTTATTTGTATACAGTCAGCCCTTTGTAGCCACAGATTTTACATCCAGATTCCACCACCCGTGATTTGAATTTTTTTTTAATCCAAAAACAAACCTTGCTTTTACCATTCTATGTAAGGGATGCCACTTTACAGCACCATTGCACATATTGGGACTTGAGCATCCATCAATTTTGTGTTATATGTAGTCTTTTAGATATTGCAGTCTTTTAGGTATTGCTAGCATAGCCAATGGTGAGGGGCTATGGGGACCTAGGTTTGACAATATCATACTCCAGCTGTTTTCTGATTGGTATGGTTGCAATCCTATGCTTACTCACTCCTGAAATAAATATGACATTTTTCTCATTTATGTGCAGTTCCTCAGCTGAAATCCATTGGGCAACCTTAAGCAAGTTACACAAGTTACACAATCTGGGCCTAGAAAATTCTTGTGCTATTTAGTGGTAAATAAGATTCCTGTGATCACCTATTGTTCTTGCAAAGGCCCTATGCGTTTAATAGCTTGCAGAGCCCATTGCTGGTCCCAAAATGGAAGTAGAGATAGAATAATACCTATCTCTGATTAATTTCTGCTATCTGTTAACCATCAGGGAGACACAGAGATGCCAACATTGTTGTGAAGTGTAAGTCTCATAAGACTCAAGTGCTGGTTCTGGGTTAAGCCAAAGTAAAACATTATTGCAAATACAGGCACATGCATTTTATTTTGGCCATTAGATAAATTCTAGGTTTGTCCTTATTTTCCTCTGCATTTTTCTTTGTGAATCAGAGAGCTTACTGGAATATTGTCATGGATCTGTCTACACTTTTTGCCACTAGTAAAAATACCTAGAAGGCTATAGTGATCTGAGAACAGCATTACAAATGTCTGTGCATGGCAAATGTGGTGACATTTTTCTGTGGGTCTAATAAAAATACCAGAAAGACTATAATTATCTGAAAAGAACAGCATTATACATACCTAAATATGACAAAGTGTTGTTGCGGTGGTGATGGTGGTTGCTGTTGTTACCACCCCAGGAATATGCTTTATATGATTTATGTCTTGTTATTAATTCTCATGACAACCCTGTAAAGTAAATTTGGTGAGTGGTACAGATGGCCAAAGATCACATGGTAAAGTTTACAACCACATAAAGATTTGAACTTGGATCTTTCTGTTCCGGGTCTATTGCTTTACATATTACGCTGTCTCTCAGATAAGCAGCTAATGTAATTACCGGTAATAGTATCATGGCTGAAATATAGAGGTAAGAAAAAATGATTTTGGCTGTGTTAATTTTGCATAATTAGAATGCAAATTAACAAGGGGTTATAACATGGAAAAGTGTGTGTGTGTGGGGGGGGGGCGGTGCCAACAACATAATTGCACTGTTCCTGCAGATATTCTAAAACTGCTGGTTAGTATCCCAGGAAAATGGCTTCTAAGAAGCAGGCATGTATATCTGTGTTAAAAGGTGACCTTTGTATGTTACATACAATTTTGTCTAGAGACTGTTAATTCTCATTATTAAGCACCATTTTCCACTCTATTTGCTCCATAGTATTCCGATATATTGCATTATTGTCAACCCAATAAATTTTGCCTTCTTCAGATGAGGAACAAAATGATATCCTGTCCCTCACTCCACCTGTGCAAGTTGCCTCAACTGAATTATGGTAGTTGAACCTGTCTTCAAAGGTGGCTATGGAACATCATCCTCTGCCACATACAAAGTCTGGTTTAGAGAACACAAATGGCCTGGAACAATGCTCTCTCCTCCAACACCCATTGCTCTTTCCCAGTATTTATCACCTGAAGCAACTGTCTTACTCTGATAAATAATAAGTAAGAAACACAGAGGCTTGAGGTCATGACATATTAAAACATTTTATATTGGTTTACTCTTAAGCCAGGGATCCCCCAGTGGCACAGCAGGTTAAACAGGCAGTTCAAATCAAGGGAGTGGGTGAGCTCCCACTGTTAGCCCCAGCTTCTGTCAACCTAGTACTTCGAATTCATGCAAATTTGAGTAGATTGATAGGTACTGCTCCAGCAAGAAGGTAGCGGTGCTCCATGCAGTCATGCCAGCCACATGACCTTGGAGGTGTCTGCGGACAATGCCGGCTCTTCAGCTTAGAAAGGGAGATGAGCACCAACCCCCAGAGTTGGACATGACTAGACTTAATGTCAGGGGAAGATCTTTACCTTACTTTTAGGCAAGAAAAGCTCCCAACAGTTCTGTCCTTGAATCAACAGGTGGCACTCTTGCCTGCTGTAAATCATCATATAACATCAAACTGAAGTTCTATATCCCTCAGCTGTACTGTTATCCATTGCCAAAAAAGAAGAAAAGCATTGGGCCATTGAGTGCTGAATAAAGTTTTTGTATACATAACTTTCATTTTCAGTTTAATAAAGATGGCAATTTCCTCGCAGAAATGAGCTATATGACCAAACAAAACATCACCAGCAAGAATCCGATGCTTAGAGGGTTTTTTGCCAGTGGATTTGTAGTGCATAATGTCCTACAGCAACAGCAGTGTCAGCAACAAAAATAATTATCACCACTACCCATTGGAAAAAAATAATTTATCTGTGAGCAGTTCATTAAAAAAAATCTCAACAGCTTGATGAAGTGGGGGTTAGCAAAGTCAGTCCACCTTTATTAAACCCTTCTTAGAAGCCAGCTCCACCAGTCTTTTGCTTGCCCTTCAATTGTCACCCAGTAGCCAAGCCATTGTACCAAACTGAGGAACCTCATAATTTTATGAGGCTATTCAGCTTGGTAGAATGGCTAAGTTATCAAACAACTTCTGCCTAAATGTTCCTGCTCCCTTTGTTTCCATTTCCCTTTCTCCTTCCTATTTTTGTTTCGTGAACTTAAGAGTGTCTTCACATAGGGCAATGATAGCAGTTTAACACCACTTTAATTGCCATCAGTCCAGTCTTTGAAAATTCTGCAAAAAAAATCTTACATGCCTCCTCACTAAATTACAAATCCCATGATTCTATAAGGCTCAGTTAAAATAGTATCCAAGTCCTATAATTACACAGTATTTGTATTCTCTTAGATTTGAGTGCAGGGAATTTCTCCTCTAAAATTTAAAATGCCAGTTGCTCTGAGACTGTCTCTTGCAATAGAGCAATATATAACTGGCACACAATAATTTGTGCAATATGACTCCATACTCAAGGGAGCAGTAGCTGCTAGTATACCCATCCAAATCCAACAAATGAAAATCAACTGCACTGAGTAATTTTTAAAATGACAAGTATAATCCTTTTTTTAAAGTAATTGTCCAACTTTGGACTGGGCATTTCAGTCAAATAATAGTGAGGAATGGGCTGTGTTCTCGATGGCTGTTGATGGTTCATTTTAGTGACAGTATAAAGAATGAGAAACAGCTTAAAGCTATTGGGACTAGGGATATTACAGTATCCCAGTTCACCCCACGTGCCCCGGTTAAACGAATCCTGAATCCTGCCTGTGTTGTCCGAGCACAAAAGACCAAGAAGACTGCTCACAAAAGCACCATTCCAGTCTTCTTCTAGAACACAGCCCAACTGTGCCAAACACAACTTGCAGCACAAGCTAAATCGATGGGGCAATGAATAATGTTTTTTGTCAGACTCTCCACAGCTCTTCTCACTCGTTTTTGTCATTCAGGAATTCCTGAAGAAGAGACTCTACAGCACTGTCTCATGAATATGGTCATTGTTTAATTTTACAGGATGAGTCTGAGCTCTTCTGCTCCTTTACATTTTGCAAAATTAAGTTATCATAATTTGCATTTTAAAATAAATCCATGAAATGTAATTTGACAGAATATAGCTATCAATCTTGTGGCATTGTGTCTGTTCTAGCTGTGTCCAGAGGAGGGCAACTAAAATGATCAAGGATCTGGAGAACAAGCCCTATGAGGAGTGGCTTAAAGAGCTGGGCATGTTTAGCCTGCAGAAGAGAAGGCTGAGAAAAGACATGATAGCCATGTATAAATATGTGAGAGGAAGTCATAGAGAGGAGGTAGCAAGCTTGTTTTTTGATGCCCTGGAGATTAGGACGTGGAACGACGGCTTCAACTATAAGAAAGGAGATTCCGCCTGAACATTAGGAAGAACTTCCTAACTGTGAGAGCTGTTCAGCAGTGGAACTCTCTGCCCCAGAGTGTGGTGGAGGCTCCTTCTTTGGAGGCTTTTAAGCAGAGGCTGGATGGGTGCTTTGAATGTGATTTTCCTGCTTCTTGGCAGAGAGTTGGATTGGATGGCCCATGAAGTCTCTTCCAGCTCTATGATTCTATGATTTATGAAACAATTTTTAGAAGATGGTGAGCATGTAGTTGAATCAGTGGGCCATGTCTTAGGTTCTTAGATATTAGGATTCTCTTCACTGCATGCCAGAATGCCTGAATCTCAGGGTGAAAGTCTGACTCGATCTGGAAAAGCTTGATTTTTAACTGTGCTGCTACAAGCTGGAGTGTAGCATTGTCTCTCCAAAAGTCCACCTGGCTCCCAGCATCTGGAACTCAAGAGTGGTTAAGCTGGATCTCGCCTTTTGGAAGGTTAGCAAAAAAGCCCCCACTGGCCATCAAAGATAGCCAGGGATAGAACTATGCTATGCTTTTTACAAAGTGATATATTTTTAAATTGCTTTTAATTCAAAAAAGATTTAATATGTTTAATTTTGATCTAATATACTCAACAGTTTATCTCTGATTGTTTTATCTATTTCTATGTATTACCTGTTTTAATCTTGGTTCCCAGTTCTAAGACAAAGGCAGGTTATAAAGATGGATCAAGAAATAGAGTTAAATAGATGATAGATAAGACAGCTTTCCTTAAAATGACAATTCCTGAAAATGTGTGAAACCACACATCAAACTCAGCCTACATTTTGAAAACTGCCCAACAGCACTTGACTATTCTGTTCCTAGTTTATTGTAGTTCCTGTTACTGTACTTCCTGACGTGAACCGGGGAAATATTCCCACAAGTATTTAATCTTTTCTGTACAAAGTTAAACATATAATGGGAACAATATAAGAGTTGTTATCCTGTCATTTTACATGAGATATAACTTTGGTGTGGCTTTATTTTATATCAGCTGTAAAAGGATATGATATGGTTGTATTTGCCTATGGTTCCTTGTGTGCGATTGAAAGAGTCCACTTGTGGCCTGCATTAGTTTATTTTGTGTTGCTGTAATTGTTTCTTTGTTTTGATCTCAGACTCTGTACTTTGTTCTAGGAAATCTCTTGCTGAGTAGATGAGACATTTGTCTCTAGTATGGGTTAAGTTGGCAATTGCTTAGCCTAATCGGAGGGGGCTTCCACAGCAAACAATAATGGTACTGATTCCACTTTGTAGTTTATTAAGACACTCTCTGGATGAGAGTTCCAAAGGATCCTCCGTCGATTGCAAATCCTACAATTCCATTGAATGAAGCTATTATAGTGCTATAGTTATGTAAGGTAAAGGACCCTGAATCCTTTTGGAAATGAAGGGGTTTAAATCTCTCTAAATATATCTGGAATTCACTTATTTGGAGTTCCTAATAATTGCCTGACCTCTCTTTAATATTACAATTGCAAGTACAACAGTGACCACCCATTTTTTTGGGTTTAACTTGGTTATTCATAGATTTGATCATGTTCTCTCTAGGAATCTCTAGAGGGATTTATCAGACAGTATAACTGAGAGTTAAGTTAAGAGAGGAATCAAGAGCTGAGTGTACCTTCCAGTCCTCCCTTGCTCATTTTCATTCATTCTCCTCTCATCAGACTTTTAGTGCTTCTCCGTATGCAAGGAACCTATTGGATCCTTGAAACAGGGATGCTGTTTTAAACCACTTCTTTCCATAGGAAGGAGAAATCACACATTTTTACAGTATAAACAGGGATGACAGCCCTAAGCCAAGTACAATATTATTATTGCAACAAACCAGCAAAGGAAAACTGCCTGTTCTCTGTTCTATAATGCCTCTATTACACTATATCTGCCATTAATATTTTTTAAAAAAGAAATTTGGGAAGGGAAGGAGTTATGATGCACTTCTGTAAAGAGGGATGACTTTAGCTCGCTGCTAAAGTCCGCCCATCAGGATGCCCCTTTCACCATGTCAAGTTCTGAAACAGAACAGAGTCTGTCATGGACCCCATCACATGTTGTTTTGAACCAAAATAACAGGTCCTTAGCAATCCCCGTGATTACAGATCTGCCCAATTTCACGACTACTCTGTAGCTTTGTGACCGGGAAGCAGGAGCGACAACTGCAAGTAAATTTACAGTGGCTGCTTGTAAAATGGGGGAGGGGAAAACTGTAAGTGTGATGAGGTGGTAGGTCCTCCAACATCTATATATATATAAATGTAATGTTTGTTTTACTATGGAGTAAACAACAAAACCACTCAACCAAATCACACCAAATTTGGCCACAAAAGACATAGTCATCCAAAATATGTCTTTCAATAAGAAAACTAGAAAAATAGTCCAAATTATAGAGAATGAGGAAGAGCCTTTCTCCCCCTAACTGCCAGTTAGAAAGGTAGGCTCTGCTGCCTTTAGACCCTGCCCCCTTCATATCATAGCAACTCCCTCAGCCAAAATGGCGCCCAGGGTACAGGCAGAGTGCACTTAGGCCTGATCCACACTGCCTATAAAATACAGATTATCTGATTTGAACTGGTTTATGGCAGTGTAGACTCAAGGTCCTTCCACACAACTATATTAACCATTTGTAGTCTTATATTATCTGCTTTAAACTGGATTATCTTGAGTCCACACTGCCATAAAATCCACTTCAGTGTGGATTTTATACAGTTGTGTAGTAGGGGCCTCATATAATCCACTTCGAAGCAGATAATATAAGATTATAAATATAATATGAAATAATTACTGTGGTATAATAATACAGAATAATATAATCTCTAAAACCAGGAGAGTAAATAATGAGCAACACTCTGAAAGCAGGGATATTGGGAATTTCAGAAAGGAAACAATCAGGACCAGCTAACACTTCCCAACAAAGGATTCCCCCAGGCAGGAAGCAGCCAGGCTTTGAAGCTGCAAGGTCATTAAATGCTAATCAAGGTGCCTAATTGCAGCATTCATACCTGCCACACTAAGACTATTAATTGCTATTCAAACTGGCCAACCAAGGATTCCACAAGGTAGAAAGTGGCCAGGCTTGCAAACAGCAAGGCTATTCAGTGCTTTTCAACCTGGCCAACCAAGATTTCCCCTAGGTGAAAAATCCCCAGGCTTTGAAGCCACACGGCTACTCCGTCCCATTTAACCTGGCCTAGCAAGGATGCCATATGTAGAAAGCAGCCAGCCTTTTAAGATGCAAGACTATTCAGTGCAATCCAAACTGCCCAGACAATGATTCTCCTACAAAGGAAGTAGCCAGGCTTCAAAGCAGCTCTTTGATTGAGGGTGCTACTCCAGCTACTCCAGAAAACAACCAGGCTTTGAGGCTGCAAGGCTATTCACTGCTATTCCACCTGGCCAACAAATGATTACCATAAGCCACAGCAACGCATGGCCAGGCAAAGCTAGTGACTCTATAATCAACTTCTGGTGGATGCTGACAATAAAGTCACATTAGCTAGCCTAAAGATTCCTAGGAAGGTGTTTTCTTAGTTAAAAAATAGTGCTTTTTGAAAAAAACAATTTTCCTGCTTCTGCCAGGGTTTTGCACCCCTAACCCCTATAAAAGGAGATGTCCTAACATTGTCATCTCAAATTCATTGTTGGATATATCCTCCTTTGGTTCTTTCTGAACAGCAACAACATTCATGGCTGCATGAAGTTTTAGTCCTAGTTTCCTTCCTTCTAAAGTGGGGCCCACCCACTTTATAACAAAAAGCTGACAAACCCAAAGTTAATCTTGTGCCCATTTTTCAATCCTTGGGTAGTCAAGTAGTAAATGAAATATTTTGAGTTCCCTTTTCTTTCAAGTCAGCTGCATTCGGCTCTGTTTCTTTCTGGTTCTATCAAGATCTGTTTGTGTTCCTGTTAACAACCATTTGCCCCAGAAATCTAGCTTCCTGAGTCACCAATCTCCCTTGTCACTCTTTCCTCCCAATATCCATCTTGGTTAGTCTTCATAAAGCTAACCCACTGCCACATGTACATTAGTGCAAAAATGCCCCATACAAAAAAGAAAACCCTAACAACCTTGCTTATGTGTCTAGCAAGGGGGAAGATTCTGTAAAAAATAAAAAAATAAAGTCTGTTTATTTTGGACTTTCAACAAGTGCTTGAGCCAATTTCTTTTGCTGAGAGAATTTATGAAATGTACATAAGTCCACTACGGATACATAACCAGGGGCATCCATATCAGAAGTGCAGTCAATTTCTTCTGGGTTTTATTTCAAACTTGAAAAGAGCTGTCTAGGGGGCTGAACCTCAACCTAAGCTTAACATCTTGCATAGTTTCTTTAAAGTGTGAAATAACATTGACAAGGGATTCGCCATACCACTAACATGGAAGATTTTGCTGGCTCTGCACAGCAGCCATACAGTAACTCCCTCCTTTTCCATATTTGTATTATTGGCTATTATATATTTATACACATATGTGGCAAGAAGATAAAGACCAAAGTAGCTGTTTGGGTCTGAGGATATACTAGCAATAGAGCAGTGCTACTCATTGTGATAATTTGAGTAGATGGGTGCCAGTCCACAAGCAATACACTGATTATTCAGGGTGAGTTTGCAGAAATGAAAGAGTTGCATCCAGCAGACACACATATAACTTGCATCTTTGGAATGAGAAAAATGCTGCTGATGCCCCACATCAGATACCTTATGAACACAGAGGTGGAGTACTAGAAGGCACAGTATGGTGCTTGGAAACAATTTAGAGGGAAGCAATGGCAGCAATATACAATGGAGGCAATGACAGAGCAGCCTTAACTCATTGTTCTGCTGGTGGGGAGATCTTTCACTAATCTGAACTGATGGGCAAGGCCTATCCTATCATTAGACAAAGTGAAGCAACCTCCCCAGATGTCAGGCACTAGTAGAGCGAAGCAGAAGTCTACTGGTCTTTTCCGCTGAATCCCCTGGCTTCTGCTTGAAAACAGAGTCTTGAGCTCCACATATGCCTAAATTAGTTCCATCTCAAGCCCTTGATGGAAAAAGAGATCAGATACAGTCAATGGTCCACACTTTCCTCACCTTATACCAGCTGCCCTCTGGTGAATTGGTGGACACTGTCCTGTCATTGGAACTGAAGTCAAATCCTGCTGCCAGCCCAACTCTTGTATATACCGTAAGTCAAAGCAAACAAAACAGGGTGCTAGTTTAAATTAATAACTTTCATTTATACACTTACTGTATTATTCATTGCTTCTTCTGGCTTACAGTGCTGCCTAAAGAACATACCTGGGTTTCTTAAATGCATGTTACACAGCAGAGCCACTTTTGTCAAACTTGTGACCAGAGTGATTAAAGGGTGGATTTTTCCTTTCCAGATCAATATCAAGTCAGATTTATAATCTGAACTTGTTTCTCTGTATACAGAACCAGGAAAAGGGAGTTCTATGATTATTATTTCACACAAAGGACAAGGAAATGACCTTGTGTGTGTGGTGCTGTAAGTTTTATTTTCTCAGTAAGCATAATTTCCTTTTAAGAAGTAACTGTAATGGTGGCACAGTGATATTGTGTCTAATATCACTAAATTTTTCCTATAGTTTGGATCCCCCATCTCTCATTTCTGTAGTCCAAGCAGTTGATGCTTTTTTGTTGGTTTTTACATGAGAAATGGCATATCCAAACTAACCAAATTCAGTGAAATAAATAAACATAGAATATTTAGTTTTAACATTCTTTTACACTAAACCCATGATGATATTCTGTCCTGTTCATACAGCTTATCACAGTTTACAGTTCCATATCAAAAAAGTGTAGCATCATTTGCAGAAGATTTCAACTGAAGTTTGTGTTCACTCCTCTTGTCATAAGCAGTATGGATGACAAACTTCCACTCTAGGTCAACCCTCCTATTCCATCTTTCAAAATGCAACACAGAAAGTCAGGGGAGATTATTGTGTGGTATCCCATTTGAAGTACCTTCCATGAGTTGAACTGGTCCTGTCAATAAAAGGCATCACAGAAGATGAAATCACATATGTGAACACTGTTAAACAGAAAGATCTGAAAGCCTCAATACAACAAGGAAGTACAAGAGGAGGGTGCACAGGGTTGGACAGCAAGAGGGGATGGCTGAAGAGACAATAGAGGAAAAACAGGAAAGGTGAGAAAGACTGAAGTGTTGATAATGAAATAGTGGAGGAGGCGACTTAAGCTGCTGTAGGTTTCATTTCTAGTACAGTATATTCTTCCTCAATTCTTTCATGGCAGGGGTGCATTATTATGCTAGATCTAAAATGCCTCACTACTTCCTAAACCTCTGAAGACACTTTTCCACCATTCGCTCCCCTCCAACCAGAAAATGATTAGACGATCACATCCAGTTAGGGTTGCCAGGGCAGAACTATTTTGACAATTTGGGGGCCAAAACCTGAGACGTAGGGATGTCACAGAGGTAGGGACCTGGTAATGTTACAAGGGTGATCTTATTGGAAATAACTGCACCCAGTCTCTGAGCATGCATCCCTTTGGAAATAAATGGCAATCATAACCTTATTAAAAAGGAAAAAATGATGTTAAATCTGTTTGGCAATGTGAATCTCCATGAACATGTGGAGATCACCTTTTGAAAACCACTAGTCAAGAAAAACATGACCTTGTTAGGAGTCAACCCTTTGAACAAGTGATATTCATAAGCATTCATGTCATGGCACATAGGTAACTCAGCTGTTAAACTGAAGAACCATGTCTTTGAACTGCCAAGGAAAAGTCTTGCCACTACAAAAATATATTTGGTTAGCAGAGGATGGTTGTTTCTTTGGAGTTTAAATTGCAGTTGTAATTGTAATTTCCCAAAAGATATACACTCCCTTGAAACCCATTAGTTTAAAATATGCACTTAGAGATTTTAAAAAAATGAAGTCCTCTTTGAAAAATAATGTATCTTGTTTACTCACAAACATCTTGTATTAATTCACCATACAGGCACATTTCTTATTATTCAGTCATAGATGGGATGTAGTTCTCGGTGTGTTGAGTACACAGGTTATCATTCTTAATCAATAGTCCATAGTCTTTAGGTATAGTTGTACTCACTGAAATCCATAAGTCATACTTTTCTGCTGAAGTCCAAAGAGCAACATGCAGGCCTGTAGCCGGGGTGTGTGTGTGTGTGTGTTAGGGATTCAACCCCCCCCCCCCCCCGAAATTTTTCAGATTAAAAAAAAAATGGTTTACTCATGAATTTTAACTAGTTAACCAAATCCCCATGCTAAGTCTATGAGACGCAAAAAATTAAGAGTCCCTCCAGGCACTATCTCAAGCAGATATTGACAGGCCTGTAGCCGGGGTGGACGGGTGCAGGGGTTCAAACCCCCCCTCCCCCAAAATTTTCAAAACACCTCCCGAAATTTTTCAGATTAAAAAAAAAATGGTTTACTCATGAATTTTAACTAGTTAACCAAATCCCCATGCTAAGTCTATGAGACACAAAAAATTAAGAGTCCCTCCAGGCACTATCTTAAGCAGATATTGACAGGCCTGTAGTTGGGGTGGGCGGGTGCAGGGGTTTAACCCCCCCCCCCCCGAAATTTTCAAAACCCCTCCCAAAAAATTTTTCTGGCTATGGCCCTGGCAACATGCATCCACCTCCACTGATGTGTGATGCAAAACAGGTATCCAACTCAACTGAGGTGTAAAGCACTCATGAATACAAAATGGAGTCCTGAGTCTGAACATGCTCAGTAAATCACATGTCTATAACCCCTCCCACACCAAAGAGGTACAGTCAAACTGGCAAATCAACATACAGGTTAGCAAATATATACATCAACAAAGAAATAGTGAGAGGCTTGGGAGGATGCTATTTCCAACAGATGTGGCACTTTTCAAGGTAGCTTAGTCACCTTGAAGACTAGATATCTGAAGATTTGGAAATCCACATCTAGTTTTCTAAAATACTCTTTAAAAGGTACTCCATGGGAATAGAATTTAAATGGAACAGCCTCTGCAGCCATGATTTCCCATTTTTATTCCGCTGCATTTTTTCAAAACATAAGGAAGTCCAGAAAGACCCTGGGGTTGAACAAAAGGCATTGGTTATGTATGCAGCTCCCATACTTCAAAACTATTATGCCTGTGATGTAAGTGTGGGTCTTTTTAATTTTTGCAAGGTCAAAGGGTTTTTTGTTTTTCTTAGGAAGTGAAGCACAGATATTTCTCAGCACAATCCTGACTGAAACGATTGTGAATCATAAACCAAAACAAAATGCAGATGCAGAGAAGAAGAGTAGAAGGAAGTTCCATAGCAAGGAAAATGCTGACTAACCAGACCCAGACCATAAATAGAATACAACTTTGAGAAGAATCATGTTCATAGGGTTGTGTTCCCAAAACAAAGCAGGCTGAACTGAATTCTGAATACCAGACGGAGGAGTGTTATATTGCAGTGGGGGTGGTATGCAGTACAAGGTGTGACCACCAAAGATGTTGTTGCTTCGTGAATGCTTTTCTTACTCTGACTTTGGGCAAAGTGTGGTTTGTGGGCTGTACAGAGCCTCCTAAGAATAAAATCTTTTTTGCAAAAAAAGTTTCCCCAAGATTTTTGGTCCAGAATCTCACTCTCCGATGCACTAAAATAGAAGGATTGGTTGACATTTGCACCATATTTAGAGTCTTCCTAGGCCCTTTTATCCATGAGGTAAAAATTATTTTTGCAATTTCTTTGGGGGGGGGGGAAATGCCTTGAAATGCTCCAAAATGTCCACCTGATGGAATAGGGTGCATTTTAACCTCATTTTTGTCCAAATTTAGGCTCAGGAGATGACTTTTTTGAAACCCAAAACATGATGAACATGTCCCATGGTGTCTGAAGGTGTTTGGGGCAAAATGTTTTTTTTTTTGTTTTTTTTTTTTTGGAGGAGCAGTTATGGCCCTCTTAGCCTCCCACAATTTCCTATCTTACACATTAGGAAGCTCCTTTTGGTGAAGTTAATTGTTAGATATCCAAGCGTAACTCTCCTGACCAGATTGATCCCAACTCCCATTCCAGACGACAAAAGATTCCAAATTAAGGCTTTGAAGTCATAGATTATGAACTATACAGCTACTCATCCCATCTTCCACATGACATCACTTCAGATATTTTAAAATGATAGTCATATCATTTCTTGATCTTTTCTCCCAGACAAACATACCAAACTCCCTATCCCGCATTAGGCTTGGTTTCCAGAACTTTGATAATTTTTGATATTTTTCTCTGGATGTGTTCCAGCTTGTCAATGTCATTCTTGAGAACTGTGGGATTCCAGGTGAGATCTAAGCAAAACAGAATACAGCTATACCATGACTTCCCTCAGTCTGAACACTATTCTTCTATTGTTGCAGCTGAGAGTTGCATTGGCTATGTTGACCCCCATATCACACTGCTATGCAGAATGACATGGGAGAAGAAAAAGCATAATAGCTGAAGAAGAAATATTAAGTGGAGAAGAGAAGAAATAACATACAAAACCCCCAAGGGGAGAGACAAGAGTATAATTGGGAGTACCACCCCATCACACTTTGCTGACTAAAGCAGAACAGCAAATGGACCCTCTCCCCAGCCACTGAAGTCAACATGTTGTTTTGGTACATGGCTGAAAGAATTCCATAAATACCTCTCTCGCCACATAGGACTTTACAAATAATGTTAGTAATCAATTAAATACATAACAAGTTTCTACTTTTTCATTTCACCCAACACTGACTGGCTAAGGAGGCTACCACTCTCTGCCTTATGGGAGGGCCAGCACTGATCAGTGGGTATGCCACTGTTCTACCAATTGGCAACATAACTGTCCTGGTTCCAGGCACAGAATTGCCAGCTCACTAACTCCTGCTGTGGCCACGTGAATGAAAAATGTTAATCACCAATGTGACAGGTATTAATTCTGACATACAAAAGATATGTGGTTTTCCCAGGATCACAAAGCAGGCTCATCAGAAATAGATTTTCAATGTAATTAAACACAGATTTACTAGTACAGTTTCCCTCCTGTTACACTGGTCGCTTCCAGATGGTAGGCATTTAGTTTCCCTGACTTTTCACTTTGGCCTGCAATGGATATGGGTCTGTCTTCTAAGAAAGGAAGCCTAAAGTGAAAAAAATTCTAAGACAGAAAGGCTGGAGTGAAGAAAACAATTCCAAAGTGTTAAGCTGGGAAGAAATCTTGGAAAAGGAAGGGCATAGAGCAAAAATAGAACAGAATGTCTAAGATAATGTCCCGAACAGCCCTCTAATTCATCACTGGCATGTTCACAATTCAATTTAAAAAAACAGTCACAAAGTCTAAGTGGTACAGCCCAAATTACTGCTGATGAATTGAAGGAAATTTGCTCCAAAGAAAATTCATGGCTTGCAGTGAAAGCCCATAATACTCCACCCGCCAAGAATAACAGCATGGAACAGGAATTCCTTTAATTTTAACAATACCGTAATCTAGAGTTCATTGGAGGCCAAACAGTAGCTCTATCAATGGCAGCATTAACACCTAATTCAAGAGCACTCTGTAAAACAAAACAAAAAAGTTCATTTTTTCAAGAAGTTGTTTATGGTGCAACACTACATTTGCTAAACTTTAGTCTACCTGGTAATTAGTTGATCTGGCCTCCTTTCACTCATCTATCACAGAGGTGTGATATCTGCCACCCCCAGTGCAGCCTCAAATCTTTAAGACCTTTGTGCAAACTTTCCTCTCTGAAAAAAATGCCCCTTTCTCAAACGTCCAGCATCTAGGGGTACAATTGGTTATTTCCAGATGTGCATAAAGGATTGATGTATATTGACATCACAAAGTGTGAAAATGGGGTAGACATGCCCCTGAATCCTTGGCAGAAAGATTGTGTCAGTCTTTGTATAACATAAACATTATGTTCCATAGTTTTCCCTTCCCTTCCCGAACATTCCTGTGACATTCTGGCAGTCCAAAAAAGTAACTTTTCCAAGCTCTGGATGACATTTTTATCAATTGTCAAACCTAAACAAAACAGTATTTGGTGTCTGTAGGCAAGTGCTAAAACTCATGTCTATTGAGTTTTGCATTGCACAAGTGTAGGGGGAAAATATTTGTACTATGTGAAGAAGTTGTCAAATTTCCAGTTTGGTAACACTGGAAAAATTTTGAAAATCATGAAAGAGCTGAGTTTGTCATCACAAAATGAAGAGACAAGGAAACGTGACACAGACTCACTGACTGGGTTGAGAAATGGTTCTTGAATCTGACAATAGAGAAACTGGAGCTCTACTAGGAGGAAACCTTTGTGCAGAAACTTTAATGACTCAATAGATTCTGCTAAATCCTATGGTTAGTTCCAACTAACTAGAACCATTGAATCAAATCAAATTTGTTTTAAAAATTCAAAAAATAAACTTTGATTTTGGCATTTTATATCATGGACAGCATTTGACTAAATATATAATAGGACTTGAGCATCCACAGACTTTGATATCCATGGGGAGGGGGTAGGTACTGGAACCAAACTCTAGTGAATGCCAGATTTATTTTGGAGTCGTCCACATTGTGGGACATAACGTCTGGGTCAACATGCCTAAGATGGTACTTTCAAATAGGAATTTGGTGACCAGAGCTTGAAAAAATTGCCTTCTTTGGATGATAGCTCCTAGAATCCGTTTTTTGTTTTCGTTTTGGTGCATCATATGTTGTTAAGGACTCTTAAGCCAATATATATGAGTGTCATCAGGTCAAGGAAATTTTGATCTAAAATTAGGGTGGTGTTTGAGGTTTTTCTATCTGTTTATGCAAGTCTTATGTTTGTTTAACATGAGAATGCAATACCTTATTTTCCTGTTCTGCTTTTTGAAAATTCACCAGTGTCCCAATGAGCAGGAGAGAGGTTCAAAGGGGCTTTTTAATGTTGTGCAAAATCAACGATAATTATCACCAAGCAAGATAAAAAAAGAGGAAGAACTTATATTTCCTTTGCTTTGTTGCTTGGTAACAGTCATTTTTATACACAGACACGTTTGCTTTTTTAGCTTTTGAGTTTTGCTTAAAGGGAACATGAGGATCATTTGATCCACTTTCTCCTTATAGGCTTTTCACTCAGTCACTTGTGCTCCATAGGTTTCTTTCAATAACAAATCAAATGTCTATGTTCAGGAACCTCCCTGTGTTGTCACCAAATTATGTAATAAGATAACTGGTCTTACGTCCACACAAGTTTAATCAGTCTTCCCACAGACACTATATAAAACGGAAATCCTATGTAAAGCAAGTCATGTTTCAGAGCAGCTCTGTGACAACACAACAAGGCTTGAGTCAATCTAACTCCAGAAACAGATGCATCCTCTTTTTCCTAACATAAATTATAGCTTTACACCACCCCACCCCACACTCCTGAAGTCTACAAGAAGCCCAGAGGAAAAGAATAATTGGTATAGTATTAGTGTTATTATTTCCTGACATGAACTGCCTGCTACTTGTTCACCCTCCTGCTCAGCCCCAGATTGACACTGCCAAGCAATTTGCTAAGAATACCTTGCCTCCGTGCTGGTTTCAACATGCACTGAAATGTCTCAGGGTAGGGTCAAATCTTCCTTCCTACTAGGCTATTCTCTAGGTTATTCATAGAGTTTGGAAGAAAAGAGCTGCAAAAAATAATTTGACTAGTTATTGGGGGAAGGTCATGAGAGTGCAATATTGTAATTTCTGCAAAGTAATACATCATTAAGGAATAACCACTTGAGTAACTGCTTACTCATTACATGTAAAAAGTTGTGATTTGTTGGTGTGAGGATCACTTTGGGAATGTGGGGTTGATTTTTGGCTATTTTTCTAATTTAAAGTATTTGCTGCTATTATGTGCCTATAAGTCAACTCCAATTTACAGCAAATGTCTTCTAGAGTTTTCTTGACAACATTTCTTCACAGGAAGTTTGCCACTGTCCTCTTATGAAGCTGAAAGAGTTTACTTGCCCACAATCATCCAGTAGGTTTTCATGGCCAGGAGGGGATTGAAATATTGATATCCTAGTTTCCTAGTCAACTCACAAATCACTAAAGCATACTAGCTCTCATTTCAAAGTCTATGTTTGTATAAACAATATTTTAAGATATCTCCAAGATAAACATTATTATGAGAGTTATAGCATGACCAACACATATGGTTTACTTGAAAACAGCAATGAGCTAAACCAGTGGTTCTCAACCTGGGTCCCCAGATGTTTTTGTCCTTCAACTTCCAGAAATCCTAACAGCTGATAAACTGGCTGAGATTTCTGGGAGTTGTAGGCCAAAAACATCTGGGAACCCCAGGTTGAGAACCACTGATCTAAACTGTGGTTATCACAGTCATTCTGATTTTGACAAAAATGATATAAATCTATCCAGATTGTGACATTAAATAAGACCCACTTTTCAGCCTCTTCCACTTTGCACTCATCCTCACATTGCAGAACACTTTACAGTGACTGAAGTATTGTGTCAAATGTCCAATAATACAGTCCCTGAGTTACAAACATCCAACTTACAAATGGCTCATAGTTAAGAATGGGAGTGCGACAACAGGAAGTGGGAGAAATCTACCCCCAGGAAGGGAAACTCATTCTTGGAAGATTTATCACGGGGAAAAGGGGTCTCCACTGAAGCTTTCTCACCAATCCCTGTTTCCACAACAAGCCACATTTTTCAAAATCCAAATATCATAGGGACAGAAAGTAAGGTGAAATTTTCTAAACAGGGCACAGGCAGCAAAATAAACACCGCAGGGGCGTGTGTTTGTGTAAATGTACCTATGCTGACTTCCATACAAATTCAGTTTAAAAATAAATCTACAGAACCTATCTTGCTTGTAACCTGAGGACTAGAGAGTACTTTTGTCCCTCCAGATGTTGTTAGACTCCATCTCCTGTAATCCAACAACCTGGAGGACCAGGGACTCTCCACCAGCCCTCTGCAGCAGACCCTCCCTTACAATCCCTTGTAGAGCAGTTTTCCATATAAGGTGCTTACATTACCTGGTCATAGAAGCAGATCTCATTGAAAGTGTCAGGGATTAGCATCCCATTCATCAGTTCACAGCAATGCTTTTAGGGCAGGAATGGCAGGATTAAATCATGTTCTCTGATCTTTTTCAAGTTACTCCCCATTATAGTCTCTGTCTTTTGCAGTGAAGTAATTTACATTAAACAAGAGAAACTTTATCATTGATATCATACCTTCTGCAAAAGCGCCCTTCATCTAAAACAATCCAGATGGTCTTTATACTTGCATAAATATTTGGTACAGTGTTCAATTCCTCTTCTAAAAAAAGACAGAAAAACAAAACAAAGACATCCACTCCCTGATAATTCCAGTTGCACAGTTCTCTCAAGATGAACAAAACTCAAAACAAAGAGAAGTAAAACAGTGCCCTTTTAGACAATTGCAGTGTGATGTTTGTGTTGGGGCCCCCAATGGTGCAGCAGGTTAAACAGCTGAGCTGCTGAACTTGCTGACTGAAAGATCGGCAGTTCAAATCCGGGGAGCAGGATGAGCCCCCGCTTCTGCCAACCTAGCAGTTCAAAAACATGCAAATGTGAGTAGGTCAATAGGTACCGCTCCAGTGGAAAGGTAACGGTGCAGTCATGCCAGCCACATGACCTTGAAGGTGTCTTCAGCTTAGAAATGGAGATGAGCACCAACCCCCAGACTTAATGTCAGGGGAAAATCTTTACCTTTACCTTATTTATGTTGGATCCTGATGATGTTAGCCAAAGTCTTTTGTTACTGCTAGATTTTACACATGAATATTTTATGCCATAGAGGATCAGGAACTGAATCCATTTGTCTTCTTATGATTGAATATTAATGAAAAGAGTACTAGGTCCCTCCATCCAGTATAGTTCCTCCCCACCCACACCCCCTTTTTAAAAAATTCATGGCATACAGATTGCCAAACAGAAATCACAAAATGGTCACCAAGAACTATCTATTGAGCAGAAAACATCCAAATGTATTGATTTTTAATCCCAGACTTATAAATTGCTTTTCCAGCAGCTCAAGACCATCTTCAATAAAATAAAATCAGAAAGATTAGAAAATGTAGCAATACAGCACAAAACATTATTTTAATTTAAAATGAATTACTCTAATTAAAATAATCAGTGTACTGCATTATCATGTACTCTTTCAAAAAGGATTCACAGTTGTACAGGATTTCAAATCCTTCATAAAGTGCTTGAGGAAATCAGTCCTGAGCAAAATCCTTTTTTAATGTAACAGTAGCAAGTTCTGATCCTCTGGCTTTATTTCTGCACTGTATGCGGCCACTGATGCACTGTATTATTTTAATGAATACACCTCTCAGAAGAGATGGGCTTTCTGTACAAAGTATTTGAAGAAATGAAGGCCTGACCCCAGAAAGCTCACTATAAAGGCTGAAATGAAATGTTCCGGCTTAAAGGGATTGTGGGGGAAGGAAAAGATGCCTAGCTGTATTTGTGATGCTTTATACCAGTCAGTCCATTTCCTTTCAGTGGGCGTAAGGTTTAACATTCATTAAAGGCCAAATCTTTCTTTGTTTCCTGCCGCCTCCCCTGTTCTAATCTCCACAGATCCCTTTGCAGTTCAGATCCATCTCTCTGTACCTCTGATAGCCTTTTATGCATGTCTCACAAGAGAAATGCTGAGTACAGTCCCGTCAAACAGAGATTCATTGACTTACTTTTGGCTCGCATGTAGAAGCAGTTAAAAATAGTTTGCAGCTAGAAGCATTCATGGGTTCATCGACAATATCAACCAGTAATTACAGACTCTTAAAGCAGATTGAAACTAAATTGCATGTGGCCATTTTGGTTCCCCCCTCCATGCTTTGTGCCACAAATGCCTTCACTTCCTCTTATAGCCCCATCAAAGCTCCTTGAAGATCAATAAGAAAGGGTATCTTTAACTAAAGCCTATGATTAAAAAACCAGGAACCTCTGGCAGAATGCTATTCCTTTCTATAGAGTGCCCTCCAGAATACAATGCAATGAATTCTTTGGGCAAAAGCACTTGTAGCGATGAGAGGCAAGAACAAGCATTTGGAAGAACAAAAGGATGCCAATTTCCCTTTTTCCAAAGAGAAAGCCATTCTAACCAGTTGCTGCAAAAACAGCTAAGAGATATATGGCACATTAATAACACATTTAGAAGGAACATTTTAAATATATTCAGCTACAAATGCATTAGAACCTCTGTTCACACCTTCACAACATCAAGCAAGGAAAGATAAAAAAAAAATGAATGGGTTGGACCAGGGCCAAAGACAAAATACCCAGCCCTACTCCCTTCCTTGCCATAATTTTTTTAAACTCAAGAAGGCTCAACACCCAACTCGGTTTATACTGGGATCAGATATATGTGTGTGTGTGTGGGGGGGGGGTTGGGGTTTTTTAATTACTCTTGATCATTTTTTTGTGTTAGGAGCAACTTGAGAAACTGCAAGTCACTTTTGGTGTGGGAGAATGGGCCATCTGCAAGGATGTTGCCCGGGGATGCCCAGATGTTTTGATGTTTTACCATCCTTGTGGGTACGATCTCTCATGTCCCCACTATGGGGAGCTGGAGCTAACAGAGGGAACTCATCCATGCTCTCCTCAGATTCGAACCGGCAACCTTCAGGTCAGCAACCCAACCTTTAAGTCAGCAGTCCTGCCAGGACAAGGGTTTAACGCATTGCACCACCGGGGACTCCACTCTTGCTAATAACAGGTGTATAACCATTTTTGACATTAAAAGGATCTACAGTACCATGTGATCAATATATTATGACAACCAGACATTTCTGTTGACAAAATTTTTCTATTGCTGAGCTATATGTTTACATGGAAAAAGATGGCCCAACTAATTTGAATGCTAATGGAGTAGAAAGAGAAATGCGATGGGAGGGAGAAGAACTGCTGAGGTTAAAGGTGAAGAATCCTATTTGGTCCTTTCAGTTCTGCTAGGTTATACTGCCTGTTTAGGGTGATTTTCATGTATATTATGTCATCAAATAAAATCAAATAGTTCTTAAAATCCAAACATTAATAGATTAGTAAAATTAAATAAGTAGCATAATTTTCTGCTTTTGAATACTATTGAATTCTTGAGGACTCTGCATAAAATAAGCCTCAAAATATTAGCTGTTTGATATAAGGATTTTTTTTCTCACTGCTGGAAAGTTACAGCTGCTGTTGTAGACAAAATATAGAACACTGAGACTCCCTTTTAAAAATTTAGACACTCAATATGACTCTTTGTTTGGGATGCTGATGTTAAAAGAAAAAACCTTTTGTTTGTGTGCTACTTTGACCTACTAGCTTTCTCCGTTGTTAATAATAAAAAAGTTCTTTCAGCTTTTTGCACAACCAAAATCCTAGGCAACTTTCAGAAATGAGTGAAAGAAAGATTTTTGTTCTAAAAAAGTCTAATGGTGTGGTAGATGGGGAGGGGAGCAGTTTGGGAAATGTTTTAACTTTATAGGTATATCAAGTTCATGATAGGCAGGGCAACCCCGTTATGTTTGGCAGGGCAAAGTACACAGAATGGAAAGAGAAATGGGAAAGTCCATTGTCAGTGTAGCTTGCTTGGCTTTGATAATTCACAATCTCTTCTAAACTATCGCTGAGTGACAAGAAAGAGATTTTTTTATTTGTAAAAAAACTGGACTATTTTATAGCAGATTAAATAAAGCTGGAAACAAGATTGCCCAATGAGGATGGGAAGGAGAACTGAGGATTGAGGAGGCTAAAAAGTTTAGAGAGATTTTTAAAAACTAATTTTAGAATATGAGCACATGCTGTGAGTCATACTTTCTTGTCAGTGTTTCTTTATTTTGAATTTCAACTGCAGTATATTGAAGATATACCAAGTCAAGGCCCACACAATTTGGTGGAAGCCCCATTTTAATTTGCTACAGTTCCCTCCTTTCCCAAGTTCTGAATCTTGTGCAGGAATAAAATAAGTTACATTAATAACTTATGTTAAGTTACATTAATAAATAAGTCATTGTAATTCACAATGTTAGCAGAAGAAGAAGCACAACATTCTAGGAAGAAAATCACAAAACAAACAATATTAGTTCCTATTAAGGGGAAAGTGGTAGTGAAGTAGAATTAATAGAGTGATTGTCAGGAAAAAAATGACCAAAACTTTTGCCAACTGGAGTCATTTTCCATCACTTGACTAAAAAAAAATTAAAACTGGTGCCAGTCATACCTGTTGGTGAAGTTATTCCATAACTTCAATTTCAGATTAATTTTGGCTTGTTTTGCAAATAATGACTTCCTTCTGAAATTCCTGGACAACTTCCAATCACTTTTTAAATTAATGTCTGAAAGTTTTAAAAGGTAGAGAATGTTGAATACAATTAGTCAAATCCACCAGTGCCACAATGGTGGATGGTGACAGGGACCATTTAAAATATTATGTCTACCCATTATCTTGGCATTGACTTCATATTCAATGATTCTTCCTTCCAAGTCAGTGTAGATAGGAATGTTTAATTATTTATTTATTGCATTTATATACCGTTTTTCTCACCCCTGGGGGGACTCAAAGAAGGTTTACAGCCTAATCAATTCAATGCCTCACATATATAGACATCAAATATCAAATCAACAACATAATAGAATAAAACCATTAAAACTATAAAACTATGACAACAATCACAGACACAACATAAAACATTCAGGCCTTGCAACAACCCTGTGTGTCTTTCCATGTTTCTGTCATTCGCTGAATGCCTTCTTGAATAACCTGGTCTTGAGTTGTTTCCTAAATGCTAGGAGGGAGGTGGCCAATTTGATCTCACTGGGGAGGGAGTTCCACAGCCAAGGGGCCACCACTGAGAAGGCCCTGTCTCTCATCCCCACCAATCGCTCCTGCAAGGGCGGCAGGACCGAAAGCAGGATCTACCAGCTGATCTTAATGTTCTAACTGGCTCATAAAGGGAGATGTGTTTGGATAGGTAAGCTGGACTGGAACCGTTTAGGGCAGTGGTTCTCAAACTGGGGTCCCCAGATGCTTTTGGCCTTCAGCTCCCAGAAATCTTAACAGCTAGTAAATGGGCTGGTATTTCTGGGAATTGTAGGCCAAAAACATCTGAGGACCCCAGGTTGAGAACCACTGGTTTAGGGATTTATAGGCCAAAGCCAGCACTATGAATTGTGCTCGTAATTGAAAATCAGTTTGTAAAAATTGCTATCAGTCACCACTTCTTGGCTCCTTTCATATCATCTATGCTGTTATCATTGGCCACAATTTTAGAGATGCCTATAAGATCATTGAAATCAATATGATTTAAGAGCGTACTTCTGAGTTCATCCTAGGGCTCTGCATCTAAATGTATATTGACATTACATGCATCCTTGGGGGCAAGTAGCCTTTGCAAATCACTGTAGACAGTTACACTCCTCAAGGAGTTTGCAACTTCATTTTAAACACGCAACCTATCACTCTGGTGGTGCTAACTAACTAAACATAAGATAACATATTTCCTTGACGTTTATATAGGGGAAGGAGAACCAACTTGCTAGGCTGGTATCATTCAACAGTGGCAATTTTTCATGTCTACCTACCAACATTCACCAGAAAAACTGCTGGGAACCATCTTTCTTGTCATGAGAGCATGGGAGACATATTCTGATCAGAAAGAAAAAATAGAAACAAAATGAACAGAGAAGAGAGAGAAGGGAAACATGGCAACAAATAAAATTCCAGTCCATAAAGAACAGGATGTAAATTCAATGTATACAATGAATTACAGAACAAATACTCCCATTTGAGAGCCTGCTTGGTGGCGTCGTTGGAGCACTGGTCTATAATGCTGGTGGAGACCAGTGTTCAAATCCTTGAAAAACCATTGGGTAACCTTAAGTAAGTCACATTCTCTCATGTTCAGAGGGTGGCAAAAGCATTCCCCTCTCGCTTGAACAAATCCTGCCTAGCAAAGCCAGTGATACCTTCACCTTTGAATACAGCACACCCATTTGAGAGTCAGTGTGGTGCAGTGATTTGAGTGTTGGACTATGACACTGGAGACCAGGATTCAAATCACCCCATTGACCATGGAAACCCACTGGCTGACCAAATGACACACTCTCAACTTCAAAGGAAAGCAATGGCAAAGCCTTCTGAACAAATTTTTCCAATGAACTCCAATGATAGGTTTGCCATGTTGTAAACAACTTGAAGGCACACAACAATACTCTAATTTATTTTGGCAACCAGATTCTGCCACCAGCTTTAAAGATTTATCTTGGTATGCCCCAGTTCATCCTGTCTTTTGGATCTTTAGCCGCCCTGAGTCTCCCTTCCGGGGTGAGAAGGGCGGGATAGAAATACTGTAATGAATGAATGAATGAATGAATGATCTTTTAGATCAGGGTTTCAAAGCTAGGATTACCTGGAAAACCCAGAGTTCTGTAGTTCAACAAGAGATTGCAACTGAAAAATATTAAACATTTTTGAGCAATAGTTATAATTTGTATACAGGGCTTCCCCAAGACATGAAAATTATTTCAAGGGTTCCTCCCTGCAGGGTAAAAAGGTTGAGGCCACATCTATTAATATGAGCTATGACTACATGACCAAAATGGTGAGCTCTCTGTTCAGCTACTATGGTGAGTACACGATACATGGGCTGGAATTTCAACACTCACTGCATCTAGCCATTACTTTGCAACAGTGGACCATAGGATTTACGGTAATCTGGAATTTTTCTGAAAAATCTGAATGTCAGAGGTGTTGGGCCTACTGACCAGAAATGTGATATCACCAGGAAGCCTCTGAGAGATAGCTGCTTGGGACGCAGCAGGGGAGGCAGTCCCAAAACAACCTCTTGGTCACATGAATGGTTAAAAGCTCCAGGAATGTTCCTGGGACTTCATGAGAGCAGCCATGGAGCCATTAAAATCTGATTTTTTTTTTAGTAAGTGTAAATCTGACCCCTAACTAAAAGCTTGTGGGCAACAACTAAATAGAGGTATACCTCAGTTAATTAAGTAGAGGTTCCTAGGCATTCCTTCTTTTACAGACACTTTGGTATCAGAGGCAGAAACAACATGTTCACCAAACAGAAGATTAGTTTAACATGCTTCAGCAAACTTTTAATTAAAAACTCAACAATGCACACATATGAAACAAAAAGACTGAGTCTTTCAAAGAACCACCAGGACCAGACTTCTAGATTCTTGCTGAATTTTTGGTGGGCGGGCAGATGACACAGGTTTATCTGCTTCTTCTTTTCTCTCTATTTTGCTATTCACTCAGAGATTCTCAAAGCATCTATTGCTTTACCTCATTTATCGGATGCGGGCAAACACAACTACAGATTGGTTAGAGTAAAATCCCATTATTTCTGAGCTCAGGCTTTGTTTACTGGAGATATTGTGCTGCAACTCTGTGTTTCCACAGCCTTCCTTCACCATCTTCATTCAACCCCAAGGAAACTAAAATCATACAGCAAGCTTGGGGTGTGGTGAGGGGTGTCAAAAGATTTTATAAAAAGGAGCTGGTTTTTGTTTATTTGTTTTGTCAATGACTCTATTAACTAAGGTGCGCCTGCACTGGATTTTTTATATGCTTTTCTGGTTGCCTTCGTATTGAAGGGTATTTAAATGCATGCAATGTGTTTAAATGCATAAATAAATAATAAACATTTAACACAGAGACAGTGAACACCTTTGTTTACTCAGAAATAAAACTGAATCCAGGTCAGAGGGTTCACAAATATATTTGCATAAGGGTGTAACCAAAATCACTGACTGAATAACAATCACAGCAGACATAACTGGTCTAGTGAGTTCAAACATATTTGTGTAAACAAACTGCCCGGTGCCTTGAGTTTATTTGAACACAGGAAAAAGGAAGCACTTTTACCTTTAAAGAGATAACAGGCAGCTTATATGTCACATTGAAGAAGACATGGGGAAGAAGATGGTTTTGGTGACATTCCTCTAAGTCTAGTATCAGACTAAAATATTTTGCCACCTGAGGCCAATTGGTAAATGTCTTCCCACGTGCCTCAAACAAACCTTTGGCAACTGAGGCCATATAAACCGCTTTCATCTGGCATGAAAATAAAATTAAAATTAAAAGAATAACTAAAAATGATGCCAAACACCTCAACTCCCCATGTTTTCACCATTTTTCTGTAGGCTAAACCCTATGGCTCAGAACCAAAGAGAAATGAACAGAAGGATATTCATGGTGAAAAAGTTTCCAATGACATTCTACAGTGCCTATATTCCCATCCACTCACCCCCTCCAATCCCTCTGTGGTACGGGGGCTGCTGACTACGTGTAATATACAAGAAAGGCACAGGAGATAGAACAAAGTTGAAGCAGTGTTGCAGAGTCAGTCACTATATAAGTTTAAAATTACATTTTTACAGCTGGCCAAAGTTTGTAGGCCTCATTATTCCTATAACTCAGTGGTTCTCAACCTGTGGGTTCCCAGATGCTTTGGCCTTCAACTCCCAGAAATCCTAACAGGTGGTAAACTAGCTGGGATTTCTGGGTGTTGTAGGCCAAAACACATGGGAACCCACAGGTTGAGAACCACTGTTATAAACAAAGGTCAGCATAAACTGAATGAGGAAGGTATCCAAAATCAGGAAGCATCTCAACAATGTAACCCCAATTTTAGGAGAATCCCACCTCCTTCATCAGCTCCTTGTGGTTCCTCACACATTGTTCAAGATACTCTTCCAAATGTATTTAATTAATTTGCATCTTGCTTTATTGGGGGAACTTTTTTGAGGTCACAATAAGAAAGAAGATATAAAATGTCCTTTTCATTCAGTTCACTCTATTCTCCAATCTATGCATTTAGTGTACTAAACACTGCTAATTGTGAGCAGTTCTGTTTGAAGCTTAGGAGATCAGTCTCAGTAATTATAAATGAGCAAATACAGTCAATCCTTTTAGTAACAAACATCTTTTTATTTGAAACATCATCACTGTTTTTTCTTCTTTGAAAATATTAGCCACTACATTCATCCGACAGTGATAAAGCTCAAAGAACAAGTCATGCATCCTAGGAATTAACGGCTTGTGGCCTTATGACACATCATTGGTTGTATGTGGATACTTCCTCTGGAAATATTCTCAGCATTAGTTTTTTAGGCTTGTGAATATTGTTCTTGTTTGTATTACAGGCTTTTAAACATCAGATATGTGTGATGAGCATATCAGAAAGCCTGAAAACTATGACTGGTTTCATGAATATTGTACAAACATTTTTTAAATGTTTGAAATCTGTCCAAACAAGACAACCTATTCCTATTTCCACTGAAAATTAGTGATACATAATCCCCAAAAGAGGATTTATGTGTACAATTTGAATGCCATCGAATCTAACGCGCACCTTACCTTTGGCTATATAATTTTGCTAAAAACTGTGAGCAGTCAATGTGAGTATATATGGTAATTATCTTTTAGAGTAACTTCTCAAGCTCTTAATCCACAAGAATTTATGACTACAAATTTAATGGTTTGGAGGCGACAAAGCTGTCCCTTTGGCTTCTGAAATCCTCGACAAAGGTTGCCCATAAGTTTCTTTGAAACTTGAAATGAATGTAGTGTATTTCTGAGGGAAAGTGTATAGGATTTCACTGTTAGTCTTAGAAGTAATGACTTCTCGTGATTGTGATGGATATACTGCATAATGGAAACATGTTGACTGGAACCGCAGTTACCCCATGCATGAAGAAAGGACAGATTCCTACCTGTCTGCTCACTTTTCTCATTAGGTGTAGCCACAGGCAGCAAGGGATACCTTTTAACTTTGAACATGTATTGAATATGTTTGAATAGTTTTTATTTATTTATTTACTTCATTTATATCCCTCCTTTTTCACCCCGCAGGGGACTCAAAGTGGCTTACAAACTCTAGCAAAAATTCAATGCCGCATCATAAATCAACAATAAAACAATCCATATCACAGTTAAAACATATAAAAAATTAATTAACATATATAAAAGTAATACAACAAATTAAAAACATATCAGATTAAAACATAACAAAGTGCTATGTCTTGGCTTTCATACTTACTGATTTTCCCATGGTCATTATTTAGGCTGTTGAGGTTAATTCCATATTATCCTGTTCTCTGAAGGCCTGTGTACAGAGCCAAGTCTTTAGCCTTTTTCTGAAGATCAGAAGGGATGGGGCCAGCCTGATGTCACTGAGGAGAGTGTTTCACAACCGAGGGGCCATCACTAAGGAGGCCCTGTCTCTCGTCTCCACTGGTCACACTTGCGAGAGGGGTGGGACCAAAAGCAGGGACTCCCCAGAAGGTCTTAAAGCTCTAGTTGGCTCATAAAAGGAGATATGTTTGGACAGATGGACCAAAACTGTTTAGGGCTTTATAGGCCAAAGTCAGCACAGACTGGCAGCCAGTGGAGCTGACGTAACAGAAGGGTTGTATGCTCCCTGTACATTGCTCCAGTAAGAAATCTGACTGCCATCTGTTGGACTACTTGGACAGGCAGCCCCACATTTTAATTCACCTTTTAACTGTGAATTTTTAAATAATGTTTATATTTAATTCTGTTTTAATGTTTGTATATTTGTATATTTTAAATTGTGTGCTTATGCTTTTATGTTAAGCTGCTTTGAGTCCCCTTCAGGGAGATAAAGCGAGGTATAAGCAATAATAAGAATAGCAACAACAACAACAACAACAACAACAATAACAACAACAACAATACAGCAAAAGAGGTAAGGCAGGGGAGGAGCAGTTTTGCTCCCCTTGCTCTTTGATCTCCTTTTGCTATTAGAAATCAATTTTTCATCCTTACTTTTCATCACCCAATGAGCAGGCATTCAGTCATGAAAACTCTAGCATGCTCCTGACTCAGGAGCAAAGCACACTGAAATGATGCAGTGTTTCCCTGAGAATAAGACAGTGTCTTATATTAATTGTTGCTCTCAAAGATGCGCTAAGTCTTATTTTCAGGGCATGTCTTATTTTTCCATGAAGAAGAATTCACATCTATTGTTGAACAAAAAATGAACATTTATTATATATTGTACAGTAGTTGTCATCACAAACCAGCATAACCAGGCAAACTGTGAATCCTATCAAGAATTTCTTGTTACTTTCCACTGCTGGTGGACATGTAAAAAGGCGAGGTCATACTGGAAAGAAGTTCACCAAATAATTCAAAAGATACTGCAGATTAGAATTGATCTAGACCCGAAACACTTCCTCCTGGGGATGTTAAACATAGAAAAAGATAGAAACAAAGAGATCCTTTTTAACTATCTCACCACTGCAGCGAGAATGAACTTTGCCAAAATGTGGAAAGATAAAGAAACACCTGATGTAAACTGTTGGTTAACAAAGATCTGGGATGTGATGAATATGGATAAATTAACTTACCTGCTGCATAATAACCAAGGGAGACCGAAAAAACAGACAAATTGGGAGTTGGTAATAAACTATTTGAAAGAAACAAAGTATAAGGTAATTATCTAAAAAGGAAGAGAGTCTCATAATGGGAAAACATGTACATAGATGGAAGTACACATAATAAGGCCACCAGAAGGAAAAGGTCGAGGGGAAAATTTGTGTGACTTATGATTGTTTAAGACACTGTGCGAAGATGGAAGTCAATTTTAATCGAAACCTGTATAACTGTCTTTGTATATCTTCATGGTCTTTGTTTTTTCTCCCCTTTCTTTTTTTTTTTTTTTTTTTTTCTCTTATATATACACAGATTTCTCTTTCTTTTTTTTTCTTTTCTTTACTCTCCCTCACTACGCCCGACACCCCCCTGTACCCTCCCCCCCCCGTGCTATCCTTTTAGTTGTGTGGTTTTACTTATATGTTGAAAGCATCAATAAAAATCATTGAAACAAGAATTTCTTGTTACTACCATTATTTCCATGTACAACAATCTATGGCACATACATTTACCAATCCTGCATGCTCTGGTGTTCTGTTTGGTGGGCATGCTTCCAAACAAAAACTTGGCTAGGTCTTACTTTGGGGGAGGCCTTATATTTAGCAATTTAGCAAAATTCCACTAGGTCTTATTTTCAGGAGATGTCTTATTTTTGGGGACACAGGGTAGCTAAATAAGGTCAAGTTTGGTTAGTACTTGCAATGGGAATTGTGACCGAATTCCAAGTGTAAAAGGCTGTATTTCAGACGAAGGAACTGGTAAACCCACCTCTGAGTATTCCTTGCCTTTAAAACCCCTGTAAAATGCATGGGGTTGCCTTAAATTCTTCGGGAACTTGAAGTCACATACAATCATGTGTTTGTGCATAAGTGTGGTCAGTCAAAAAGCAGTGACTCTTTTCCCCCTCAAAGCAACAGTCTTATTCATTCTTATTCAAATTAAAATTGCCTTCAGTAGTATACTTATTGACATATAAGAATGGGTTTCTTGTTCTGGATATCATCCAAAATCTATGAGAGGTGGTCTACTTAAAGGCACCCAACAGCAACAATAATGGAGTCTTATGAGCCAGTTTCACACTGCCGAAACCAGGAAATTGCAATTAACATTGAAATGCCATTCCATGCTAAATGTTTATGGTATGTCGAGCTATGCAAAGATGGCTGTTTTTCCAAAGCAAACACAATAAAAATAATATAAGGAAACTGCTCTCCAGAATTATAGTTATTTCTTTCTGTTTGTGCTTATGTACCATCTGTCTAAATAGCACACGTAACATTTCAGTGATCATAAAACATCACCACAACACCAGCACTTCAAACTTACTTCTGTTTACTTCTTCTTTATTTCTCATTATTCCCAGTCCTTCTAGTTTCGCTCCCACTTCTATAAGAAATATTGGTTATAAACATTACTGAAAACAACAGTGAGGAACACTGCCCTTTAAGTGTGAATGATGGATTTAAATTCAGCATCTAAATAAATTGTTCATGAGACTGCATTAACTGTATTAACTTTTCCCTGCCCCCAATACATTAGTTTAACTTCCTGATTTATTCTCATACAGAATATGCAAAACTTAATACAAAGAATAACCAGAACTAAGTTATAAGGTTAGGGACATTTCTTTCTTTCTTCAACAGTGGTTGAAAAGAACATCAATTTAAAATTACCAGTTTAGCACGAATGGAGGGAAAGTAGTTTTGCATTGTTTTACATAATTTTAAACTAGGAAGTTATAGTGTTGCTGAAAGTTATGAAAATATATAGATATTTGCTACATACATATAAGTATATTAGAAACTAGATTATATTAATTGAAAGCTAACTATTCATTAGATATGAAAAAATTCATTTGAATCATCAAGTTGGTATTAGAAAAAAAAGCCTCCACACATACGTGACTATACACACACACACACACACACACACACAGATACTTAAGTGTAATTAAACTGCATTCAATTTATATGATATTCATTACATGATGTAAAAAAGGACTACATTGACTATTGACTATCCCACTAACTGTAGCACATTTGATTCCATTTTCCATTAACGGTAGCACATTCGGCCACCAAATTTCAGCAGCACTACTACAGTATGCATTGACAATGTGTAAAAAGGACTAGGGGGGCATTTTGCTCACCCCATCTTTTAAGCAAGATTATACAAGTTTATCACTTCTTCAGAAATCCGAATTCTGAAATACAGTACTGACCTACCCATGCCTGGCCCTTGTATATCCTGATCACGCCCATTGTACTACGGCAACTGGTTTCGCCGAGTATTGTTTAAGCGGCTGTTTATATTCTTATGTTTTATTGAATTTGTGTTTTTAACTATTTTTATATTTTTAATTATGTTTTTATTTTAACCTATGTTTTTGCTTTGATGGATTGCTTGCATTTATGTCTATGGGCATTTTGTCCCATATGTAAGCTGCCCAAAGTCCCATTTGGGAGATGGTGGTTGGGTATAAAAATAAAATTATTATTATTATTATTATTACTCAAAAATTGTATACATGGGTAATTGAGACTCTGACCCCTTTGTTTTCTGATGGTTCAGTGCACACAACCTTTTTTTCCCATGCACAAAAGTATTTTAAAATAATGTGCATAAAACTACCTTCAGGTAATTTTAATAATAATGATAATAATTATTTATATATTACTTACCTCTCCTCATGGCTTGAGGCACATATCTATGTATATAAGGTGTATATGAAACATAAATTATGTTCATGTTTAGATCTTGTTCCATCTCGAAGATATCATTATATTTACGCAAATATTCCAAAATATGTATTAAATTTATACCCCACCTTTCTCCCTGTGGAGACTCAAGGTGACTAACAACCACGCAATTTAATCAAAACAAAGTAAATACAATAAAAAAATAAATAGTACCATGTGGATATAAAGTTAAAATACAGTTAAGATGTAATAAATACAATCAATATGACATTTTAAACTCAAAATCCCCTCGAAATGCTACCCATAATCTATCTCCTTAGTAGCATGCCCCTCATTCTCTCCTAAATGCCTGCTGGCACAGAAAGCTCTTTACCTGATTGCAAATAAATACAAGTAAATAAAATCTAAAATCCAAAACAATTCTGGTCTAAAACCTTTTGGAAAAAGGATACACAAAGTAGAGGAATTGTTTCTAAATTTGTTTACTCAAAGCAAGAACTATTGAGCTACATGGGAAATTTGTACAGAATTGCAACCTAAACAATTTATCCTCACAGCCTACTGAAAAGAAAGTCCCAGAGAGTTCAATTTGCCTTCCTCTAAAATTGGCTGAAGACATAGGTTTGCAGCGTATATCACTTACAATTAGGTACATGATGTTGAAATAAGTGGGACCTACTTTACAAACACGGTGGTGATGCAAGACATCTTACTGTCTGCGACATACTAACCAATAGCATTCTTCATCCCTCCATCCCCTCTCAAGTTATTTTTAGAGAAGATGCAGAAAATTTAACATGCAACCACTACTTCCTCTCTCCAGTAGTAAAAAAGATGGGGGAGTGGTAAGAGAGAGCCTCCCCCTGCAGATCTTGAAGGTCCATCTAGCTTATTTCATATTTGCTGCAATCTGCTTCCCATTATATTACCTGAATTTCTTTTCCTGTTGTCAGTATTGTAACATTAGGGTCTGAAACTAATTTGGGAAGTACCAGCTAGATTCATCAAAGAGGGGAAAGCAGATGGAACCATCTTCATTCGTTCCTTACCATATTTCCCTGTCTTCTGGGATGACCAACCATCCCATGTCCTTTCCTCAGCTTTCCCTGCTTCCTTCACATTTTATTGTGCTACCCAACTCCTGAAAATGGAGTCTCCTCTCCGTTTTAACATGCAACACAGATTTTCATGGGCAGACACTGGAAGTAGCCATGTGCTGTAGGATGGTCTCCGTGGGACCTTGTTTTGTTAGCATGTTAAGAGAAGACAGACAGAAGACTATGTGGGAGGAAGTCAAAGATATATTGACTCAGTGAAATTTGCACAAATGTTGCTTTACAAACTTACACTTGATTCAGTGGGTGCCATATTAAAACAGAGCACAAGGTCTATATTATGTTTCACAAACTAAGTACTGGAAATGGAAATGATAAAAGTGGCTCACAACAATAAAATGTGATATAAAATGTAGAAGTATGCAGTCAACCATCCACATTCGCTAGGCTTAAGGACACAAGCTCCCTGTGGATGTGGAAAACTGTGAATATCAAAATTGCTATGCATTGGTTTTTATCTGAGAGAACACTTCTCTAGGTCTTCCAGTATGATTTTATGGCCAACTACCACTGGAACCCAATCAGGCAAAGCAGAACAATAGCAATAGCTGGGTGGAAAGTGCTTTAGGATTTCTCTCTTAACATAAGTCATTGACTCTCTCTGTCCTGTTGAATTCCTCCTTCAACTCCACAGCTGGGATAGATGGAGGTGCTGACAGAATCTCTTAAGTCAGAGCTGGTGGTAGGCATGAGTGTAAAAAGAGGTAGGAATGCTGGATTGTCACTCCTCAATTCAACATGTAGAGTCCAGCCAGTCAAAGCAGGAGAACAGTAGTAGTTTTATCATTGGGCTTCCACTCCTGGTAAAAGGTGACAAATCTACTTGTTAAGGGAAGGGAAGTACCTGCCTTTATGCAGACTCAGAACCAATGGTTGCCATTTCAGTTGATATATATAGTGAGAAAAAGAGTTATTTTGGGGCTTGGCTGGGTGGATGCGATCCACAGGGGCATAAAAGTGGTCACACCCTGTATAATACTCCCCTCCCATCAAAAAGGAAAAAAATAATCTCTGCTTGTTGAGAGGTCTGTCAGCCACATTAGCTACATTCATGAATGCATGCAAATTAGATCGGTTGGGCTCCTTTGTGGCAATGTGGTATCAGAACAGAGTAAATTCTCTTTACAAAGGGGATAAGGAATGGAGCAATTTGCTACAAAGTGTTGTTATGTAAATAGATACTTTAAAATCCTGCTGGTCAAACATTACATCAACAATGCAATCCTGTTTTTGTTGTTTTACTCAAAAATAAATCCCATTGAGTTCAATTAAATGTATTCCTGGGTAAGTGTTCCGTGATATGGTTACTGCAACTCAAAATTACCATACTTAAAGGTACACCACGACAGTGTGCTTAAGCTTACTGTCTAAAACTATGTTTTGTGTTAACAGGGCCAACTCTAAGCCAACTCTAAGTGAGATGGGGCGAAACTAACAAAATGAAGTTCAACAGGGACAAATGCAAGATACTTCACTTCGGCAGAAAAAATGAAATGCAAAGATACAGAATGGGGGACGATGCCTGGCTCGACAGCAGTATGTGTGAAAAAGATCTTGGAGTCCTCGTGGACAACAAGTTAAACATGAGCCAGCAGTGTGATGCGGCTGCTAAAAAAGCCAATGGGATTCTGGCCTGCATAAATAGGGGTATAGCATCTAGATCCAGGGAAGTCATGCTCCCCCTCTATTCTGCCTTGGTCAGACCACACCTGGAATACTGTGTCCAATTCTGGGCACTGCAATTGAAGGGAGATGTTGACAAGCTGGAAAGCGTCCAGAGGAGGGCAACTAAAATGATCAAGGGTCTGGAGAACAAGCCGTATGAGGAGCGGCTTAAAGAACTGGGCATGTTTAGCCTGCAGAAGAGAAGGCTGAGAGGAGACATGATACCTATGTACAAATACATGAAGGGAAGTCATAGGGAGGAGGGAGCAAACTTGTTTTCTGCTGTCCTGCAGACCAGGACGTGGAGCAATGGCTTCAAACTACAGGAAAGGAGATTCCACCTGAACATCAGGAAGAACTTTCTCACTGTGAGAGCTGTTCGGCAGTGGAACTCTCTGCCCCGGGCTGTGGTGGAGGCTCCTTCTTTGAAGGCTTTTAAGCAGAGGCTGGATGGCCATCTGTCAGGGGTGCTTTGAATGCGATTTCCTGCTTCTTGGCAGGGGGTTGGACTGGATGGCCCATGAGGTCTCTTCAAACTCTACGATTCTATGATTCTATAATTCTATGACTGCCTGCTATTGCTTTGAGAGATTGGAAAATAACATTTTTGGAAGGGAGAATCAGTACTGAAAACCGCAGTGGGCAGAATTTGGACAGTTTGGACCACACAGTTCCTCACACAACAAGACATGTAGTACAAAAAAGTAAAATTTTCAGGCAGTAGTTGTTAGCCCTAGCAGGATGCTCAAGCCCTGACAGCTATCCAAGAATGCAAGGTACATGGAAATTCATGCCATAAATGCAGGTTTTAATCAGATTATATGTATTTTATTTACAATGTGGTGGATGAAAAAAGGACACATTAGGCCTACACAAACTGTATATATAAAAGTTATTTTGTAAGAGTGCTGCTCCTCAAATCTTTTGGAAGCTGTAGTTCAAAAAATATTTTTCCAAGCTCTGTTAACAACCTTTGGTATAGTGGGTAAGAGCATGCAACAGTTTGATCTATCCAAGCAAACATTTTGTCCAAAAAAAGAAAGACTACAAGCATCCTTGGAGCAACCACAGACTCCATATTACTTTAAACAGGACATCAAAGCAACACCTCCGTTTCCTCCACTAAAGTGCTGAGACCAGTACTTCTCTTTCCAGTGCTGGAAACTTGCTACCAGATTTAATCATGCCACACCCTGTGTTTCCACAGTGAACTTCAGGAGGACTGAGTGGGATATTTGCATAAATAAGAAATAGCTGTGGGGCTGAAATAGTGTGTGACACACATCAACGCTTTATCGGTCTGACTAGGAAGAGATGTAACATATATACCCTACAATGTTCTGCTGGATCTAAATGTCCAGCCCAGAGGGCCAAAGAAGGAGATGCTGGGTCTAAGGTTGACCAGAAGTAAGGGGGGAAAATGGGAAGTTCCTGTGAAAACTGCAAATGAATTCCAGATGTCATTGCACAAAAGGGTAGTGTGGTGTTCAGTAGAAGATGTGAATCCATCCCCCATCCCTCTCTGCCTTTCTAATAACTGGGTGATACATCTCCATGCTGGCAAAATTGTACCATCTGGATTTCTTCCTGGCATGCTACTATTAAAAACATAGCTTCTGCAAAAATAAAATGAGTATAGCAATCCTGTAGAAGAAAAATCTCGAGAGAGCAGATCAAACAATAAAAATAATGTTTGTTAGTTGCAAACTTTTGTCATGTTGGTTATGGACTTGTAAGACATCTCAGGAGTCCTTTCAAAGAGCCCCAAGCAGTTATAGCAGTGGTTCTCAACCTGTGGGTCCCCAGGTGTTTTGGCCCACAACTCCCAGAAATCCCAGCCAGTTTACCGGATGTTAGGATTTCTGGGAGTTGAAGGCCAAAACATCTGGGGACTCATAGGTTGAAAACCACTGGGTTATAGGAAAAATGGGGCCGGGCTGTGGCGCAGGCTGTTGAGCAGCTGCAATAAATCACTCTGACCATGAGGTCATGAGTTCGAGGCCAGCCCGTGGCGGGGTGAGCACCCGTCAATTAAAAATAAAAAATAGCCCCTGCTCGTTGCTGACCTAGCAACCCGAAAGATAGTTGCATCTATCAAGTAGGAAATAAGGTACCACTTATTAAAAAAAAAGTGGGGAGGCAAGGTTAACTAATTTACGACCTGGAATGAGGAAGTGCCGTCAGAGTGGATGATGAAGCAGCTGCTCCCTCCTGTAGCCAGAATCGAACATCCCCTCAGGAGAAGGTTAACTTGCCTCTGTGTCTGTCTGTCTCTGTTTGATGTGTTTATGGGCATTGAATGTTTGCCCTATGTGTGTATAATGTGATCCACCCTGAGTCCCCTTCGGGGTGAGAAGGGCGGAATATAAATACTGTAAATAAATAAATACAAACTCTGGCCAGCTGTAAAAAATGTAATTTTTAACTTATATGGTGACTGACTCTGCAACACTGCTTCAACTTTGCTCTATCTCCTGTGCCTTTCTTCAACACTAGAAATAAGATGAGGAAAACTATGCCCTGTAGATGTTACCAAGGGAGATGCAATTTCCATTAAGCTTCCCAGTCACCACTGAATGAACTGGATTCCTTTCCCCATGTATTCTGTTGAGTAAAACCAGGAAAAAACAATCACTGAGGAGGAGTGATTCTGGGGCTATTAACATAAGGAGCGGAATCGCAAACTCCAATTGATTAAAGATTAAAGATAAGGGATGAAGGAGAAAGCAAGGTCACGCTGAAAAGACCTTGCCTAGTTATTCTCAAAATAGCCTGTGAAAAGACAATGCTATTCCAAACCTGTATGCAAGATGCACAAATCACTCAAACTGTATTGTGAAATAACAAAAATCTGACCATGGATGATTAATGGGGGATAAATTTTTGAAAACATAAACCTCATCTTTTTATTCCTGCATATTTATAGCAGGAGGAGAATCTTCCAAATCAGGAGACAATCTGGGAGGCTGGATAATGTTTGTATGCACTTGGGAAAATATAACGCAGCATTAAGCAAACAACCTTGTGCAAATGAGCTCTTCAAACTTTCCATCAAGGCAATGCTGAAGAAATGTTAAAGGGGGCAGGGATGGTGATAATTTTTTTTACTTCCCCTTGCAGAATGAAATTATCAAGGAACTGTTAGCTGCTGTACATGACCGAACATCTGCTGTGACATTATAGTTAAGCTATCAAGGCCAGGTCTGCTGGTTTCCTAAAGTGTAGATGCAATCCGAGTAGGAACAATATACTGCACTGGGGCAATCACCGTCTTTGCCGTGGCATGGTAATTATGGAGTGCTCGTCTTCACTGGAGGCCCAAGGGAGGCACTGAATTCATCGCAATGCCAATTTAAAATGTGGCTTTTTATTAAAGCTTTTGAGGTTTAATGGTTTAGTTTAGTCTGTATCTGCACAGGCGTATGATTTTAAACTATTTTAAAATGATGAAGTGATTTAATCTGCTTTTACAACATTTAAAATATTTTATTGTTCTAAAGCCTTTCATTTATTTTACATCCCCTTCCATTTTGTTATAGCAAGTGCCTGCTATCTAACCAAAGAATAATGCATTTGATGTCAACCTAGTTTTTGCCTGAAACTTCTTGTCTTCTCTCACAGTTAGCATGCATGTGCAAAAGAAAGAAATACAATACAGCATTATGTGAGTTTGAATCAACTTTGAAGCATTGTTAATGGCTAAGTAGGACAGTGCATTTATAATAATGTTTCAGCTTCTCTGTGTCACATATGAACATATATAGTCAATGCGTAGTGCATTCTAAGTTCTTAACTTTTTTTGGTAGCATTATCTGCATTTGGGAAAGACCATTTCTATTTCCTGCTGCTCTGCAGTGGGAGAGCAAGGATGTGGTTTTTTCCTTTAGAAGGGCATGGATGCATACCACGACCTGCATTTATTGCAATATTTAAATATTTAAATATAAACGTTGATATTACATAAATCAACAGCAGGGAATGTGTGCTAGATTTGGGGCTTCATACCCCACACAAATGGTGGGATGATGGGAGATGTAGTCCAAAAACACTAGGAAGGCAAAGCACTCCTCATTTCTGTGCTAAACATATACCATATCAATTTTGAGTTTGGAAAAAGGACAACGAGGGCCAGAAACTTAAGCAGATGCATGTGGAGATACTGAAATTAGCTGAATAATTGTTGTATCAGCTATTGAAAGTAGGAAAAGATCTTCACAAAATTAAAACTTGTTGGCTGGTTTATCCACATTCTGTGCTTCTTCTCTGATTGGAATGGACTACAAATAATTCCTTCGCGTTGCACAAATTAATTTGGCTGACGTTTCACAAAGCACTCTTATTAAACATGAAAAATTGCAGGATGATGAAAGTCAGAGAATGTTTATTCCCTTTGTGTGACTGTTGAATCAGGACTGTTGAGTAGACAAAACTGCCATTTCTTCATAAGTTGATTGCCAGGGCCTGTTTCCCTTTATTTCATCCCTGAAAGCAGAAGTGAAATCTAAAGGTGCATGTATGATGGTGGATACACACTCATATTTTTTTTCTAGTGCAATTGTTCCACACCACTATCACTTTGTACCTCTTAGGGTGTATCTGCACTGTGGAATGAATGCAGTCTGGCACCACTTTAATTGCTATGGCTCAGTGTTAGGGAACCATAGGAGGAGTTTGGTGAGGGCATCAGCACTCTTTGGTGGAGAAGGCAAAGCCCTTGCAAAACTATATCTCCCATGATTCCAATGCATGGAGCCATGACAGTTAATGTGTCAAAAATACATTATTTCTACAGTGTACTGTAGATACACCAGTAGTCTGCTTACTTCTCTGTTTTGCAGCCTTACCCTACAAATATTTATTCGACTGAAATCCTAATGACCTCAGCAAGGCATATTTTCAAATACTGTCCGTGTAATGTCAATGCTAAGAGTACACTGGAGGCTGACATCTTATGAACATCTACCTGCAAAAACTGTATGTATGTATGATATATATGCGCTAAACACGAGATTTAGAACAAAGATTAGACCTTAACCTGATCCTGTCTGATCTTGGAAAATAAGCAGGACCAGCTGTGGTTAGTTCTTGAATGGGAGACTGCCAATGAATATACCAGGTACTGAATGCAATGTTTTGGAGGAGGAAACAGGCAAAACCACCTCTGAGTACAGCCAGACCTCTGTACCAATAGATTCAGACAAACACAGATTGTTAATTTTTTATTTTAAAAAACAAGCAAACTTTAATTTTGCAATTTTATACAAGGGACACAATTTCACTATATAATGGTGCCCCTATATATATAATTGTATACAATGGGACTTGAACATACCATGGATGTTAGTACCCACGTGCTTTGTGCATGTACTGGAAGCAGTCTCAGTGAATATATTTCTTGTCCATAAGTCAACAGACAATTTGAAGGCACACTAACCAACCTGCATCATTCATGGAAATGGAATTTTACAGCATTTCAGAACAACTGGGGGAGGGGAATCAATTGAAGGAAAGGCTCAATAGATACACAGACTTGGAGGAGGGTGGGGGTGGAGTACAACTCACAAAATTTCCCAGACCACACATCTGACTCTGGGATTAGGGGAGCTGTAGTTCAAAAAGGAACCTCACCCCAGCATTTCCCAGATGTGAGGGGCACAATGGTATAACTAGACGGTAGATTTTTTTTTCATGTCAGGAGCAACTTGAAAAACTGCAAGTTACTTTTGGTGTGAGAAAATTGGTTGTCTGCAAGGACATTGCCCAGGGGATACCCGGATGTTTTGATGTTTTACCATCCTTGTGGGAGGCTTTTCTCATATACCCGCATAAGAAGCTGAAGCTGACAGAGGAAGCTCATCCATGCTCTCTCCAACCAGTAACCTTCAGGCCAGCAACCCAACCTTGAGGTCAGCAGTCCTGCTGACACAAGGGTTTAACCCACTGCACCACCAGGGGGCTCCTGCTGTAGAATTAATGCAGTTTGATGACACTTTAAGTGCCATGGAATCATGGGAGTTGTGCTTTTTTGAGGGACTGGGCACTCTTGGGTGGAAAAGGATAAAGGCCTTGTCAAACTACAACTACCAGGATCCCATAGCCATGGCAATCGAAGCGGTATCAAAATGTATTAATTCTACAGTGCAGATCAGGCCTAGGCAAACTTGGCCCCCAGGTGTTTTGGACTGCAATTCCCACAATTCCTAACAGCCTAGCAGCTAAAACGCCTGGATGGTTCAAGTTTGCCCATGCCTGAAGCACTCAATGTTACCTTGTGTCCTTTCTTGCCACTCCTTCCTTCTTTAGTGGTTGGGAAATATTCCTGCAAGATGGGTCCTGTAACTCCAGTCATCAAAATGCTGCTACACTTCTGGGCTACAATTCTCATAATCTGTTCCTAGCCTTATCAATCCAGAGGCGATGCTTTCTGCAAGCAGATGACGTTCAACTCTATTACTCCTTTCCACCTGCTGCTAAGGAGGCTATTCAGGTCCTGAACCGGTGTCTGGCTGTTATGATTGTCTGGATGAGGGCAAACAAATTGAAGCTGAATGCAGACAAGACAGAGGTACTCCTGGTTAGTGGCAAGGTTGAATTGGATATAGAATTACAGCCTGTGCTGGATGGGGTTACGCTCCCTCTGAAGGCATGGGTTCACAACTTGGGAGTTCTCCTGGACTCATCGCTGAACCTGGAACCCCAGGTCTCAGCAGTAGCCGGGGGGCTTTAGCACGATTAAAACTTATGGGCCAGTTGTGCCTGTATCTTGGGAAGTCAGACTTGGCCATGGTTACATGTCGTATAGACTTCTGCAATGTGCTCTACATGGGGTTGCCTTTGAAGACTGTTCAGAAGCTTTAACTAGTCCAACATGTGGCAGCCAGGGAGCACACTACCCCCCTGTTGCGCCAGCTCCACTGGCTGCCAGTTTGCTACTAAGCACAATTCTGGCTTTGGCTTATATAGCCCTGAACAGCTCCAGCCCAACTTACCTGTTTGAACGCTTCTCCCTCTATGATCCATCACAGAGATTAAGATGTTATGGGGAGACCCTGCTCTCAGTCCCACCTCCTTTGCAGGCACAGTTGGTGGGGATGAGAGACAGGGCCTTCTCAGCGGTGGCCCCTTGGCTACGGAATTCCCTCCCTAGTGGGATTATTTATTTATTTATTTATTTATTTATTTATTTACAGTATTTATATTCCGCCCTTCTCACCCCGAAGGGGACTCAGGGCGGATCACATTATACACACATAGGGCAAACATTCAATGCCCATAAAAACATCAAACAGAGACAGACAGACGCAGAGGCAATTTAACCTTCTCCTGAGGGGATGATTGAGTCTGACCACAGGGGGGAGCAGCTGCTTCATCATCCACTCTGACGGCACTTCCTCATTCCAAGTCGTAAATTAGTTAAACTTGCCTCCCCACTTTTATAAGTGGTACCCTATTTCCTATTTGATAGATGCAACTATCTTTTGGGTTGCTAGGTCAGCAATGAGCAGGGGCTATTTTTTATTTTTAATTGATTAGATCAGCCCTTTCCCTCCTGTCATTCCAAAAACAAATGAAAACTTGGCTATGGGAGCATTTGGTCCAGCATAATTACCTGTGCAATATACAGTAGAGTCTTGCTTATCCAACATAAATGGGCTGGCAGAACGTTGGATAAGTGAAAATCTTGGATAATAAGGAGAGATTAAGGAAAAGCCTATTAAACATCAAATTAGGTTATGATTTTACAAATTAAGCATCAAAACATCATATTTTAAAACAAATAGAAAAAACTGCTGAATACACACAGTAATGTTATGTAGTAATTACTGTATTTATGAATTTAGCACCAAAGCCCGGGCTATGGCACAGGCTGATAAAGCAGTCAGCTGCAACAGATCACTCTGACCGGGAGGTCATGAGTTCGAGGCCAGCTCAGAGCTGCATTTGTCTCTGTCTTTGTTCTATGTTGAGGCATTGAATGTTTGCCTTGTATGTGTGATGTGATCCGTCCTGAGTCCCCTTTGGGGTGAGAAGGGTGGAATATAAATGCTGTAAATAAATAAATATTGCAATGTATTGAAAACATTAACTACAAAAACATTGACTACTAAAAATGGACTACAAATAAAGATAGAAGTTAAATCTGTAAAAAGTTCAGTCCTGTAAAGATTTTTTAAAAATCTGCCTAGAGAAACAGCTGTGGATCCAGGTGGGAGGCAGACTGAGATGGATAATACAGAACGTTGTATGAGCAAAAGTTGGATAAGTGAGACCCTACTGTAGTTGGAATTGGCTTTGAATTGATGAATATAATTATCTGATTATCTGGCTTTGGATCTATTCACAATAGTTGTGTAATGTTTACATATGTTGTTTAATGTTGTTTAAAATTGTTACTTTATTGCTTTTAATTGTTGTTGTTGTTCGGGCATGAAATAATGCCGCCCATGTAAGCCGCCCTGAGTCCCCTTTGGGGTAAGATGGGCAGGATATAAATGTATTAAATAAAATAAACGAATGAATGAATGCATTTTGAGACCACTTTCATTGTCATGGGCTCAAGGCTATGGGATCCTGGGAGTTGCAGTTTGGTGAGGCTCCAAGCCAGTGTTTCTCAACCTGGGGGTCGGGACCCCTGGGGGGGTTGCGAGGAGGTGTCAGAGGGGTCACCAAAGACCATCAGAAAACACATATTTCTGATAGCCTTAGGAACCCCTTTGGTAGAGAAGGCTGAAGAACTCTCCACCAGTCCTTCTCTTCCTTTGTGAGGTGAATCCTCACAAATTTGTGCCAAATCCATCGTTGTTTGGGTTCACAGTGCTCTCCAGATGTCGGTGAACTACATCTCCCCAAAATCACTGTCAATTCCTCGCAAATTGGGGTGCCGATTCAGAAAATTGCATTGGATAGATCACATCAGCTCTAGTTTCTGATACAGAACATATGCCATCCAGTAGTCGGCATCTGCTTGCCCACAAAAAACCGTATTTAATAATCTAGAGCTGATGTGGTCTATCCACATCAGCTCTGTGGAAAGGATCAGAAATAAAATTAATAAAAGAAAATAAAGAGGAAGGTGGTTTGCGGACTGGGCCGGATTTTCGTTCTCATGGCCCACAGGTTGAGAACCACGGGGGACCCTATATCCCAGAATATCACGGCAGAAAATCCCACATTATCTGAGTGTGGACTCCGATAACCCAGTTCAAAGCAGATATTGTGGGATTTTCCACCTTGATATTCTGAGATATAGGGCTGTGTGGAAGAGCCCCGAGTTAAAAGAAAAGAGGGAGGTGTTAGTTCTGATGCTAAAAAAAACCAAAACCCCAAAAAGGCCCAATGCTCTTCCTTGCCTCGCAACAGGAGGCGAAACAGTGTCGCAATAACTGCAACCAACCGGAAGAGCGGGAGACAGACAGACCCCCTTCTTCTCTTTTTTCCCCTGAGGCATTTCGAGAAGTGGAAGGAAGGCGTGTGAGAGAGAGAGAAAGGGAAGGCAAAAGAGGAGGAGAAAAGGGAGAAAAAAAACCCCGCGGGTGAGGGGTGGGAGGGGAATGCCAGCCTGAACAACTTCCTACGAGGCTCCCCAGCGGCACGACAAGGAAGAAAGAAAGAAAGAAAGAAAGAAGAGGGAGAAAAACAAATAAATAAAACCCGGGCGACCTTTTCAACTCCTGCCAACGTCGGCCGGTCCCTGCCCCTTGGCAGCGTGGAGGAAGCGATGAATGGGCCCCAAAGGGAGGCGGCGGCGGGGAAAGAGAAAGGCTCCTGGCCGGCGTCGTCGTCAGCCCTCGCTGCTCCTCTTGCCGCCGCCCCGCATCCCACCCTCTCCCCTCGCTAGAAGGAAGGGGAAACCGCGGCGAAGTCTAGCGGGTTGCAGTCCTGCCCGAGGCTCTCCCTTTTCTCCATTCCCCCCTCCTCTTTTTTTGTTTTGGCGGGCGGGCTGCAATGCCGCTGCTATGACCCCGGAGTGAAGCCGAATTACAGACGTTGTCGCCAGACGCTGCCTTCCCTCCTCTTCCCTGACTGCAAAGACCATGAGGAGGTCGGCGCAAGGACTGCTCCTGCTTCCCTTTCTCCTCTTGCTGTGCCACGGCGAGGTAAGGCAGAAAAGGGGGCCACTCTCCCCCACAGAGACTGCGTTGGGTGGCCTTTCCTCCACTGTTGACCTACCTGTGCCTCCTTCCTTCCTACCTCCCCTCCCCTCCTCTTTTTCCTTGGCTGTCACACTGTGGAATTGATGCAGTATGACACCGCTTTCACTGCCCTGGCTCAATGCTATGGGATCCTAGGAGTTGTAGTTTGGTGAAGGCACTTCTCTTTGGCAGAGAAGGCTAAAGACCTATTAAAACTACAGCTCCCAGGATTATACTCTACAGCTCCCAGTAGAGTCTCGCTTATCCAACGTAAACGGGCTGGCTGAACGTTGGCTAAGCAAAAATGTTGGATAATAAGGAGAGATTAAGGAAAACACTATTAAACATCTAATTAGGTAATCATTATACAAATTAAGCACCAAAACATCATGTTATACAACAAATTTGACAGAAAAAGTAGTTCAATACACAGTAATGCTATGTAGTAATTACTGTATTTACAAATTTAGCACCAGAATATCACGATGTATTGAAAACATTGACTACAAAAATGTGTTGGATAATCCAGAATGTTGGATAAGCGAGTGTTGGATAAATGAGACTCTACTGTATATAGCAGTCATGGGCAAGCTTTGGCCCTTCAGGTGTTTTGGATTCCAACTCCCACAATTCCTAACAGCCTCAGGCCCCTTCCCTTTCCCCCTCAGCCACTTAAAAGGGTCCTGAGGCTATTAGGAATTGTGGGAGTTGGAGTCCAAAGCACCAGTTGGAGGGCCAAGGTATGCCCATGCCTGCTATATAGCAATTAGGTGCATCTATGCTGGCGCAGGAGCCCCCAGTCCCACAGCGGATTAAACCACTGAGCTGCTGAACTTGCTGACCAAAAGGTGAGCGGTTCAAATCCAGGAAATGGAATGAGCTCCTGCTGTTAGCCCCAGCCTCTGCCAACCTAGCAGTTCGAAAACATTCAAATGTGAGTAGATCAATAGGTACCGCTCCGGCGGGAAGGTAACAGCGTTCCATGCCATCATGCTGGCCACAAGACCTTGGGCGTCTACGGACAACTCCGGCTCTTTGGCTTAGAAATGGAGATGAGCACCAACCCCCAGAGTCGGACATGACTAGACTTAATGTCAGGGGAAAACCTTTACCTTTACTTACACTGCTGGAATTAATAGAGTTGATATCATGGCTCACTTGGAATTTCTTTTCTCATATATCAGTGGTTCTCAACCTGTGGGTTCCCAGGTGTTTTGGTCTACAACTCCCAGAAATCCCAGCCAGTTTACCAGCTGTTAGGATTTCTGGGAGTTGAAGGTCAAAACGTCTGGGGACCCACAGGTTGAGAACCACTGCCATATAGTGTATGGCCAAACTACATCTCCCAGGATTCCATTGCATTGAGCCACAGCTAAAGTTAAAGTCATACCAAACTTCTTTGAATATGTACCCGTGGACTGTTTTCTTTTTTTTTTTTAAAGGCTGCAAAAGCAACAACTAAATGGATTTCTCTGTTGTATTTTGTATTGGACCTATTTCATTGAGCCCTCCTTACAAGCTGATCCTAGGCAGAGCTTTGATGCATCTGGACACTTGTTGGACCCCCTCCCCCCCCCCCCCAGGTAGATCAGGAATAAATTGAACTGAATGAGAGACCATCCACACTGCAGAATTAAAGTAGTTTGACCTCGGTGGGTTGATGTGAATTTTCCGGGCTGTATGGCCATGTTCCAGAAGCATTCTCTCCTGATGTTTTGCCGACATCTGTGGCAGGCATCCTCAGAGGTTGTGAGGTATATTGGAAACTAAGCAAGGGATGTTAATATATCTGTGGAAGGTACAGGGTGGGAGAAAGAACTCTTGTCCATTGGAGGTAAGTGTGAATGCTGCAATTAATCACCTTGATTAGCATTGAAAAGCATTGCAGATTCAAGTCCTGTGTGATTCCTGCCTGGGGGAATCCTTTGTTGGGAAGTATTAGCTGGCCCTAATTGTTTCATGTCTGGAATTTGACCTCACTTTCACTGCCATGGCCCTATTTTATGGAGTCCTGGAAGTTTTCTGACAAAGAAGGATGAATATCTTATAGAACTACAAATTTCAGATTTCCGTAGCATTGAGGCCTGGCAGTGACTGTGGTATCAATCTGTTATAATTCTTCAGTTTGGATACAGCCAGAATAAGGGAGGAAGAACCAGGACTATCTAGGTTCTAGCTGCCCAGCTTGCTTTCTTATATTTGGACTTCAGAATCTGACACGATTGTTCAGCTTTAGGCTGCAGTGTTACTGGGGAGTATGTCATTCTTATTGAATTTAGAAGAAACATCAAACATTTTGTTGGTTGCTAATAGTTATTTGTAGAAGTGAACCCCAGACAGGTCTGTGTATACTAAGCTGCTAGAAGAGCTACCTATTTTCACTTCACTTCAGCTCTGTGCTCCCCACTTTTCCTGCATGTTGAAGCACTTACTCAAAATCTCTTGTCTTGCACTAGGTTCCCTTTAATTTTCTTGCTATACAGTGCTTACAAATTAGCATGGCTAAATGAAGATAAAAAGAAAAGATTCCTCCTTTTCCCTCTTCAGTATATATGTTTCAGTTTAAAAGTACAAGAAAAACAAAAGCCTCAATTCCAGTGTTGCTCACAATTGGCAAAGACCTCATAAATCAACGGTACCCTTAATTAATCAACACTTAATTAATCAACAATAAATTCCATTATTAAAAGGAGGAAGGGAGTGGGAGGAAAATGTGGCAACACCTTTAAGCTTTTTAGTATAGCATGACCTTTTGTTGAATATAAACCCACTTCTTTGGTTACAGAAGAGTGATATTAGCCATGGGTTATAAACATACATTCCATTGATTTGGTGGCTCAATTCAAGTGACTGGATTTAGAATCAAAATGCTTATTTGTGATTACAAACTGAGTAGATGATAAGGTTGTTGTGAGCTTTTCGGGCTGTATGGCTATGTTCCAGTAGACAATTTATTCATAAGTATAATGGTGTGATCGTGGACTATAATGGTGTAATAGGGAAGGATAAGAGAGAAAAGGAGTACCAAGACATCTTTAAGACTAACTGGTATAAATGAAATATTGTGTGATATTGATGTTATAGAATGGTAGTTTTAATGTGTTTGTAACTATGTAAAAAGAAATTCCTGTTTGATTAGGATCCATTAATCAGTCTGGAAAAAGTTTTTTGTTTGTTTTTTTTGTGTCAGGAGCAACTTAAGAAACTGCAAGTCGCTTCTGGTGTGAGAGAATTGGCCATCTACAAGGACATTGCCCAGGGGATGCCCGGATGTTTTACCATCCTGTGGGAGGCTGCTCTTATGTCCCTGGAATAGGATTGACTGATCCATGCTGTAATCTTGAATCTATGGTTCTTTCAATGTTTTTAAAAGTGCTTGTCTTAGAATAATGTTGTCAAAAGCAGCGGAAAACCAGATTGGTCCGTCTTCAGCAATATGTCTATCCGCCCCTATTACATCCGCACTTTGTCAACTTTAGAACACTTGTGTCACTATAGCAATCATGACATGTAGTTCTCTTTGCCTTACTGCGGATATGAGAGAGTCCAAAATAAGGATAAATAAAGTTGTTTGAAGTGCTGCAATGTGAGATTTGTTATGTTTAATGATAGGTATTGCTCTGTGCCTTCAAGTTGTTTCTGACTTACGAAGATCCTGTAGCAAACCCATTGTGAGGATTTATTGGCAAAATTAGTTCAGAGAGGGCTTGCTTTTGCCTTCCTCTGAGGCTGAGAGAGTGATGTGCCCATGCTGATTCATTCTTTAAAATACTTACGTTCAATAAGTGGCTCTATTTTCTGTGACATGGAAGATTGGGTATGTAGATAAGGAACATTGGCACCAGGCCTCAGAAGGACAATTTGGTCTATTGTCATTGCTGCTGCATTGTTCATTATTCTTTCAAAACTTCTCACTAGAAAATATTTTTTTCTCCTGGTAGTGAAAAGAGAATCATTGTATTACCCACTGTTGCATATGCCATTTGCAGCAGAAGAGATTATTGGGTCAGATTTTATTTTAATTTGGATAAAAAGGTAGAATCCTATGACCTAAGTTGCACCCTGGCCTGAACATTGCTATTTCTGGAACACTAATTTCAGGAAAGAGCAAACTATTTAAAATGATATATGTGATGGTTCTTGTTAACATAATAGCAAATAGATATCTAAGGTTGGAAAAATATAAAATACAGAACAATTTTTGTGGTTGTGAATGACCACAGAAATTATAGAAGACCACCATGGCTTGGGACTATAAGTCTTTCAGATCTACTGGAAGGATTATACCTACGGAGGTCTCTCAAGAACTGTTTTGACTTGATGTTCTCCTATGACGTTTATCCCAAATTAGGCAATGATGCAATAAAAAGTAGATTAGAATAATGAATTGCGAATTCTGTGTCAGGAGTAAGGCACCAGATCCTGTGTGACCTTGGAAACTAAGCAGGGTCAGCTCTTATTTTTACTTAGATAAGACATTTCCTATGAATGCCAGGTACTGTAGGCAATTATTTCAGTTGAAGGAATTGGCAAAACCACCTTTAAGTATTCTTTGCCTAAGAAAATCCTATGAAATTCATTGGGGTCACCACATGTTGATGGATGACTTAAGCATATACACACATAGAGAGGCTATTGTCGCCTCCTCTAATTTCACCTTCTAAGATCAAGGGTACATGCATTTGTCCTATACAATACATGTGCACACACACAGAATGTAGTGGGCATTCTCCACATGTCTTTGACCATTTCCTCAGCAATTAAATATGTGGTTTTGTGCTTTCTCAGAAGCAGATGAAGGATGTTTAGCCCCTGGGGCAATGTGTCATTCTGAACTTTGTTTCATACTGTGTTTACAAGTAAGTGGAACTTATAGTGCATAAACCTTAATGTCATTGGAGAATTTGCAGTGAATTTCGAGTTGAATGCTGTGGTTCCTGCTACAACATTGAAACAAAAAACTAAACTACCAGCTCTCGGTAAGTAATCTTCAGCTCTTCTGTGAGTTCCATTTGCTGTCATTACCAGTAGCCCCACAATACCTTTTAAGAGCAATAGCTATTGATCTAGCCTAGCTTATTGTTGTGTGCTTTCAAGTTGTTTCTAACATATGGCAACCCTTAGGTGAACCTGTGTTAGGGTTTACTTGACAACATTTGTTCAGAGAAGGTTTGCATTTGCTTCTCTCTGAGACTGTGACTTGTCCAGTTGGTTTCTATGACTGAGCAGGGATTCAAGAGTAACTTGAATTACAGAGTTATAGACCAAGTGCTCAAACCACTACATAATGCTGGTCTACCTTTTAAAAAATATGCTAAAAGGTGACTAATGTTCATCAAGAAGTGAACTGCGTAAGGAGCAGTCCTAGAGTTCAACTTTTGACAATGTAAAGAGCACCATTTTGGCAGTGTGTGCCATCATCATCAGTATTTATTACTTGCGTCTCTGAATTAATTGAGGTGGTGAACAACATGAAATAACATATACCCTCATTTAAAAAGCACATAAAACCAATACATTTAACATACACATAGTAATAAATACTTTGAAATGTATTATTTAAAAATAATTCTGATAGGTCTACCAGAAGACACTGCTTGACTCCATTGCTTCACTTTTGGTTATAACTGGTTTGGTAATTTTTTTATTTTGTGTCAAAAGCATTCCATAAATAAATTAGTTTAAAAACTGATAAAATAAAGGGATCACAAGCAGCTAAATAGTTTTAGACCAAAAACGAGAAACAGCGACTACATTGTCTGTAGCTTTAAACAGTTCTTCCTCTGTGCATGAGGCACTTTGGTAAAATTGAGAGGAGTTGTTGTTTGTGTCATCCTGTACAGATTTACTGGGGAATACATTTTTGTAGAGCAGAAATGACAGTTCATCAGATTACTATCAGATTACTAATGTGGCCCCAAGTCTATGGCAGCCTAAAGTCCTAAGGCTTTGTTGTGCTGGACTAAGACCTGGGACATTTACATTCAAATTTCTTCTCAGCCTTGGTGCTTTATTGGTGATTTTGAGATAGACACTCTTTCGAGCTTCAGTTAAAATGTTATACACTTCTTCTTTTTAATGAATTTGCATTCCTTTCCAAGAAGCTGTTTACACTTTATTATGACCAAGGATTGAGGAAGACTGTCACAGTTCCCATGCAATGTGCTTAAGCAGTGTTGCTACTGGTTAATTAATAACAAATGCTCTTATTCTAGTCAGCTTTTAAATCCCGTTTACTTCCCTAATCCTACCACAAGCCTATCACAGTACTTTTATCTACTTTTCACAGAATAATGGAGACACAGAGGAGAGGGAAGGAGTGGCAACCAACAGGCATGTGGTGGAGGTTTAAAGGAGAATACCCTCTGGCATGTGAAATATTTCAGTCACAACATTATAAGATAATTTTCAAAAAAGCCACATTTTCTCCTTGAACTGGATCATACAAAGCAAAACTGGAAAACTCTTCAGAGGCTCAGCCAGTCAGAACATCACCTCAGTCGACTTTGCTTTTTCCTCCCCCTTCTCTGACTAAGAAAGTGCAGGTCAAGTAAATGGAGCTGATACGTGAAGAGTAGCTCTTCCAAGTTTTGGTAGATAACTGTTTTTACATGGAACTGTCAGAGGTCTCTAATGAGGCCTGAGAGTCCTTTGGAGCAGCATGCAGCCTGAAGGGAGATAAAGCGGGGTATAAATAAATATAACAACAATAACAATAATACGATTTACACCCCTGACCTACTGCTTGCTGTCACAATCAGAAAGATGAGTGAAGGGCAAAGCCAGCATGAGAACAACTTTGCACAGAGAAAGGCAAAATGAGTCAGATGTTACATGGAGTTCCGGATTTACCATTGTGTTTAGGTGTGCTTAAGCACAGGACCCTGTTGGCCAGAGGGCCCATATTCCTGCCAAAACATTTTAATGATGGATTTTGCTTATGTGGTGCAATTCTAAATTTGAAGGCATCTGTTTCAGCGTGATTCCAGACATATAATGATAGAGCTGATAGTCTATGGAAGTGTCCCACAAAGCTGGCAGTGTAGAACTACCCGGGCTATCTCCTTCAGGGCCCAAAGAAGGGGCGTAACCAGTACAGGGCCTCATTTGTCCTAAATCTGGTACTGGCTACTTGGGAGAGGGTGCTCCCCCAGCCCCAGTATCCCTGGCTCAGTCCTGGGGAGAGTCTGACCATAGGAACCAAGCCTATCCATTATTTTTGTTACATAATTCTATGAATGTATAACCTCTGCATTCATCCAAGAATTAAAATAGTGATTAAAAGGGAGCAACACAGCTATTCGGTAAGGTGAAAATGCCATGGTTGGGGAAAGAAGAAGGATTTAACCTGATACTGAAATAAATAGAATGGACTCTCCATTAACCAGCACCCATGGGGATTGGAAGATGCTAAATAAATGTAGTTTCTGGTTGTTTGAGAGTTACTATTAAAAATAGGCCTAGTTATACCCCATACTATACCATACCACAAATTCTGTATTGACTTGATATCAATGTTGAAATAAAAATATTAAAAGCAAATTAAGACCTAACGATAAACTTAAGGTTTACTATATTATAAAAACAGTTATGTGCATGCAGTATTATTTCTTCAGTATTTGTCGGTTCCTGGGGAGTTCCAGTTGCTTGACTTCCAGTTAACTGAGTCTACTGTACTGTGTCAGAATGAGGTGCAAAAGGGCATGCCAGAGTCAGGTGATCAGTGAAGGAAAGGTCCTGTCTTTTGCAACCGGCTTTTGAAGATGAGTGGCCTTCTGGCGATTTAGGTCATCATCCACCCTCTACCAGAGCCCACTAGTTTGTAGACTTTGAAGGGGGGGGGGGGGTTGGCAAGCCCTCCACTGCTTCTATGCTTTCCCAAAGCTGTGGGGAAGCAGTGAAGGGCTTGCCAATAACCCTACTTACTGACAGGCTTTGGAAGAGAAGCAAACCTATGAATAATAATTACATCTGTAAATGCCTAACTATGAATGTTAAAGGCCAACTGTATACCATTGATTTTTATTTTTAATTTACATATCAATTTCATATGTTATGGCTGTACTTCATGATGTGGGTACTTTAAGACATTTCTGTTTTAAAAGGGGTTGGCAGGAGTGAGGAAATTCCTACATATGAACATCACATTTATGGACCTGACCAGCTCAGTGTAGGACAGGAATATTTTAAATTCCTGGATGACAGCTTGTTTTTCTTAGTATCCAGACAACCATTATAATAATTATGTTTACTGCAGGGTTCCCTTAATTAATGAAGTTTTCAAACAAAGCTTTTATTACCCAGTGACCTTGCCACCTCATGGAGTTTCTAGATGTCATATAGTTTTCGCTGTATCTTTTCATGTTTTCTTATCACTGCTTCCATTTTCTACTTTCCACGAAATCTCTGCTAATAAGGAAAAGATGGAATATCTGGACAGTACTTTTTGATTTATAGTACTAGGAGCTGTCCATTTTGGAAATATCCTTACATCCTATATGGGCTTGATGATTTGAGAGGTAATACAGTTTTAAAGATTTTAATCTACTAACTAAGCAGTTCAAATAATACATGTCACACACAGGAGAGCTTACATCTGCAGAGTGGTGGTAATGATAAGAATGACAATGATCTCTATCCTGTAGAATTATTGGATGGATGATTGGGAAAAAGCATGTGAAGCACTTCAGAGTAAACTGCGTCTCTATTAAAGTGGTAATCTGTTGGTACCATTTCTGGGACCCACTGAAAAAGTCTATCTATTGTATGTTTGCTATGGTCTACTTTACTTGATATTACCTTATTTTCATTTTAATATTGTCTTTGTTGAAATATTAGGGCTTGAATCCTTTTTAGTGCCAGCTGGAATAGATCTGCTGACTTGCTGGAATTTGCTCAATTGTCGTTTTACCAAATTACCATTGATTCAGTGGGTTTACTCTGGTTGGGAATACAATAGGATTTAGGCCCAGTAGTGTGAAAGTGTGTGTCTGTAATGAATTAGTACACAAGCTGTATATTATAATTGACAAGCTAAGTAATGAAAATGAAAAAGCTACAAATGGAAAAGCATAAATGGCTCACAACAATAAAATACATTGTAGAAGTAGATAGTCAATTCGCCATATTCACTGTGATTGCAATTAGGGGCACAAGACCCCCGTGAAACTGAAAAATGGAATAAAGACATTGCTAAAAAAAATTAACTGAGCAAATACCTCTCTAGAAATGTCCAGGTGTTCCAGCGTGACTCTGTGGAAGCTGACTACAAAATCACACTGGAGGACCTAGAGCAGTGATTCTCAACCTGTGGGTCCCCAGGTGTTTTGGCCTACAACTCTCAGAAATCCCAGGCAGTTTACCAGCTGTTAGGATTTCTGGTAGTTGAAGGCCAAAACATCTGGGGACCCACAGGCTGAGAACCACTGCTATAGGGTCACTGTAAGTTCCAGTTGACTTGTAGGCACATAACAGTGAAAACAGACCAAGTCTATATTGTCTTATGTTGTGAAAATGATCTTGCTGAGTATGTGGACTGTAATGAAGAAATGCTTCTTTGAAAACAGTAGTTACCTGGAACTGCATTACTTTAAATGACAGAATATTTACGAATAATGTTCTATAATGCTGTAGTGTTTTGTGCATGCGTGTGCAAGGATACACAAAATTAGATACTGTATAAAATGAGACACATACAATAATTCCCTAAAGGAGTTTTAAAACTTCTATGTAGTGCAAGAGGGGTATTTATTTATTTCGTGTCAAAACACTGCATAATAAATAAGTTTAAAAGTGATGAAATAAAGGAATCACAATTAGCTAAATAGTTTTAGATCAAAAGCGGGCAACAGCGACCGCATTATCCATAGCTTTAAACAAGAGGGGTAGAAAATGTATATGATAGCAGCTTTTTCTGTAATATTTGATGCCATCACTAAGACTCACAGACCTGTGTATGTTTCAACATGTCCCTCAGTGCTACCTAATACGTGGAGCTTACTGTGTAACATTGTCATGCCATATATATTCCTGTTTGTTAAAGAAACAAGGTGTGTTGGGAGTATAATATGATGTGCTAGATACATGGTGAGGAAGACTATTTACCACAAATACCAGGTTTACGGCTGGAGAATGTAGACATTGGCTAGTTTCAAGACCTAGCAGTGAAATGATTCCTTCTTTCAGAAACAGTGTTTCATACATATGCAAAGCTTTTTAGAGTTATTGCCTTTCCAGACAAGAAAAAGATCTGCATATTCTTTCTGCAGATTGTCAAGTCTGGCTAATTGATGCCTCTTCAGTTAGAAGTCAGAGAACATTTATAATTGCCTTCCCCCAAACAGATAAGCAAATGGGTAGCCGAATGCAGGCATATAATAATGGGCTTTGTATTTAGAACAAATATTAGCTCTTCAGTCCACGGATTACAGCAAGCATTTCACCCCCAAGCTACTCAGGTAGTTTCCATTCACAGGAGGAAACAAATCTGTACGCACACACATGCACATTCCTATCATATCTTTAGTCTTTGCAAGTTGATTTTTATTTCTTTCCTTCTACAGGTGGTTCTTGCTAAAAACTTCCAATCTTGGCTTTCATATATATAAAATATGGAAGATTCTTCCATGTTGACCTGTACATATGTTGTGGTCATAATAAAATGTCCTGGTTTATAATTCAACAACCATAGAGACTAGTTGTGGAGCATACAAATCATGACCTTTTTGATAGCACTACTCTTTTCTTGTTGCCTTTTAGATAGGCAGTAAAAAAAAACTGCCTATCTAAGGCACCAGGTCCTACCTGATCTTGGAAGCTAAGCAAGGTCAGCCCTGGTTAGTACTTGTGTGGGAGATAGCTAAGAAATACCAGGGGCTGTAGGCTATGTTTCAGAGGGAAAAAAAGGGAAAACAACCAAGTATTCTTTGCCTAAGCCCTATGGAGTCAGAATGTTGTCTTTCAGGAACTGACAACTCTGCTTTTGTCCAGTGTTGGTATGTGAGCTTTGGCCCAAACACGTAATCTCATGTGGTGCTACGCTGCAGCTTACTCCAAGCCCTAAGGTAGAATGGGATAATCAACATAGTTGCTTCATTGTCTGTTACCTGATACATTTTTCCTACTGCCAAGGACTTTTATATGTAGTATAAAACTTGGTATCTTTACCGATTGGCGAGAGCTTTCCATATTTTCTGTCTTTATTATTAGTAATTTGTGTCTCCTGGTACTGAGTAGGGAAAAAATGGAATGGCCAGATGTCGCTTTAGGAATAACTTATCTTCTCAGATTTTTCTTCAAAATTCATGTCCTGCAATTTGAGGTTCTGTGCATATATGCTGAAATAATCAAACTTTTGTTATAAGTTTGTGAATCTTTTTTTAAGTTGATATATCTAATGTTATCATATAATTTTACTGAAAAAAATGGAAATGTTTGTGAAGACTTTTGAGTCATGATTTGTTATGTATTTGTAAAGAGGTAATAGATGCTATATGTGCCTACTCTTTGATTTAAATATGTACAGTGAATTGTTAGGAGGGATATTTTTAGTTAGCCAGATACAATTACTTCATTGAGGTTATTACATCCTTACGTACAGTGGCTTATCTGCTAAGAAAAAGAAATGTGACATGCATTTTAAAAATATGACATGCCTCTTTTGAAACCAGTGCAGTTACCATTATGTGGATGAATTAAATGTTTAACACTGTGAGAAAAGAATAAAACATCTATTTCCATAAACAGAGAATCAGGAAGTAATATTAAAAAGCTTCAGCAATGCATGAAGGAATACGTGGAACTAATGTTCTTATAGCAACAAGATGAGTCCGCAACCAGAGATGGACTTCAGTAATCATGGAACAATATCAATATCAGCCATAGATGTTTGACTTCTGAAGTTCTGTTCATTTATGAACAGGCGATTTCCCTATAATTTTCATATACTATATGGGTTATTTGTTTATCCTGTGACATACAAGAATAACATACATACATATATATATATATATATATATATACACACACACACACACACACACACACACACACACACACATATACATACACACACACACACACACACACACACAGTAGAGTCTCACTTATCCAACACTCGCTTATCCAATGTTCTGGATTATCCAACACATTTTTGTAGTCAATGTTTTTAATATATCGTGATATTTTGGTGCTAACTTCGTAAATACAGTAATTACTACATAGCATTACTGCTTATTGAACTACTTTTTCTGTCAAATTTGTTGTATAACATGATGTTTTGGTGCTTAATTTGTAAAATCATAACCTAATTTGATATTTAATAAGCTTTTCTTTAATCTCTCCTTATTATCCAACATATTCACTTATCCAACGTTCTGCCAGCCCGTTTACTTTGGATAAACGAGACTCTACTGTAAGACAGGTGCCCACCAGTTTATGACGGATAAGCGGGGCTCTACTGTATAAAGTCTGTCACTGACTCCACGTTTTCTCCTATTTGCCAGTTATCAACCAGTCTGGTTGCCATAATCTTGGTTTTCTTGATGTTTAATTGCAGCCCAGCTTTTGCACTTCCTTCTTTCACCTTGGTGATAAGGCTCCTCAGCTGCCCTTACTAAATATGCTTTTTTGTATTTACTGCCTTTCTTTTAAGGCCTTAACATAGGGAGGCTTTATCCTAAAGAAGGGCAAATCAGCTACTTGGTGGCTGCATAACAGATACAGCTGATTTGAGTTAACATTGGCAAAGGATGGTTAATGCTACCTTGAAGCATATTAACAAAAGTTGTGAGATACTCTTGAACTTCCCTAAAATACTTGCTTGTCTGCATTTTGGGCAAGTGAACAGTTGTACCACTTTCTATTCAAAAAGTGTCTGCAGTTGTTCACACTGCCATCCTGCTTTTCCCACGCTTGGGGACAGTACCTACTGTATCCTATGTTGCGTTTGTTTCTTGGTGCCTGGAGTGATGCTACTCAGAGCGATGAGGCAATCTGAGAAGAAAGAGGAGAAAGGAGGCAGCATTTCCACATTCCTTGCCTCCCCATCTTGCAGTGCTTTATTGCTTTGGCCATCATCATTAGAGGTGCTGAGTGGTGACCAGTGCTATTTTCATGCTGGTTCCATTGTAGACGTCACCAAACCACTGAATCAGTGGACCATGGCGAAGCTGATCTGGAGTATCTGTTTCTGGCTCATGTAGATGCACTCATAGCTGCAGCCAGTGAAAACCTATGTACATAGTGAGCTGTAAAGCACCAGTGATCTGATATAATGGGAATTCCTTGGTTAAAATTCTACCTTGTTCATGAACTCACACGGTTGTAGACGAGCCATTAATTCCCATAACACCTAGATCCTGCAACATGAGGGCAATAGTAGTGATTGATCCTTGCAAAGTTGTTGCAAGAATGATTGAGGCAATGGTTTGAGGCTCTTTGAACACACACACAAGCGCTAAAGATTGTATGTGGATCCTTCTTTAATACCATAATTGTCTCCCAAATTAGTTTACTACAAATAAAATCTTCATATAAAGTCATTCTTAAAATCTAAAGGATAAAAATGGCTCTGTGTGATGTTCATGTGTATATGCATGTAAATTCAGGAAGACAAGCAGGGGAAATATAAGAAGTACCTGAAAGGATCTTGACTATTTATCTACACAGAGAGCCCCCGGTGGCGCAGTGGATTGAACCCTTCAGCCAACAGGACTGCTGACCGACAGGTTGCTGGTTCGAATCCGGGGAGAGTGGGTGAGCACCCTCTTTCAGCTTCAGCTATCATGCAGGAGCATGAGAAAAGCCTCCCACAAGGATGGTAAAACATCAAACATCCTGGCGTCCCCTGGGCAAGGGCAACGTTCTTGCAGACAACCAATTCTCTCACACCAGAAATAACTTGCAGTTTCTCAAGTCACTGCTTACACACAAAAAATAATCTACACAGTATAAATATTTTGATGATCGGTCATGTCACATATTTTCATATTAGTGTAATCTACTTTCTGTAACATCCCTTACGGACTGCTATTTTCTCAGTCATTTCTAATGCACCGCAGTATGTTGTTCAACTGGTTGATGTTTGCTTTCATTCACATTCTTTACACTCATTTGAGGAACAGTTTCCTGGTTTAACATGAAATAAAGAGCAAAGTCTTCGGGTCATTGCAGATAAGCAATACTATTCTTGGATGTGGACTGTATAGAGAATGTCCTGGATTTCAACATTTCATACTAGCCCCTGCTCTTTGTTTTCTATGGGGACTGGGGGAGATCCATCCTTCAGTAGCATATGGAAAGATATGTTCACACCCTAAGCAAAACAATGAAACTAAATTGTATTGATTTCAGTATAATTTGCTTGTAAACCACCAAGCGTATTTAGTAATGTAGTCCTGAAGTCCCATCTTACTATTTGCCATGCTGTTGAAACTCATGGTAGTTGTGCCCTAAAACATCTGTCAGAAGTCCTGTTGAGAAAGATAGAGAGTGCAGTGTTGTTCATAGAAAGGCTATAACAGTTGCAACTTCTGTATAAAAACAGGACAGCAATTTTATATACTTAATACTACTACATGAAGATGATCTGATTGAAAAATCAAATTCAACTAACCTTTCTGGGATTATGGCCTTCAAAATATAGATGAAAGGAGCTACAATTTCGATGTTTTTCTGTGGCAAACATTTCTGAATCAATTAAGAATATGGAAGCAGCCACTCTGTGTGGTGGGCTAGAACATTCATCTGTGTG